>NW_027042680.1:600000-1135716 GCF_036370985.1 Arxiozyma heterogenica | reverse complement strand
CTTCTTAAATACAACTTTATGCGTCTCAAGGACGATATTTTTTTCATTTCAGTTGTGAAGAATACGTCACTATCTATATGGAATCCTTCAATGCTATCGTAGAGACCAAATATCTGAAGATCCTGCTGAAATATATCAATGATCATATTTGATACTCTAAAGAGACAATATAAAACAATCAAACTACTCCAATAGATGTGAAAATGAAAAGATCTGTATCTTTGAATCAAATACTGAATGGGAACCCTATATCTAAGAGAACTAAGCTGAATGGGAGTAAAGTAAAAGGAATATCGAAAGACCCAGAGACTGTCGACCTTGTGGAACTACCTGAGCAGGTAGACCTCGATAACGTTCAAACAAATAAACCAAAAATTATTCCACTTGGTGATAATCTATCCAGCGTCTTGGTGAAGACATTTCTAATGAGGAAACCACCAAAGTTACTAAATATTATAGGAATGTACTTCCTGGGAGTATAATTAATTATTAATCTAATGGTAGTGTATATTTTAAGTAAGATTGCCAATATAGCAAGTAACAAATACACACCACTGATTATTAACAGCTTATTGTAAATCTAACTACGTATTATAAGAATCTAACTTTTAGTTATGATGTATTGTGTGAAATAAATAATATCAAACTGTCATTATATATACTTGAAATGTTTACATCTAATTATATCCTAAGACTTAATAAAATATACAAAATAATAGAAATATAATATACACCCATTAGTTTTTAATATTTCACTTTGTATTATCTTTTCCAAAAACTATGTCATTAAATATTATTCATTTGTAAGTATTAATAGTATTATGTGAAAAATTTTGGATGTTGTAATATATAAATTATTTAAACGCATTAATAAAGGTTGGATTTCATATTTATTTAATGGTGAACTAATAAATTTTAGAATTCTATTTATTATGATATAGCAATAAAGATTCTAGATATATATAATATTATAACCATAGGTAAGAAAAGTCTCTCTGTTATTTTATTTGTAAAATAATATCCACTAGCTTTTGCCTTATTTTCTTTTTATTTAATTATTAGTATACTTATCAAAACTGTTGAATAATAGGCAGATAATCACTACTTTTTTATTTAAAAGTGATTTTTGTAGATCATTAAAACAACTTTTTGAAGAAAATATTTCAAGAAAAAGAAATAGTGAAGGATCAATGTGTGTTTGTTTATAAACACCATATATATTTTCTGCATAGTTTTTAATAAAATGGAGATCCAATTTGTCTAAGGCTCAAGTAATAGAAATGTTAGATATAAAATTCATTATTGTCTAAGATAAACCAACTATCTTCAATACTACTGTGCTAATCATCAATTCTATCATATGTGTTAAAATATAACTCCACATAAGTTATTGTCTCTATGGAACCTGATTTAAGTTTAACTTGCTAAAGTTAGCATCAATACAACACTGCCAATCTTTATCATTTATCAAAATATTTCAGTTGCAATAGATGCTAAAGCCTAGAAATTATTTGCATTCACTTATTTGGCATTTTTAACTATAATAACGTAGTCGAATTTAAGATTGCATAATTTCATGGTAAATAGTAGTTTTGTTTTCGAATCTTGCAATTTCCTTTTTGACATTTATGCAACTGGCACAAATATGTTGTTTTAGACTACTTTTGTGCATGACATCTTGCCTGTTGTTGTTTGGAACAAACATTGAGAAATTTTCCTTTAAACGACCACATAATAGCAAAATAAAAATTGGTTGAGGGCAAAACAGAAATATCTCACTCACATGAAACTTTCTACTTGCTTTCATCGTAAAATGGGCTAATAGATGTTTCCAAACAAGCAGAGGTAATTATAATACTATAAACGTTTTAATTATGAATTTTAATTGTGATTTGACATCAAGAGGGAATATGCTATAGCTATTGTTTCAATAATTCATGGTATTTATTGTTTTTGTTTCAAATGGATTGGAAAATTCTAGTGAATACCAAGTTTGTAATTTCTTTGAAAACTAATATGGTGTTGTTGAGAAGAATAGCCAGTCAATACGTAAGCTAAAGTTTTTTAAGACGATCCATAGTAGATAAAGCCGTTTATGTTAAATGTTTTTTTTCACTTTGAAAGAAATGCATTTTTTCATTACTTCAGCGCAAGAAAAACAGTTTTTTTTTTTTCTGTTGTTTTTGATCAGAAAAATTTGGACATTCATTTTTTTAATCGTATTAGATGTTGATGTTATTGCATCAATGTTTTTATGTAGTATTAGGAAGTGAATCATTTCTTCTAGTTTGGAATGTATGCAATCCGCAACCTATAAGAAGTAGTTGATTCATTATTGTATAAATATTTATTATAGTTAACAGAAATAATGCCCAAAACATACTCATTATGATATATACAAAATCTTTTGACCCATAAGAATTTAGTATAACAAGAGATTGTCGTATCCTGTATTATATAAAAAAAATGAAGTTCATAGAAATGAAATTGTAAGTTCAAATTGATTTATCCCAAGCATATTTCTAATTAGTATTCAATTAATAGGGAAAATTGATACAGTCATTTATGAGATTCTTTTATATTATTACAGTTGAATATCAGATATCCAGAGATCTTTAAAAAAACAAAAAACACTTCTAACAGATATAAGTAAACATCTTTTATATTATGTTATAAAGCATATTGTCCTAAGAATATATTTTAATTCATTGAAGAGCAAAAGCTCTAATTCTAATGATAATAGGAAAATGTTTACATAACTACGAAACCATCAAAATTTTCATGCTTTATAAGTTTGAGGAGGTATTAGAAGTATTATTTTAGAAACATAGTGAAAAGCAAAAATTAATTACGGTACAGTATCTTGGAGAGACATAGTAACGACATTAATATCGGTGAGTATATTTATTCTTTTAGAGGCAAAAAGAAAATTAAAATAATTCAAGTGTATATTGCTATTGTTATTTTAGGAATACTAAAAAGATTTAATAGATTTATAACAAATCACAAAGCTGAACAATACTCAGATAAATGTAAGTTAGCTATATCTTGAATTGAATTTGGTGCTTTTACGTATAATAGAGATGTTTTAATAATTACTAGCGACTAAGGATATTTATTTATTAGAGTCCTTTTCAAGTTTTAATTGCCAAGTATACTAAGGTTAATTTACACTTAGCAGAGATATAGGACATCAATATTCCTTAAATTTGGTAATTTTCAAAATTCAAAGTAAAAATGTTGTTCCTTTCGTTTAATTGCTTATTTTTAATAACAAATTTTCATATTGTAGTATCCAAATTACCATAAAATATTTGTAGTTTTATGTTACAATTGTAAAATTTAGTAAGCTATCATCTTCAATATATGGCTCAAAAGAGATTTTATCTTTCAAATTTATTGTTAAAACCACTTTTATGTCCAAGTGTTAATTTAGCAGTGAAGACTACTCGCTGTAACTTGTGTTTATTCTGTATTTGAATGATTATTCATGTGTAATATTAGAAATCTCTGCTACTTTATTGATAATATCGCCCCATTAGTATAAAATTTATCTTGAAAAAAGTTTTGTTGTGTTTTTTATTGCATATAATGCCTAAGTGTATCACTGATTATTTGAAGACAATATCATATTAATATAATTAATGATAATATTTGAAAATCTAAAAAATATGAGATGGTCTATATTTACACAGATATATTTGACATATTTGTTGTATGTTTGATTGAGTTTCTTTATATTATTCATAATGACTGTGTTTTCTAAGGATTTTGACAAATCCAGAAGATTTTAGAATGATTTATTGAAAAGCAGAAGCATGACTACTATTATTACAACAGTCCCATATAACCTGTTTTGATCTATATGAAAGAAAATCGAAGACAGGTATCCTTGGAAAACGAAGTGATTTGTAGTAATTGTTGGATGTCTGTTTCAAAAATATAATAATAGAAAACACTCTATCATTAAAACAGATTTGGCTAGCAGGGGTCTTAACAAAAGTAATTAATTGGGAAGTTTTCTGAGATATTTATTTATGTTTATTTGGTGTTTTATTATCTAACCCATGTGAAATTCAAGATTGAAAGGACTAATCTCTGTCTCTTCAAAAGAAAAATGGCTACCTACAACAGGATTCCAGTAGTTGTGTAATTTAAGGATTTTACATGTCCGATTAAAGATTTTGCTTTCTTTTACAAGTCGAAAAAAATTTTTTTCTCTGACTGCAGATATTTTTCGTGAGATTTAGCTCGAAAGCCGTTGACAATAGAGTAAAAATTATTATGACAAAAACACTACGGCTTTATCCCAAAAAGGGAAATGTCCATTAAAAAAAGCTTAGATTTTGTTTTGTTTTTCCGAATTCAGTGGATAGAATTTCCTCGAGATCGCATTGTTATTCAAAGTTGCAAATATTTGAAAAAAGAAGAACTGTTAAAAGGAGTCCTAATGGAGGAAGATAGACTAGGTACGTAAGTCTTCCTCCTTGTTGTAGCATGTAACAATCCTGTTTAAGGCTAGATGGTAGAGTTAACATTACAGAAAAAACTCATCCAGTCTTTCGATACTTCAGTGTGTAGGATAGACACTTTTATAGAGGGTTTCCAGTACATTTTATGGAAAGTATAAAATAGAAATGAGAAGTATTATGATTAAAAAATAATATGTGTTAAAATATAAGAATTTGTAGGTAGTAGATGTTTATAGTATACTATGTGAAGTATTCTTTTGAGTGTATCTTTAAAATGATTTTAAAAGAGAAGTACTCTGAACTATATATTGGTTAAAACTAATATAAACAAGTGGATTTTGTTTTATTTTTATTGGACAGTTGTATAGAAAAACAAAAGAAAATATAGTATTTTTGTTAGGCTGTGGTATTTTTACTCCTTAGATGGTTGTAGGCAGTAGTGTATAAGGTGGATGAAGATGGGGTGACAATATCAACAACTTCTGAAGACGAAGAACTGTCACCGTCAACAAGTGTGATGGTGTAGGTGGTGTCATATTTTAATCGATTTTTTGACATAGAAGCAAATCTAGTTTAACATTACTAAAATTATAAGCACCAGTCTGAATTAAAGATTTAAATCGTGTATTGTGAAAAGTTGTCTTAATCTTAAGTCTAACTATTGAAGAAAAATAAAATAAATGATATTTATAAAGAATACCGTACTTTTTTTAAGAAACGTATCAACTGTTTCGTGCATTCTATTCTTATTATCGTTTTTTTGAGTTTTTTTACCAATTTTAACCTGGTGAGCGTATGATGGTCGTTATATTCTTTAATTTTTAGGATAGAAAAATTATTAAATAAATCTTAACTAGTATTTTAGAAGCTGATTCAAGATAATTCGATAGGTATTACTTAAAATCAAACTGATGGTATTGTTATAATATAGGCTAGTAAAAATATATATATATATATAGATGAGAAAGATTGTTTGTCTCGAAGATGGAATGTTATATTAGGATTAAGATAAGAAGACGAAGTAATAATTTCACAAATTCTTTTTATAGGTTGTAAATAATTATTTCTTATAAATATTGTTCATGATACTCTTAGTTTTCTCCATTATATAAGAAGATAAAAAAAGATATTCGTAATTTATATATGAAGGGTTATACTAATTAATCATAGTTATGATTTTTAGTAACATCTTAAGTGCAGATGCTAATGCTAGAATTTTTCACTATCCTAATTTTTGATTTCTTAATTTGAGTTCTTCACAATGGTTAGTTGTATTAAATTTCGTAAGAAGCTCTATTTGGAATACTGAAATGCGCAGTCTATAGGTAACACCCTATATTAAGGGGAAAGACTTGGAGTAGCCAAAACTTTGAAGCCAAGTCGTAAGTGTATTTGAACAAATGATCGTCAAATTAACGTTGGCGGCAGATTACTGAAAATTTCATTTAAGAAATCTCTGATTGTTGAGAGAATGTGCCAGAGGTAATTATTAGTTTTAAGGTTGGTATTCTATCTTCTAAGGTTTGCCCAGAAAATAAAATAACTTAAGATCAGTTTAGGTATTCAAGATCAGCCAAAAATAATGAATTTGCTAGTTTAGAATTGACCATTATGTGATTCGTAAACGTTTATGGATATAATTAATATCTATATTTTTGTATATTATTTATAAGAATCTTTACAAATTTTTGTCTGGACTTTTTTAAAGATTTTCAAAAAGTTTGTATAAGAATGAAATTAATAACTATACTTAAATATTATATATGCAAAAAACAAACAAAAAAAGAAGGACGGAAAAGAAAAAATCAAATATAGAACGACATATAAATATTAAGAGATGATAGATTCTTATAAAAATTGTACAAAGCAGCCGCCAACTATATATTAATATTGCTTCATAGATGTTGACGCAAGACTTCGGAATCTATCTTCGAATCTTCTTTAATATAAATTTTTATAACTTTTAATTACTTAGTACGGTGAATTTAGATCATCAAACATAATTCTAATTATATTTCGACATATTTAATACAAAAAATAGTGCAGTCGGGTAGTTGTATCCACACCCATCCTATCTTTTTTTAACTACATAATAATTTCACTCTCTATTTTCCAAATTTACAAATGTTCTACTTCAACATTTTTATAACCACCACCAGATTCTACTACTCTCTAGCTCTCTATATTACCATTCCTTATGTTTCTCTTCTTCTCTTCCTTGTGACACTATCAATATCTCTGGAATGAAAATATGAAAAGCAAAAAAAAAAAAAATAACATGGATATATCTTTCATCAATTAAAAGAGAGATATAATGTATTGAGTTTACCTGTGTTGATCTTAACAGCATGATAAAGTATAAGCTAGACGTGAATGTACATTCTCAACTGATAATATAACTACTTTAATACAGTTTCACAAACCTTTTCTGTACTCTCTGAATTGTCTTTATTCCTATTCAATAACTGTATTAAATATTACATTAATATATAATATTCCAATATAACATACCATAATTACTCTAGATTGCAATTTACTATGATGTTTAATACTTATATCTATGTTTACTATGATAATATCACTAACGATCTCTAATACAATTTTTTGAAACAGTGTATTCCATAACATACAACATTATTTACAACATTAACATCTATTTGAACTGAACTAGTCTTATCAACCAGCTAGCTTTAATTATATTTTTATTCACTTAATAACTCTATAACATCACTGTTAGACTATGCATTTACCATCGATATAAAACACATTCACATTAAATGAAAATAACATAACAAATTATACTGATGAATTGTTTACTCTTAACTTAATCTAAACAGGTCTTCTTATACTGATATCTCATATTCCTTTTTTATAACTATCATCGATATATATTACATCACATTTTACTCGATTACTCTCAATATCACATACCATCACCTCTTGACTATCAATCCCATCCAAGATCACCTTACTTTTTTTTAAAATCGAAAAAATATTTTGCAAGAATCAACAACAATAACAACCACTCCAACAGATATGTAAACAGGATAGACACACTGGCTTGTGAACAATCAACTATGATCCACTCACTTTCATGTCACATAACTTTGAACATTAGCAAACCATTATTTGATATAATGTAATTATACCATCCTATATTTACATATACTCAATACAACCAACTGAGATATTGTTAACCATGAGATTACATTCACAACAATTCACCTAATACATATATTATTACTAGGGTACATATCTATCAATAGAATGCATTATTGTGATATAACTACTATATAAATACGATTATTCAAGAACATTCATGCACTTCTCGTTAATGCCTTCAATACAAAAGAAACGACTCTATATATTACTTTATATATATAGAATGATAATTGTATGAACATACTGAAAACTAACTATAACATGATAACAGTGAATGATCTATCTAACTAACATGGATGCATTAATTGTATTGTAGCGACGATAATGAATATTATTTATTCCATTCAAAACCCGATCAACTAATAATTCTATTACTCTTTGTTACTAGAATAGATATTAAAATGAATTATTACTTTAAAAATTCTGGATAATAAACAAGCTAAACAATTTTTGACTATAAACAATGGCTTGCTAATTATTATACTAAGACTAATATAGTGTCTACTCTAAAATGGATACTATCTCTAATTAAATAACAATATTACGAATATAAAGATAATTAATAAAACAAGAATACAACCAACATGTTTGTACTATCTACAGTGTTATAAATGTTTTAAAATTCTTCTACCATTATGTCTATAATTACATTCTCGGTTATAAACATTTTACTACTAGATTATTAATTGTATTAATTTAACAGAATTATTTTATGATACTACATTATATTAAAATGAACTGTTTGATTATTAACATAAGATTATGACATAAGATAAAAAAGGATGATAATCTCTAAATCTATTACCGTTATTTATTGAAGATATTTTTGAAGTTATCAACATTAATAAATATTTATATTCTAACCAAGAAATATATCATCACTCAAAACACTTTTACACTATTACACTTAATTTATACACAAGCACTAGTATTATATCGCTTAATAATTACAACTATTTTGAATAACATCTTACTATCTAAGAAGTCAAACATTTTAGAAATATACTGACTTAAGCTGTTGTGTATGTATTGTACATTCAACTCTTTCTCATTCTTTATCTTAATAAATTTTAATTAACAAAACAACAATTCGACTTTTAATCATTTCGATACATATACATGTATAAATAACTCAACTTGATTACTAATAAATCTTGTAGTAAAATTTCCCTAATTTTCAACAAAACTGATATACACCAATACTTTTTTGAGACTTCATAAAAACAGAAGATATACTTGCCTTTATTTTTTTATCTGGTAACATCATTAGAATCTTATTTAACTGGAACATTTCAATAGAACATGATTTTGCACTACGACCTACTGAAAAAATAACAATTGTAACTAAAAACAATGGAATGTGGAACTTATTGCATGTATTACAATTCGTTATAGAAATAAGGCAAACTAGAACCAATGGAGAATGATCTACGTGACTGTACTAGATATTAACCTATATATGTTTTTGCGAAAGAAAACCCAGATGATTATTCAATATTTTTGTGCATTATTATACATAAAATGTATAGTAAAATATTTTATTCTTTACCCACGTGTAACTCACAGAAAAAAAAGGACTTATGGCAAGAATACACCATACAACATTAATCTTAATCCAGAAAAAGAGACATAATAAAAGAACCTTTAGCCGTTTGTTCAAAGTTGATGTTTCATAGAAATTAACATCTTGCTTCAGTATATTAAATATCTGAGAGTGTCTTGAAAATTACTTACTTTGACTATGTTGATGTTCTTGATTTGGGTAAATGAGATAACACTGTATAAAGTAAGAAATATCAATTATAATGTTGATAGTAACACTCAAAGCAAATACTGTTCCATCTTCCCCAACTGTATATATATAGTAATCCAGGTAAAATAATTTCCACAGATCCAATGCAAATCAGTAAACAACCAATTTTCTGTTGTATATCCCATACTTGAACCATTTTTGTTTGTAATTACCATTTGATTACAAGATCATCCATGCTTATTATTTGATTTAATATTGGTAATTATCAGATACGATGTTAGAGTTGTAAGAATAGATAACAGTATTATTGAATTTTACCAATTGACGACAAGCAATGACAAACAGTTCTTTATGGAATGCAATGGTAGTTTGTACAGTGTTGATAATTATAGTGTGAGGTTCATTCGTATGAATGTATTGTACATTTCATGATAGTGGCACTAAAGTAATTACTATGTGGGATTAATGTGTGATATCAGATTGTATCATTTAAATGGAAGATGTCAATGAGTATATGTGTTCATGTTTTCCTAAATACTCATAGTGATAAAGTAATCATAACATAGAAATAAGTGTATTCCATTTATATACACATTCTCTAGTAATACTATATTTATTACGTGGATTGTTGTGAATGTGTTCTCTACGTTTTACGATATCTCAGAGGACTGGAATAAGGATATTTATGAATAACTGCTAGATGTAATTTGGCATAATTATATCATATTGAATGGTAGTGTATGTTTATATTTATATCACACAAATGCTTGGAGTAGGTAGATTACAACTGAGGAACTGTCTATATATCTGTTTTGTTTATGTATTTGCGCTGTAGAGCGGTCCATATCTGTGTGAGTTATTTATTTGAGTGAAAATGTTTTTGAGATTTAAGAAAATTTGGATTCCAGAAGAGAAAAAAAATAAAACGGAAAAAGATAAAAGGACAGTTGTGTGTATATTGAGAAGTTGTAGATTCTACCGAATGAGTTCTGTTTCTATGAAATAGAATCTTCTAAAAAGAAATAGATAGAACAATGAGATTTTAGCAGATACTAAACTATAGAATATTGAGTAATCATTTCCTCTGGAGGAAGAGTATCAATATACATTTCTTTAGCATTGATGATCATATTTTACGAACAATATTTATATTATTATTCAATGATATTATAGACTATTTTCCCTTGATCTCTGTCCAGAGAATAAACAATTATACAACTATAAATGAAACATAAAAACACAATGTATGTATATGCTTCATCCAGACCGAGAATTCAATAAGTAAAGTTATTCATTTATATATTCTTTGCATTTGGAAAAGTTTTTTATAACTTTTTCTTATAATTTTGAGTTTTGTGAAATATCTTCACAACACTGGATTGTGCAAAACAAACATTTCTCTTGTTTGAAGTAGTGATTTACTTCTTAAGTAGGTGGGAAATCATTCTAGCAGGTTATATTTAAAAAAAAGCAAATATTGAGTCCGTAAGTAACAAAAAAGAGATAAAGTTAACTGAAACAAATATGAAAACTAGCAATCACTGGAATTCTGTGCTCCGTCTTCGTTGTTATTATAATAACCATCAATACCGCCATAAGTATTAAAATAGACTTCATCGTGCATGACATTCCCTGTTCCTGTGCCTACACCTGGATTATCTTGATAATTGGTTGCTTCACCTCGTTTTAAATCATTTGGTGCCACGCAGTACTTCCAATCGGGATATTTGCCAAGTGCGTCTTGAACAGCATCTTCTAATAGAGAATCGAAATTACCGCCCTCATAGTTATACCACTCTTAAGAAAAATCATGATTTGCATTATCCCAACCATAAGATACCCAATTAACCGAAAACTCTTGACGTTTTACCAAACTACTATTCCCAAAAGGCACACCTAGCTCAGCAACTAGAATATGCTTTGCTAACTCCTCAATAGATAACACTGGTGATACTGCAATATGAACCCCGAACGTAGTATTAAACTGGATAAAATTATGGTTAACTGCACTGTCTCGTTTTTGCAAAGGATTAACCTGACTAATCTCTCCAACAAGTTCAAAACTAATTGCCTCTCTTGTAGATGAGGAAATTTGCGTTGTGTCTATAAAATAATGTAACAAAGCTATAATATCAGAACCGAAAATAGAAACTTACCTAGCAGCTGTACTCCGTTTTTTATGCATTTCAAAATCTTCGGTTTTCCAAATAATAGCAGCAGCAATTGCAACATCAACAGCAATCAAAATAGAATCTGTAACAGGAACACAAGCAGGACTTGAAAAAGCTAAGCATATGGCTGCTGTCCAGGATGGAATAGCTACACTTCCAGCTGCTAACACTAAACCTGCCAATGTTGAGCCTACAGCAAAGGTCCAACGTGCACGTTTAAAAAGAACAGGATAGGTTTTTGCAAAGGTAGCTGTAATTAGCACAACTCCAACAGCTCCAATAATGGCTTTCTTTTTCCACGACCTACCACCAAATATAGGAGCAACAGTTATAGAATAAAACCACAAAATCAACAGTATAGATGCTGCTATGAAAATAACTCTAAGAACGAAGGTGGTCCAAAAATGTAGCATAGATTCTTTTTTGATAAGTGCCATGATTAAACTTACTTCGATAGTTGTCAAGAGCTCTGGTGGAGTAATAGTATCTGCAACAATGGATAATAGCAACCGTTCAAAAAAAAGATTTCCTATGACTGACTTGTGCCACTTTGCATTTCTCTTTTAAATAGTGGAAGTTTTAAAAACAGTAGAACCCATTATTATATTACCAGGTTTCTGAAGACAAAGTCATGTCACAATTCCCCTGGATGTTATCACAATTCGAGCGAAATGCAAAAAATGGCTACACGAAAGTTCGTTGTAAGATGTATATACTATATATATGTAAGAGTTGTCGTATGTAAATGGATAAATCATATCAATTAGTACAACTATAAACGCTCTTTCGTAAGCTCTATATATTACTAATTAATAACCCTGATGTTATATTATTACTTCTCCTTGTTGTTTTCTTTTTCTTGTATGATATTAAGAGTTACTTCTTAATATCATTACTAAGATGTATTTAAATAAGATGATTACCCCTGCCATATCTCTCAATAGTCAAAGGCCTCTTGACAATATCTGATATAATTATCACTCCCTGGAAATCCTCCACCCAGAAACTCAGGTGTCACCCGCTGAATTGCGTATCTATCAGATTTCCAAATAGGTTCCTTACATATTTATTGCACATGTTTGTTGCATACTCCTCTCGTACAAGAAATAAATAAATTGTTACTAGAAGAATGATCCCAGGTCAAAAAATCCTCTATTTTATTTTAAACATTTAAAATATTTACTCACAATGGTAATGTTTGTTAGTACAGTTCTAAGCAGAAAGAAATGCTGACAAAAAAAAAACTTTATATACGTGTTATCAAGAAAGCATTGGGTAGCCTCCATATATGGAATATGCTAGTTGTCTTTATTCAGATATCAAAAGTTGATGTTAAAAAAAGATGTTCTGTCGTTTAAATATTATGTTTATAAAACAATGGAACAGTTAGTAATTCCAGAATAATATCCCTTAGATTATCTCATATTATGTTAACGCCTGGACCAAACTTAAAACTGTAAGCATTTTATTACCAAAAGTATAACCATATGTATGACATAGTATCTTATCAAATGATATACCTATCCGTTCTATTTAATCAAAATATTAAAGAAAAACCGTATTTTAATCTGCAAATTTAGATCTGGCTCTTAATGCTGGACCATATTTGTACAAGGCAAAAGGAATAACAGCTAATGCAATAGTAATGAATCCAAGCAACGAAGATCCCCAAGCAACAGGATATCCTTTAATAGCTAATTTGTTATACATGGCTTTACCAAACAGTGGAAATGCAAATGCAAAAAAACATCTCATTAACCCATTACCGGCATATGATGATGCAATATGATTTGGGTAACTCTCTGCAAAATATGAAAATGTTGCTTGAAATAGACTTTCTGTAGCAGTAAGGAAGAACGCTTCAGATATAATTGGAATTATCCAATGTGCAGCAGAACCCCAACCGAATAAAAACAGAGCTAATGGTAAAAACCAACTAAAGTACATTGGAGGTAATAAATAAATTTCTGGAGTAAACGTCCCATTTTTTCTACTAGGATTAACTACTTTATAAGTGAATGTTACTACAGTGATGAAAGCTGTTGCCGCGCCAACAGAATATCCCATGTAAGATAAACCCAATTCAATCAATGAAAAATGATAAACATCAATAAACACAATAGGGAATGCTTCGAAAAAAAGGTTGAACACCCCATAGACAACGGATAAATAAAGGTCGAATGCCAGTACAATAGGATCTTGAACGATCATACAGATCGGTCTATATAAAGTATCGATTAAAAATTCACTAATTTTCATTTTGGAGTCAATTTTTTCTTGAATGGTATAATATCTTGAATCACACGTCTGTTTTCTTATTCTTCTAGCACGTCTCGATAAAATTGCTGTATGTGATGTCTCAGGCAGAGTAAAAAGAAGAAGAAAAGTTGCAAATCCAGATATAAAAAATAAAAACCAAAATATCCACCTCCAATTTTTTGCTACTGTCATACACGCACCTAATAATGGAGCTGTAACTGGAGCTAAAACTGTGCAAAATGACCATGAGGCTAGCATAATCATTGAATACTTTTCAGTGATACAATCAAAAATACTAGCACCCGCATGAGTTAATAAGGGGGAACAGAATACACCAGAAAAGAATCTTAGAATAATTAGCCCTACGATATTATTAACAGTCGCACAACCCAGTTGAATGAATGTAAAAATGAAAAAAGTCCAAACGAATATTGGTTGACGTCCAACAAATGCCACTTCTGATAAAGGAGATAATATCATTGGAGCAATACCATAACCTAAAACAAACATCGATAAATTTAAAGTTCCCACCACATGCGAGCAGTTGAAATCCTTTTCAATATCGTCCTGACCCGGAACATAAATAGATGATGTAGTGTAACTAATCCAAGAAGCAAAAAGCAATTGACCCACCGTTAAACATTTTTTAAAATTGCTCCAATTATATGGTATTTCTGGATCGTTTTTACCATTCCATGTTATAAGAAATGGGTCTTTAGAAAGTTTTATTTCACTACATTGGACAGAATCTAATTCTATACAATCTGATAGTTGATCGTTAGACTGTACAGATTCATTTGCTTCCTTATAGTGTGTAAATTCTGTGCATTCGATTATGTATTTGGATTTATCGGAAACACTCGAATATTGTGGGGGAAATAGATTGTCTGGAACAATTTCAGGAAAGTTGTATATTTGCAAAAATTCCAAGACATCAGCAAACGCAGTATTCTTCAAAGAAGCCAATAATGTTGTATACATGGACATCACAATATACTGTAGGATATTTGTAGCGAAAAAGAAACTGACTAGATATGATACACTATTTGATATTGAAGTTGCAATGATTCAGTAGAGAAAAAAAAATTTGACAGTTAATTATTTCATGACACACATTTAGCACTATGCAAATTAGCACTTTTTCTTGGGGAACAAAATAAAGTCCACAGGATAGGTAGAATCATGGTACGTCAACTTTTCGCCACCATGTTAAAGTAGTTGCGATTATTTAGAAAAAAATGCTTTAATTTATATCATCTTATGATCCAACTTTAAAATGAGGAATCTCATAATGATGACTTTACCTAATGCAAAAAAAAAATAATTGACTCGTTCTTTTTGTCCATTCTGCTGTTACTTAATAGATAAAAAAAAGAAAGAAAAAACAAAAGAAAAAAAAAACTGAATCATCTCGAAAGAAAAAAGTGGAGTTTTTCATTGTTAATCTATGACCGGCACAATGTTTCTTTACTAATACAGGGTTTCACAAAGTCGGACATTTTCTCGGGTAAAACAATAGTGCCTAGTAGAACTGTTTGAACCACTGCCAATATTAAAAGATCACTAAAAGTCTTTACTGAAAGAAACAATAAAAGTAACAATAATACAAATTTCTTCATGAAGGACGATCGTAGAACTCAAAAAGGTTGAGATTTAAGAAGATGCAGTCTGTAAATCAGAATAATATGTAGTAAGAATTCTATATTGTATAGTAGACAAGTTAGGAAAAGCTCAATAATTGATATATATTCTATAACACCATAAATAGAGCATTATAGAATTTTGTCAAGAGTAAACAACCAAACTTAGAATCGTTGATATAGAATTATAATTTTCAATAAAGTCCTGTTAGAAGAAAAGACATATTTTGTTTATATTTAATATTCTTTATTTTGGACAAAAAATATTCATAAAATAAGGAAGACCTGTAAGAATATATAAAGTTTGTTGGAATAATAGTTTTGAGTTAAAAGTTTTGATAAGTTTTAGGAGTTCAGAAGCCATATTTATACATAGATATAAAGCGGTAGGATTATAAATGTATATTATAAGGTTCTATAAAGGTATATTTAGTGTATAATAGTGTATTGATAGTTATATTATCATCATTATTTTTGGTAATGCCTCCTCTATATATAGATAGTTAGGAGAGATAATATTATGTATTAATTTTGTATTACATATTAAAGTGTGACACGCTTACTCCAGAGTTTCTATATGATATCCAAAAGTGAACATCCAAAACTAATAAAAAATGCGCTGTTTTCTGCTTTTTCTTCATAAGTTTTTTCAACTAATGGTTAAGATTAACATTCTCTATTCGTAGTTTCCAAATATTTAAATTAAAAACGGTTATTACTTTCCAGAAAAAGAAGATATGAACGAAATGTTTTAAAATTTAAACACTGCGTCAATAACAAAACTTTTCTGATTCTTTTCCTCTTTTTTGTCAAGTAGAGTCTTGATCATCATTCTTTATAATATAAAAAATGGCACTGATCTGTGATCTAAAATATATTGTACGAAAGATAATTTTTAGAAGATTCTTTTAAATAAGAATAATGAATAGAATGAAAAAAAACCATATGTATATGTGTGTGTGATTTCTTCTTTTTTTTGTGTTCTTTCTTTTTGTATATTTCTATTCTATACTAGTACTAATCAAGTAACATAACGATCCATTTTATATCATTTTTTTATATATAATTAAGGAAAGAAAATAAAGGAAGGAAGTTAATAAGTAACATGTAATCTACTTCTTAAAAAAATAAATGAATGAATAAATAAATATGTAATATATTTTCCAAGAGAACAAAAATTAAAATACAATACAATTACACTTAAAATGTCTAAATACAGAATATATTCTTGTTATTTGGATTTTATCTACGCATCCCTATTTGGGGAAAAATTTTTTTATTCTTATTTTTTTTATTTTATTTTGGTGGTAATGATTTAACACTATTATTAAATTCTCTAATAACCAATTGACACTTAACTTCCTTACATAATGGAACTGTCTTATTTTCAGGTAAATTTTTCAACAGTTCTAAACCTGTACTTCTCTCTAATGCATTGACTGGAACTTCAAAATCAGTTATCTTAGTTTCATTCGGAATAGGTTCATTGGGTAAAACAAAGGCTGCAACAGAGACCTTATCACTAGTTGGATTTTGTTTTGGATTCTCTGCAACAATCAACTTGAAGAAATGGGTTGGAACTGAAACATTTGGCGGGTTTCCAATAACTTCGTAGGTGACTCTAAATTTGCCATCTTTCTCATCCTTTTTAGGTAGAAATAGTGGACCTGTGATAATTCTTACATTATTATATTTTTGAGTCAATTGACGACAAAAATATTCAAAATGAGACCAATAATCTCTGTTAAACCCCACCCCCACTTGAGGACTAATGTTAGTCAAATAGAAAGTTTGATCCATAGAATTCTGTGAAAATTTAGCATCTGCAGCTGGTACTTGATGACCACGATCATAACCAGATCCAAAATAATCTTTTAACTTAGCTCTAAACATCTCTGGAATCCTTTCATCTTCTTTAAAGAAGGAATTTTTCCTATCACCATTTCTTAAAGCCAAAGATTCTGGCGTAATGTGTTCAAGAACCCAATATGGATTTCTTGTTTGTCTGTTGTAACAGGAAATATACTGGTATCTATCCTCGATGTCATGGATTGGACCAGGAAAGCCATATTTAAATAATTCCTTTGGTTTCAATTGAACTAAAGAAGAATCGGAAGAACCACTATTTGGGACTAAAGAGATGTTACTACCAATTGGTGGATTGCTGATGGAGCCAGCACTATTGTCTCTTTTTAATAAATAATATGTTAACCCACAACCAGATCCTAAGCCAACTATACCTGAAAGAATCGATCTAAAACTCATCTATGATACAAATAAAGAAGAATCACTATGACTATTTATTTACATAAGAAATATCTCTTTAATATTTTTATTATTATACTCTTAATCAATTCATTTTTTTTATCTATCATCACTGTAAACAATACGTATTTGTTTCAGTCATCTTAAATAACTTAATTTTTTTTTCTTTATGCTGTTCCCATTGCGAAAAAAAATATGCAGGCATATAACGAAATAATCCCATTGGCTAATACAAAAAAATCATTATTTATTACAATAGCTTATTTAATAAGTGTTATCGTATAATATAATTCATTACAAAATCATCATAACTCATTTACATAACTATATACACATATATTTCTATGTAGACTTTGAAACAACTGGACCAATGAAAAAATGGCTTTTGTAATCACACTTCACCCACGCCACCACCACCTGGAGTCATAATTATTAATCTATCTCCTGGTTTAGCTTGAAAGGAATTCTTACCTCCAATGTTAATGGTCGCGTTTGTATCTTTTCTGATCCATATGTTTTGTCCACGTTGACCATCTTTACCTCCATGCAATCCATGAGGAGCGATTGCTCTTCTTTCAGATAATATAGAAGCGGTTACAGGGATTCTAAATTCTACATCCCGAATTACACCATTTCCACCGGTGTATTTCCCAGCACCACCAGATCCTTCTCTTATTGAAAACTCTCTCAATATTACCGGATAGCGTCTTTCAAACACCTCAACATCAGTCATTCGTGTATTTGTCATATTGGTATGCACCGCATCGCAACCATTCCATCCAGGACCCATCCAAGAATCACAACCAGCACCAGATCCACCACATATTGTTTCATAGTATCCAAAACCTCTAATTACTTCATCTGTCTTTGGATCTATAACATCACTACAACCAAAAGTAAAGTTATTACAATCGCCTTGAGAATCTGCCATAACATTTAATGTTTTTAATATAACATCGGTAACACGCTGTGATGTTAGCACATTTCCACCTACAACAGCAGCACCGCAGTTTGGATTCAAGATTGAGCCACTAGGTATTATAATAGTTATTGGCTCTAGACAACCTTGATTCAGTGGGATGTCTTCCCCTACAAGACATCTCAAAGAATACAATATCGCAGAGTTAGTAATGGCAATTGGAGCATTAATATTCCCATATATTTGGGGAGAGGTACCAGTAAAATCGAAGATATAATTTTCAGCATCAACATCTAACGTCACTTTTAATTTAATAACAGAACCATCATCCATGTAATCCTCACCTTCAAATATACTTGAACCAAAATGCTGCACCAACTTTTTTAGTGTGTCTTTAATTGTTTCTGAAGCATTGTTTTGGATAGCAACCATGTACTTTAAGGTCATTGGGAAAGAAAATGTATCAACCAATTGTTCAATTAGTTGAATACCCTTTGTGTTAGCTGCAACTTGTGCCTTCAAATCACTAATATTGTCACTAATTCTTCTTGCACCCGAACAGCCAGGATATTTTGAAGGTTCTTCGACAAATAATTTGTATACCAAATCCTCTTGGAAGATACCATTCTTTATCAACAATTCGGAGAATATGGTGGCACCTTCTTCGTATAGTTCTTTTGAATTTGGAGGGATTGATCCAGGAAGAATACCTCCAATATCTGCGTGATGTGCTCTAGAGGCAACATAAAACAATAGCTCACCTTTTTTAGAAAAGGCTGGGGTGATTACAGTGATATCAGGCAAATGGGTTCCACCAATATCTGGATGGTTAGTAATGATTACATCACCAGGTTTCAATTTCCCTTTCCATAATTTAGCTTGAGCTGCAATGCATGTAGACATAGATCCTAAGTGGACAGGTACGTGTGGTGCATTTGCAACCAATCCACCAGTCTGGTCAAAAAGTGCACAAGAAAAATCTAACCTTTCCTTTACATTAGTAGACACTGAAGTCTTTCTTAATTGTGTTCCCATCTGTTCAGCAATATCCATGAATCTATGGCTAAATATAGATAACATTATAGGATCAACAAAGTCATCCTTTTCCTTTTCTTTTAAAACATGCTTTTCCTTTATCTTGATAAAAATATGGGCTTTTAATACAGTTGCTTCTGCATTAGGTGGAATGATATTTGTTTGGGTACCATCAGCTAATATAGCAGGACCAGATACAACTGTCCCAACTTTCATATTACCAATTCTATAAATTGGTGTTTGTATAAAACCACCATTAAAATAAACATCTTTAAAAAAACTAGCTTCCTTAGATATATTAACAGGGTTGAAGGTCTTGATAGCTTTCATCTCTTCGTCCACTGAGTGCTGTTCACGAACATGCGATTTTCCAATAGTTCTTACTCTAATGTCATCTACAATGATGTTTTTGTTTTCAAATGCAAAACCGAATTCTCTCTTGTAACTATCATGGAAAAGTGACTTGAAATCACAATTTATTCCCACTTGCATAATCATTAAGGCTGTTTCAGTAGTTTCATATCTTAAATTTAAGTATTTTTGTACTTCTATATCTTCTAGGGAAAACCCTTGCTTAACTAATTCGGAGATACACTCATGAGTTAATTTATTAAACCTATCATTGATAAAAGAGGTGGTTTCTGGTGATCCTAAAACATATGAGCACGGTTCTTGTCTTTCTTCAACCACATCAGCTAAATATATACCATAAGCAGACAGAATGGAAGAGTATCTATGAGCAATAACAGTCTTGATTCCTAGGGCTTCCGCTACTGCAACTGCATGCTGTCCACCAGCACCACCAAAAGTGATTAAATAATGGTCTGATACAATGTGGCCCTTAGCCTCAGTAATTGCTCTAATGGGTCTAGCCATCACTTCGTTGGCAACATTGATGAAACCATATGCAACTTCTTCAGGAGTAAAATTTGAATGTAGGTCTTTATTAATTACTGTTGTGATTTCATTAAATAGCTTGGTCGTGGTTGCTAAATCTAGGGGTTCATTCTCATTTGGACCAAAAATTTTAGGGAAAAATTCTGGGACTAATCTACCCAAAAATAGATTAGCATCTGTAATAGTCAATGGTCCACCTTTTCTGTAGGCAGCAGGGCCTGGATCAGCCGTAGCAGAACCAGGGCCTACTTTAAACATACCATTTTCCCATGAAAGTATGGAACTGCCTCCAGCTGCAACAGTGTGGATATTCAATTGAGGTGACTGAATGATTATTCCTGCTGTGGTCGTTTCAAAGACGTGTTCCAACTTGTTATCTCCAAATCTACTAACATCAGTTGATGTGCCTCCCATATCAAAGCCAATCAAAGGAATATTATTAGTCTTATCATAACAAGTAGTTGAGTAGCCTACTACACCACCTGCCGGACCTGATAAAATGGATTTTAAACCAGAAAACTTGTTTCTGTCTACTAATCCACCATCTGATTGCATAAATTGAACACTTGTATTTTCCCAATTAGTTAGACCATGAAATATACTGTCGAGATATTCTTTAATAACGGGAGTTAGATATGCATCTGCTACAGAACTGTGGGCTCTTGGTAAAAATTTTATCATAGGTGAAGTTTTGCAGGATAGTGAAACATGTTTAAAACCAATCTTCTTAGCAATTGTGCCTACTAACAATTCATGTTCCGGATATGTATAAGAATGAAGAAAGGATACAGCAATTGATCTAATCCCTTTGTTATATATATTTGATAATAAATTTTCAACTGACTTCACATCCAGTTCCTTTAATATACGAACAACCTCACCACTCTTTCCAGTCAAAGTGTTTTTTTCTTTAGAAACTATGGATTTTTTAAATGGCAGTTGCTCTGTGTAATCTTCCAGAGTAACCCTTTCATCGACTTCAGCAACAATTTCATATAAGGGTTTACATTTTCTGATGTTTAAGTCGAAGATATCAGGCCTAGTTTGATCACCGATCAATAAGGCATCCCTAAACCCCTTGGTAACCAAAAGAGCACAACGTTCGCCAGTTCTCTCTAATGCACAGTTGGTTGCTAATGTGGTCCCCATTCTAATAGATGCAATGTTAGAAATGTCTAAAGGTACATTACGGGGGATACTCTTATTTTCAAATTTTTCTAATACCCTTCTAATACCTTCTAACGGGGCATCTCTATAGTTTTTAGGATCAACTGAAAGTAACTTGATCACCAAATCGTCTTCTGGTTTTCCTGAGCCGGGATTAGCAATAACGTCTGTGAAAGTCCCACCACGATCGATAGCTATTCGAATTAAATTTTTCTTTTTATCAATAATAGTCATACTGTTGTAGATGTATAGATTTGAGTTCTATTCCTCTCTTTGTGTAAATAAAAAGGCAAGTTGCATAACACATTGGGATCACTGTCTTTAGTCTTTCAACTGTAGGTGCTTTAATTTCTGTAAAAGATCTTTGGAATCCTTTAAAAAAATAAAATGAAAAGTTTGAGTCATTCTGATTTTTTTACCACTTTTAGTCAGATACACAAACTGATTAATAGTGGTGATGGTTTTCAGGACGGTAAGAATTGGGACACCAAGATATTTTAATAAATATCTTTATATATGTTTACACAGTTACCTTTATTTACGTTAGTATGTAGTAATATACAGTAGCTAGCACTTTCCAATACCTTATTCTTTTAGTTCTCGGTTGAAAATTGCTCTTCAGCTTGGTGGGGACTTTCTTGTGTAGCCGGAGTGGTAGAACCACTATTCATATACGCTTCTAATTGAGCATCAAGTTCTTCTAGGGTGGGTCTTTTTGCGGTTTGTCTTCTAGAGGTCGGTTTTGATATACCACGACGGAGTTGACTCTGGGATGTTTTTTTATAATGACTACCATAGTGTGATAAATCACTCCTAGAAAATCTGCCTTTTTGTTTCCTGGATTTCTGCTCGAATACTTCCACAGTGACTTTACAATTCTCTTCAATTTCATAACCATTGTATTTATTAACGAAATTGTTCATAATATCAAGACTCTTGAATTCTATTATAAAAGTCCTATCTTCTTTAGTATCAAAGACTTTTGAATAAAGCGGTTTATGTCCAAACTCTTTAACCAAATCATCAAGAGTATAATCTGATACATTTAATGGGATATGTGACATCTTGATTTTGTATTTTGGCGCTGGGAGAGATGGCTTGTCAAGACGGGACCCTAAAATATCAGCTCTTAAATCTCTTCGACGGTATCTCTGTAACATATAAAAAAGAAAAAGCATGAAAGGAAACGTTAGTAATTAGAACAACTTCAAACTAGATAGTAAGAACCTAAAAGTTATTGGAACTATGGGTTTACTAAAATTCTCTTAGGTTACATATAATGGCAATTTTTTCTTTTTTTAAGTATAAATAGATCATATGGAAAACCCAAGGTTAATATATACCCATAGAGAAGGCTTTTGAAAGATTACATACGGTAGTATGATGTTTTGGTTCATCTGTTGGTCTTTCCTATATAAACAAAATAATAGATTGGGAAATAAGGGGAGAGAGAGAGAGAGAGAGACATCTCAAAATACTAGATTGTATCACAACCATTGATGCGTTGTTAGTAATGTGGACTTCTCTAATACTGTGTTAAGTTGGTTGGTTGTCTTATCTGTTTATTCTTTAAAAAATTGAGGTCATACTTGTTGTAAAGATTGATCCATTTTTAACTAATATAGGGATTAATAATGTAATTGTTGTGGTTGTTCCAATTATTGCAGGTACTGTCTGACACTATTGATATGTTGTACGTATTAACAACGCAGGAGAAATATACAAATATTCAAACTGTAGAAGTAGTAATAACCTTCTGCACAACTTTAATTACCGCTGGAGTGAAGTAGATAGGTTATCACCAACGATTTTATCAGTGGTTTGTTGTTTTTAAATGTGTTTTCTCCTTCCATCTCTCTTTCTCTCTCTTTTTTTTTTTTTTGTTGCTATAGAGTGTATTTCTTTAGAATTTAATTTTTTGAAGAGGCCTCTCACAATGAAGAGAACATTATTATGGCACAGATGGGAAACAATGTATGAATTAGAAGAATACATACGTATTGACATTATATATATAAATGTGAATATATACAGATGTATGATAGTATAAAGAAGTTTTCAACACGAACAAGGCCCGTAAGCAAGGATGACCGTGAGAAATAAAACACATTTATCTATTGATAAAAATAGATAAAAAAAAGGAAAAAAGATATGTGGATAAAACCTTGACCACTTCACGCAATTTCTAAATCTTTGAAAATGTCGTGGAATCTGGGGATATTACTGTACTTTCTTCTTATTTGATTTAACCATACGACAGATTTAGCAAATTGTTTTAATGTAGGTTCTACAGTAGATAAATTCCCATATGCCACAGTCAATCTATAGGCCGCTTCTTCCGACGTTTGATATTCTTCCAGAACTCCATATTTGTTGTTGATGACATCTGCTAACACTGGTACAATGTCTAAACTCTTTCGATTTGAATTATCTTGGACTATTAGACTTGAATAATTTAGTAAAAGAGTAGCAACAGAGATAGCTAATGTTTGTGATTGACGTAGGGTCGCATCTGGATATACCGTGCCAATTGTTTCAAAAACAGAATTATAAACATCAGGACTTGGCATTAATTTAGTACCCCACGCTTTGTTATTGAAGCAGTTTGTTAAGATGCGTACTGTAAGCATTGTGATATTAATATCTTCATTATCTAATCCTTCTTTGATATAATCAAGAATATTGCTCGAGTCTGGTAATTTATCTACTATTAATCTGATAATATCAAATGATGGTAATTTGTTGGTCCATAAATTAAAAATTTTTTTGGCAATGTCGTATAAGATCTCATAATTACTGTTTAAATTTTCTAGTGATGTTCCAATAAGCGCCAAATCTTCATCATTGAAAGTTTGTTCCTTTGTATTTAGTTTCACAATACCATTAAAGATAGTTTCCGCCTTATAAGACTTCATTGTCAAGTAAGTCTTTACAGGCAAAACCTTCATTTGTTTGCCCATAGAGGCTAGTTGAGATGAAACAGTGTGCTGATTAGACGTAAATTGTACATTGTCTAGTGAAATCCCTGTGGCATTTTTAATAATAAATTGAACTATTTGTTCTCTATAGTCTGATGGTAACTCGTGTTTTATGATAAACTTATCAGCTACATCATATGGATTATCAGTCACATTCAAGGCTAATTTTAGGGGTGGCTTTCCCTCTTCAATATCGACATCAAAGATGTAATCGTACATTTCACCCTCGTATTCTTTTTTCTTATCACTACCTGCACTAGAGGATCCTACTACATCCCCAACTTTAGTCCAAGATTCATTTGAATATTGATGTGCTTCTAAGATACCAGTGGGAGCTTTGACGATAACCAAGTGACCCTCTTTATGACCCTTTGTCTGCAATATTTCATAAGGTGAAATCTTGGATTCATCAAACCCCATAGTAGCTGAATTTAATGCAGTAGTCTCTATGCTTTTTTTAAAAGTTTCAATCTCCTGTTTTGATGCAAGATGTAATTTATTCCTTGTGAAGATATAGATATTATTATCACTTGAACCGACCACAATGTCACCATTTGGTAAAAAATCACAACACCATAGAGATATTGCGGGCAGTCTTATAACCTGAGTGATGGATGGTTTATAATCATTTTCAACATCCAAATTCCAAATTCTTAAAGATCTATCCTCACCACAACTAAACAACTGGTTTGTATGTTTATTGAATTTAATTTTATAGACAAAACTCTCGTGCCCATCTAATACATGTTTTACATTCCCACTGAAATCAAAAATTTTTATTGTGGAATCATTAGAACATGTAGCAAATAGTGTGCCATCATTATTCAAAATTTCCACATCTCTAATTACATCATTGTGAATATTCTTAAATTCTTTTAAGATTGAATCATTTTCCCAAAGACGTACAATTTTGTCAGCAGCTACTGTAACGAAATGATTATTGTTACCAGGAAGGATTTTAGCACCCCAGACTGGACCCTCATGGTTAGCTAAAGTATACTTACATATCCCATTGGACCAAACTTTTGCAGTCGTATCCCAACTACCACTAATTAATTCATTCTCATGTAAATTTAAAGAACAAACATTTGAGTTATGTCCCACTAGTGTGTATAAGGGCTCAGATGTTTCACCTAAAGTGGCAAAAATAGAATGTCCGTTGATTAAACAATCTTTACCACCATAAAAGACAACTTGGTTATTCTTATCATAACAGATACTGTTTAGAAAATGTGGATTTGAATATATTGTAGTACTTTCCCAACGGTCATTTCCATCATTAGACTCGTTCTTATTCCAAACTTTGACATCTCCATCCCTAGAGACACTTGCAATTTTATTACTATCTATGGCTACCAAATCTTTCACATCCTGGGTATGTCCTCTCAAAATTGAACTTAGTTGATATTGGGGCAACATATTTTTTCTTCTAATCTGTATGTGTATGAAAAGTTTCACAAATAAATGTTCCTTACTCTGCAAAATATTTACTTAATTGTAGAACAACAAAAGGGGTAACGGCCAAATGAGAAACCCTTTACAAACTTTAGAATACTTGTCAATAAGAATAGTATGTTAGCAAACTGACAATTGAACCCAATTTAACGTTCTATGTAGTGCAAAGCAATCAACCACTATATCAAAATACGCTTTCCCCTGTTTGACCTCTTCTTCGTCTTCTTCTTCTTCGTGTTTGATCGAGGATTCCTGTCATTGTTTATTGCAATTTGTCGTTTCTTTTTTTTTTTTGTTTCTCCCTCGTTCCTAAAGAAAGAATCTCGAGCGAAGAATTGGGGAATGTACAGAGAGAAATAGAGTTAGCTAGCGTAACAACAACAGAGATCTTTATTGACAGGTCTAGACAGCAAGTTCTGTGCTGTATTTATAATAGTTATTTGCAAGTGTGTGTGTTATCTTTCTTTTCAACAGGTGTACTTCTCAGCTAGTTGTCTTATTTGTTCATTTTCAATTAAGACTACACTAAACGGCTTGATAGATAGAGAAAAAGCTGGAAGGAGGTATTATATTACATATCTGTCTTTCTTTTTTCGAGGTTGGTCGTTTTGTTATTATTCCTTTCATATATATATATATATATATTTGTTTTGTTGCTGTTCTAGTTTGTTTTATTCCGTTCTACCAAAATGTCCTGTCCTTTACTCTTTGTTCAGACTTTAGAAGGACTATATTTCAAGACTGCCATATCAGGTGCTTCACCAGATAAGGAAAATGCAATCCTAGTAAACGCACAAAGCCAGTCAATTGAATCTATTCCAACCGAGGAATTTCCGATCCAGGCAAATATCACCAAGATTGCAGCTTTGTTAGGTTTTATTCAACTCAAATTGAACAAATATGCTATTATTGCCAACACTGTGGAGGAGACTGGGAGATTGAATGGTGGCCATATCATCTATAAGGTGGCCCAGCATTCTATCATCCCAATCAAGTCTACTAACTGCCTAATCGATTCTGATGATGTGGAATATTTGAAACTTTTGGAGACTCAAATGAATAATGCCACTTTATATTTCTCCTATACTTATGATTTAACTAATTCTTTACAAAGAAATGAAAATTTAGGAAACATTACTTCATATCATTGGAACAATGTAGATACTAGATTCTTTTGGAATTATTATATCACTGAAGATTTAAGATCTGTTGCTCTGACAGATAAAACGATTGGTAGATTCATCCAACCTGTTATCTATGGGTATGCTAAAGTTCTTGACACAATTTTCAACAACACCCCAATTGCTATCGGTTTGATTACAAGACGCAGTAGATTCAGAGCAGGTACCAGATATTTCCGTCGTGGGGTAGACAACGGGGGTAATGTTGGGAATTATAATGAAAATGAACAAATCTTAATTGTCCAAAACAATAAAGATTCCACTTGTGATGTCTTTTCATTTTTACAAACAAGAGGCTCTGTTCCAGTCTACTGGGCAGAGATTAATAATTTAAAATATAAACCAAATTTAGTTTTAGGTGATAATTCTTCTTTAGAAGCCACAAAGAAACATTTTGATCAACAAGTTGAATTGTATGGTGATAATTATTTGGTCAATTTGGTTAATCAAAAGGGTCACGAGTTACCTGTTAAACAAGCATATGAAAATGCTGTTAATCGATTAAATAATCCGAAATTGCATTACATATACTTCGATTTCCATCATGAATGTCGTAAAATGCAATGGCATAGAGTCAAATTATTGCTCAACCAATTATCTGAAATGGGTTTATCAAACAATGACTTCTTCCATAAAATTGTAGATGCTGATGGAACCACAACAATCAAGGTTGTTAATAATCAATTATCTACAGTCAGGACCAATTGTATGGATTGTTTAGATAGAACTAACGTTGTTCAATCTGTTTTGGCACATTGGATTTTACAAAGGGAATTTGAAGTCTCTAAAGTGACTCCTGAGGGCTGCCTTTGGGAATCTGACAAAGCATTATTATCAATGTTCCAGAATCTTTGGGCTGATAACGCAGATGCTGTTAGTGTTTCATATTCAGGTACTGGTGCTTTAAAAACAGATTTCACAAGAACAGGTAAGCGTACATACATGGGTGCATTTAATGATTTTATCAATTCAGCATCCAGATATTATCAGAATAATTTGACAGATGGGCCAAGACAGGATTCCTATGATTTGTTCCTTGGTAATTTTAAACCATACGAACTTGCAATGACGTCTCCATTTACTGATAAACGACCATTCTTAACTCAAATGCTACCAACCATATTGTATGCAGCTCTTACAGTATTGTTGGCCACAATATTTTTCCCAAAGAATTATTTCACTAGCAGAAAGAATATATTATTTTTCTTAGGTTCTTTAGTGGCGGTAATCTTATCATTAAAGAATATCTTCCAAAACGGGATGCAATATGTTAATTGGCCAAAACTTGTTGAGGTTGGTTTCTTGGAATCAAATACCCCATATAAGAATAAGGGTGATAAATCAAACAATTTCAAGTTTGTTCCAAGTAGCAAGTACATGAAGTCGGCTTCTTCCAAGAGAGAATAAGCCTGCCATTCAAATATTTCATTGTTATTATTATTTACTCCCACCATGATGATCACTAGTCTTTTTAGATTTTGAAATTTTCAAACATTTGATACTTCTATTTTTTTTTTTTCTTGATCTTTTTAATCTTTTTTTTGACTGTTTTTACAGGATCGTATTTACGATTAGTATGTAAAGTTTATGTTTATTTATTTTATTATCTAATGTTTTGATATATGGTTTGTTATACGGTGTTCTGTGTATTACTGGTTTATTTTGTTATTTGTTATATCCAGATGATTTTTTATAGTACATCTATTTTGATGAAGAAAATTAGGTTGATTTTCCAACTTATGTATATAGTACCAATCAAAATAGATAAAACAAATACTAATATTAAGAAATAAGAATATTCAGAAATATTAATATATGAAGGTGTTATATTAAAATTAACAGTAATATTAAAATAGTAATAACAGGGTCTATATAGAATAAAAAAAATAAAAATAAATATACTGTAACTAATATTTACTTTAATTACATAAATCTTGGATAAATTGTTTCACATCATTTGTTCTCATTAAAGCTTCACCAACGAGGAATCCATGAACACCTTGTTCTTTATACAGGTCGGCATCCTTAGGAGATAAGATACCAGATAATGCAATCAATATTGTGTCCTTTGGGGTTGAATCGATTAATTTGCTAGTTGTATTCAAGTCAACATTAAAGGAATGTAAGTCTCTGTTGTTGACACCAATCACTTTAGCACCAATCTTCAAAGCACGATCTAATTCTTCTTTAGAGTTAACTTCGACTAATGGTTCCATGTTCATCTCCTTGGTGGCGAAAGTATATAAGTCTTTTAATTCATCCTGAGTCAACATCTTAACGATTAATAATACTGTATCTGCACCAGCCAATCGAGCTTCCAAGATTTGGTACTTGGAGAATATGAATTCTTTTCTTAGTACACATGGTCTATCTTCTGGTCTGTTTTTATACTCGAGGTCCAGCACTTTTCTCACATTTATTAAATCTTGTAAATGGCCTTTAAACCAATGTGGTTCGGTCAAGACAGAGATAGCTGAGGCACCAGCCTGTGCATATTTCAAACCTTGTTCTGAAGCGATAACTTCAAGGTTAATATCCCCCTTTGATGGCGAAGCACGTTTAATTTCAGAAAGGACGACAGCTCTTTTATTTGACTTCATCAACCTGTCTGCAAAATTCTGAACAGTTGGAGCCAACCCTAATTTGAAAGATGCTTCTAGGTCTCTATATGTAAAGCCTGGGGTATCCATTTGTATCTCAATGTCTTCTTTTCTTTTATTATAAATACGATCTAAGATTGAGGAACCATTAACGGTTGCGTTGGTTATAGTGTTATTAAGATTAGCAGCGTTTTCTTCCCATGTACCACCAGTAATGTTTAAAATATTTCTAATCATTAGATGGCCTTCTTCGGTCAAAATGGATTCTGGGTGGAACTGTACACCTTCCACGGTAAATTTCTTGTGTCTAACACCCATAATCACACCACTCTCGGTTCTTGCGGTGACTTCCAATACATCGGGTAAAGTATCTTTAGTCCCAGCCAAGGAATGATATCTGGTGACCAGGATTCCCTGTGGGACATTTTTGAAAAATCCTTTATTGTCATGAGTTATAGGAGATGTTTTACCATGGACAATTTCACCAGCAAATCCTACTTTACCACCAAAGACCTCATACATACACTGCTGACCCATGCAAACACCAAAGACTGGGATTTTACCTGCGAAATAGCTGATACAATCCTTAGAGATTCCTGAATCTGTGGCTGGGGCACCAGGGCCTGGGGAGATCAAAATGATATCTGGATTTAGTGAGGCTACTTCATCTACTGTGATTTTGTCATTACGATAGACACTAACTTTTGCACCTTCTTGACATAGGTATTCATAGATATTCCATGTAAAGGAATCATAATTATCGATCATAACAACATGTTTTTGTACCATTTTTGTTTACTTGTTTACTTAAAAAAAAAAAAAAAAAGAAAACAAAAAAATATAATAAATATGAGATAAATGAATAAATATGATAACTCAGATGTTTGTCTGCTTGCGTGAGAAGTTTGAAAAAGAAGTCAAATAGGATTAATATATCTATATATATATATATATATATGTGTGTGTGTGTGTGTGTGTGTATGAATGAAGGGTACGAAGCAGAAAGGGTTCTAATTCGATTTGCATACTAATATATGAGAGCGCAATATAAGAAAGATGCTCATAAATTAGTCATTAGTATATTTCACGTCAAAAAGATCGAAAAACAAACAAAACAAAACAAAACAAAAATGCTCTGCTCTTCCATTTTTCTCTCACATCTTTCTCTTTTTGTTTTTTCTTATCATTTTGGCGGAATTGTAGCAGATGCCGCCCAATCGGAAACCAACCCGCGTGCTGTGTGTTTTGAGTTTGAGGTTTCTAATTCCTGTAATTTCCGCATCTTTTCGTAATTGGTTGTTACTGTCAAAGAATCTTTAACATTGGTGACAGAGAGAATTGAATCTTTTCAATAATGAAAATGAAGAGATCCAAATTAGTTGTATTAATATTTAATAATCTAATGATTCACTCATCATCTTTAGCAGCAAGTAAATATATTGAACTGCTAACTGGAACGAAATATTTTGTTGATGAAAATGGACTTCTAATAATAATAATAATAATAATAATAATAATAATGTAGATGTACTAGTATAATCTCACCTAACAGTTTGATTAATCCTTAAATAAAAAAAAAAACAAAAAGGAAATTATATAAAAGTTTGTTTGTTTTTGTTTTTGTTTTTAATAAAAGCATTACTTATTGAGATTATTTCTTTATTTATGATTTTAATATTTTGTCTACGATTTAATTTTTCAATGGGGAAGGATGGGAAAACAGAAAAAAAAAGAGAGAGAAAAGAAAGAAAAAAGGAGACGTTCGTGAACTCAAACGTAAAGTTTTTCTTTGTCTTTGTTTTTTTATTTTGCTAATATTCAAGCTACTAAGAAATGAAGTATAACTAATGCTTCTTTTCTTCTTTCTTCTCTGTCTGCAAAACGTTGTTATTAATTTCTCTACCCCCCTTCATCCCTCCAAATATTTTTAACGGAATCTTTTATTCCGTTAAAATACTGTGGTTGGATGGGCGGATTTAGTTTTTTTTTTTTTATTAACATTTTTCCGATTTCCGCCTAATTAAAAAAAGTAAAAAGAAAAAAAGAAAAGTAAAAAAGAAAAGAAAAAAATAAATAAATAAACGGGAAAATAAAAAGTGCAAAAGATCAGAAAAAATATTAAGATGGTGAATTCGAAGTTTGATTTAACTTCTTGTTGAGGATTCACTTCAATAGAAACTTGTTTCTTTTTTTTGACATGGCTCTCTATATGTTTAAATAGTTAGTGTTGAAGAATTAAAGAATAAAGATTATATTGAAAAAAGAAAAAAAAAAATAAAATAAAAGTAGAGGAGAGAGCAGAACAGAAAAGAAAATAAAAGAAACATGTCTGGTATTATTGAAGCTTCATCTGCTTTAAGAAAGAGAAAACATTTAAAAAGAGGTATCAATTTCACTGTGATGGTGGTAGGTGAGTCTGGATCAGGTAGGTCTACTTTTATCAACACATTATGTGGACAGCAAGTGGTCGACACGTCCAGCAGTATCCTTTTACCAACTGACACTTCCACAGAGATTGATTTGCAACTAAGAGAGGAAACCGTTGAACTGGAAGACGATGAAGGTGTGAAAATCCAGCTGAATATTATCGATACACCAGGGCTTGGTTTATCGTTAGATAACACATCCTCCTTTGAGATTATATCTGATTATATCCGCCATCAATACGATGAAATTTTACTTGAAGAGAGTCGTGTGAGAAGAAACCCAAGATTTAAAGACGGTAGAGTCCATGTTTGTATATATTTGATTCAGCCAACAGGTCATGGACTCAAGGAAATGGATGTAGAATTCATTAGACAATTGGGGACACTAGTTAATATTATTCCAGTTATCTGTAAAGCCGATTCCTTGACAAGGGAAGAATTGCGAACTAATAAAAAATTGATCCAAGAAGATATTAACAGATTTAATTTACCAATTTACGATTTCCCATTTGACGAGGATGAAATCTCTCAAGAGGATTATGAAACAAACATGTATTTGCGTTCCTTGATTCCATTGTCAATGATAGGTTCTAATGATGTTTTTGAAGATAGTGAGACGAAAACTATGATACGTGGTAGAAAATATAACTGGGGTACGATTGATGTAGAGGATACAAATTTTTCGGATTTTGTTATATTAAGAAACACTTTGTTGATATCTCATTTACATGACCTAAAAGAATACACTCACGAAATATTGTATGAAAATTATAGAACTGAGGCATTGTCTGGAGGTAAAAACATGTCAGCGAATAACATGGACTCAAGATTAAAAGGAAATAATCAAATAGTTAGGTTGGGTGTTAATAGCAATTCCATGACCAATAACAGTAATACAAGCACGCCAACAGACCAACACTTTGATGGACAGCAAACAAAACAAATATCCAATCAATCAAGCACATATCAATCGGGATACAATGCCCCTATGAATGACAACGATACTTATTTGGCTCGTGAAGAACAAATCAGATTGGAGGAAGAAAGACTTAAGGCATTTGAGGAAAGAGTTCAACAAGAGCTGTTACTAAAAAGACAAGAGTTACTTGCTCGTGAACAGGAATTAAAAGAAATTGAGGCACGTTTAGAAAGAGAGGCACAAGAAGGTTTATACAATGAAGAATAGATAATTGGAGGAAAGAGTAGAGTAGGACAGAAACAGTAAGAAAATGTCTGCTTTCTTTCATTGTGTAGTTGTTAATAACCATATCTTTAGATCCCTCTTTTCATTTTCTGCTTTATTTTTTTTTTGTGTGTGTGTTTATACGTATGTGTGGTTATGATTCACATTTCTATAGAACGGTGACTGGTATACAGAAAAAAAGTATTTATGTGTATAGACAACAATATATATATATATATATATATAATAAAAAGAGAGATACATTATATTGGACATATAGGCCAGTGATAAGTGTGTTCAAAAGAAAAATATGATTTGTAATTTGTATTACGTGAGCAAAGATGAACTCAAAACAAAACACTTTTTGTACTTAAATAGGAAATGTCAAAAACAAACACAAAAACAAAAGGAACAGCTTGTAGTACGCCCATACACCACACCAATGATGTGGAGGGTCTATTGTTCTTTTTGTTTTTATTTTTTTCTTTCGTTTCTTTTTTATTTTTTATTTTTTTCTTTCGTTTCTTTTTTATTTTTTATTTTTTATATTTTTCGTTTTTGCCATACAAACAGCGATTTTGTACCCACATTCATAAAGAAAAATATATATATATATATATATATATAAAAGAGAGAGAGAGATGTTTTAAAGGATCACCCACCAATGTTTTGACGTTAAACAGCAGACATATTCTTTTTTCCTTCAAATTTCGCTTTCTGTGTTGGAACAGAACTATCATCTTTTTATAAGATCAAGATATCGGCTTGGGATCGTGCTATGTATTGGAAAGTTGGTTTTTGTGGATACACCACTCTATAGCTTTCTGCATATTCCATATTAATTTATATTCATTATGTGGTATTTCTTCTTTTTCCTTTTTTATTTTTGCTTCTGATTTGATACTGTTCAATTGTATTTGGACTAGATTATTTCCTTCCAAAATATGATGAGTTTCTAAGATAGGGACAACTGAACCTGATCAATAGAAAAGATTCAGGAGAGTGTTGATTTATCTTTAATTAGTCCAGTTTTAGTAGAGCTTGGACGTTATTGCTGATTTGGAGGAAAGCTGTTGTTCTCTATTTTTTTTATTGTTTTTTTTTTGCGTCATCAACTCTTCTTATCATTTATTCTTGATGCATTATTATTATATTATTTCTCTTGAACCTTAGCAATTTTGTTTTAGGTCTTCCATCAATGCAAGAGAAAGTGAAAAAAAATGAGAAAAATGAGACAAAGTCGTGAATGCCCTAATATCATTATGTACGAATGTTTAGGGTTTTATTTTCTTCTGTTTTTGTTTATTGAAAATTCTTTTATATTTTTCTTACTAATAATATTTATTCATTGAAACTGAAAGAATGTTTAAAAAAACAGGTTACGTTTACTAAGGGATATAATGTGTAGTTTTTTACTTACTTCCACTATACAATTATGTTTATTAATTGCACACATACATATACAATCCAAATTATTTATTAGTGGTAGGTTGTTTATCCATCTGTAGGTTTGTATCTTTTGAAAAAAGAAAAAAAGAATTTTATTTCCTTTTTACTGTTTTGTAGGAGAAATTTAGAACAGAAAGAATAGTAAGTGGGGAAATAAACAAATTTATTCTTATAATATTACAAAATAATATAATACAAGGGAAAAACAATTAGCATGAGTTCATCTGTCATGACAAACAACGTTAAGGACGATCAAATTGACGAAAGTCTTTACTCTCGTCAACTTTATGTCCTTGGTAAAGAAGCTATGTTGAAAATGCAAAATTCTAATGTCTTAATCATCGGGTTAAAGGGTTTGGGTATTGAAATTGCTAAGAATGTGGCATTGGCAGGTGTTAAATCATTGACTTTACAAGACAATAAACCCATTGAATTAGAAGATTTATCAACGCAATTTTTCTTCACTGAAGCCGATATAGGTAAGCCAAGAGATGAAGTCTCCAAGATTAAACTGGCTGAATTAAACGCATACGTGCCAATCTCAGTACTCGAACCAATTTTAGAAGAAAGACAATTGGAACCCTTCCAAGTTATTGTGGCCACTGAGACTATGTCTCTAGAAGATAAAATTAAATTGAACAATTATTGCCATAAGCGTGGTATTAAGTTTATCTCTACTGAGACTAGAGGTTTATTCGGTAATGTGTTTGTAGACTTCGGTGATAAATTTACTGTGATAGATTCCACAGGTGAAGAACCACGTTCCGGTATTGTCTCAGATATTGAACCAGACGGAACTGTTACCATGTTAGACGATACAAGACATGGTCTAGAAGATGGGAAATATGTTAGATTCACTGAAGTCGAAGGTTTGGAAAAATTGAATGATGGCACACTATTTAAAATAGAAGTATTGGGGCCATTCGCATTCAGGATAGGTAATGTTGAAAAATACGGTACTTATAAGAAAGGTGGTATTTTCACTGAAGTTAAAGTACCTATTAAGATGTCTTTTAAATCTTTGCAAGATTCTATATCAAACCCAGAATTTATCTTCTCGGACTTTGCTAAGTTTGATAGAAGTGGTCAACTACATTTAGGTTTCCAAGCTTTGCATTATTTTGTCATAAAACATAATGGTCAATTGCCAAGACCAATGAATGAAGAAGATGCTAATGAACTAATTAAATTAGTCTCTGACCTAGCTGTACAACAACCAAATGTCCTTGGCGACGCTCCAGTTGATAAAAAGTTAATTAAAGAATTATCATATCAGGCTAGAGGTGATATTCCAGGTGTTGTCGCCTTCTTTGGTGGTCTTGTTGCCCAAGAAGTGTTGAAAGCATGTTCTGGTAAATTTACACCATTGAAACAATACATGTATTTCGACTCTTTGGAATCATTACCTGATTCAAAGGAGTTCCCAAGAAATGAAATCACTACAGCACCAATTGGGTCTCGTTATGATAACCAAATCGCTGTCTTCGGTGCTGATTTCCAAAGAAAGATGGCCAATTCTAAAGTTTTCCTTGTTGGCTCTGGTGCTATTGGTTGTGAAATGTTAAAGAATTGGGCTTTAATGGGTCTTGGTTCAGGTGAGAGAGGAGGGATTATCGTTACTGATAATGATTCTATTGAGAAATCTAATTTGAACAGACAGTTCTTATTTAGATCTAAAGATGTTGGAAGAAATAAATCTGAAGTGGCTGCAGAATCTGTGATTGCAATGAATCAAGATTTAGCAGGAAAAATCACACCTAAGATTGATAAAGTAGGTACTGAAACCGAAGATATCTTTGATGATGCATTTTGGCAATCATTAGACTTTGTCACTAACGCTTTAGATAATGTAGATGCTCGTACCTATGTGGATCGTCGTTGTGTTTTCTATGGTAAACCTTTGTTAGAATCAGGAACCTTAGGTACTAAGGGTAACACACAAGTTGTTATTCCAAAATTAACTGAATCATATTCTTCTTCTAGAGATCCACCAGAAAAGTCCATTCCTTTGTGTACTTTACGTTCTTTCCCAAGTAAGATTGATCACACTATTGCTTGGGCTAAATCACTATTCCAGGGTTACTTCTCTGATGCTGCTGAAAATGTAAATATGTACTTAACACAAGACAACTTTATTGAACAAACAATGAAGCAAACAGGCGATGTTAAAGGTATTTTAGAATCTATTAATGATTCTCTAAATAACAGACCTGAAACTTTCGACGATTGTGTAAGATGGGCTCGTTTAGAATTTGAAAAGAAATTTAATCATGATATTAAGCAACTATTGTACAACTTTCCACTTGATGCAAAGACTTCTAATGGTGAACCATTTTGGTCTGGTGCTAAACGTGCCCCATCTCCATTAATCTTTGATATTAATAATCCAAATCATTTGGATTTTATCATTGGGGGTGCTTGTCTTCGTGCTTTTAATTATGATATTCCAGTTGATGAAGCTTTACCAGTTGACCATTTTAAGAAAATTATTGACAATATGCCTATTCCCGAATTTGTCCCAATCACTAACTTAAAGATTCAAGTGAATGATGAAGATCCTGTTCCAAATGCCAATAATCCAATAGGTGATGAATTAGATGCCTTGGTTGCCTCTTTACCAGATCCATTTGTATTAAGAGGATTCCATATGAATGCAGTTGAATTTGAAAAGGATGATGATACTAACCATCATATTCAATTCATCACTGCATGCTCAAACTGTAGAGCTGAAAATTATTCTATTGAACTAGCAGACCGTCAAAAAACTAAATTTATTGCCGGTAGGATTATTCCAGCTATTGCTACTACTACTTCTTTAGTAACTGGGTTGGTTAATTTAGAATTATATAAGGTTGTAGATCAAAAGACAGATATTGAACAATACAAAAATGGGTTCGTTAATTTGGCTCTACCATTTTTTGGCTTTTCCGAGCCAATTGCCTCTCCAAAAGGTAAATATAATGATAAGACATATGATAAGATATGGGATAGATTTAATATTTATGGTGATATTACACTAAAAGCATTGTTAGAACACTTTGAAAAGGAAGAAGGTTTAGAAATCACTATGTTATCATATGGTGTTTCATTGTTATATGCATCATTCTTTCCACCAAAGAAATTAAAGGATAGATACGATCTTCCAATCTCTCAAGTAGTAAAGTTAGTTACCAAACATGAAATCCCAGCACATGTTAAGACTATGATTTTGGAAATTTGTGCCGATGATAAGCAAGGCGAAGATGTTGAAGTTCCATTTATCACAATCCATTTATAGTCACTCTCATCTAACAAGAAAATTAATTTAACGTTTTTATATACATATCAAAAACATTCTTATTTCAAATACAATAATATCATTATTATATTAAGGTATTAATGTTACTCTTTTTTTTTAGTAGTATGTTTGTTTTCTTTTCTTTAGTTTTTGTTACTTGGGGTTGAAATATCATTAAAGATATGCTTGATAAATTTAATCTACCATATTAAATGGATAAAAAGTTTTAAAATGATATACTAAAGAAAATTTGAATATAGAATTATTTACATTATATATTGTACCTTGAATACAAATTATGAACACAATGAAAAACAAGGTAAATAAGAGAAATTTAAAGTACCACTAAGTTCTTACTATAAATAAGTTGAGGGTTTATAACATTACCAATATCTCATTGTAAGTTTGCGTCATGTTATGTAATTAATTGTATAATGGATTGTTGTCAAGAACTAGTATTTTGTAAGTTGGATACATTTTCAATTGTTTCCTATAACTATTTTGTAATCATTAATGTATAAAATTAAACTAGTGGACTTTCATTTTTCTACTTTATATACAATATACAAATAATAATATAGAAAATGATGTAAATTAAATAGAAATATGATATACAGAAATCTTTAGCCTTACATAAGCAGATATTGAATATTTTTTTTTACAAATCCCAAAAAATTAACCTAATAATTTCATAAATGCCTAGTGATATATAAATAATAAAAATTCAGTATTCTCCAATATTTTATCTGCTAAAGTTTTATTTTTCTATTTATTTCACCTTAAAATACTTTATTTTAGAAGTTTTAATAAAGCGTTTAATATAGAAGCCTTGTATTAACATTTAGTATGTGCTTTTTAATATTTTGTATAATTTTTCAATGCTGATGTTAATTCATAGCATAAAAAGGAACAAACATAAAAAAAATAACTATATAGAATTATATATATAATTTTATTTACAGATTTCACCAAGTTACGATCCTTTTAAATTCACCTTCAACACAAATAAGATCTTCATAACTTCCTTCTTGAACTATCACACCATCTTTTAGAACAAGAATCTTCTTACAAACTTGCATCATTTGTAAATCATGTGTGATTGAAATTATCAGAGTTTGGGGTATCCCTATTGCAACAATATCATGTATGACTTTTGCACTTTCTGCATCAAGTGCAGATGTGCATTCATCAAAAATTAAAATTCGTTTTTTAGTCAATAATACTCTTGCTATACATAATCTTTGTAATTGTCCTCCAGACAACAAATCAGTATTAATATAAGTATCCAACCCATAAGGTAAAGATAAAATAAAATCATAAATATTTACTGTTTTTAATACCTTCATGATATCTTTCTCTGTGATCTGTTGCTCTATACCATATAACAAATTATCTTTAATAGTGCCATTGAATAACATTGGTGTTTGTTCCACAATTCCAATTTGTTGTCTCAATGTTCTCAAATCCCATTTGTGGACATCTGTGCCATCTACAAATATACAGTCACAATCTGGTGAATATAATCTTGTAACTAAAGAAATTAAAGTCGATTTTCCAGAACCTGATGCCCCTACTAACGCCACTGTTTGATCAGAGTATAATTCCATATTAAGATTTGAATAAACCTTTTTACTCTTGATGTTTGGATAAGCAAAAGTTAAATTATGAATTTTTATTAATTGTTGATTTTTTTTTTGTACAAATATTGGAGCATATCTTCCTTGAAAATCCATCTGTTCTGTAGTACTAGCACGCTCATCAATAATTCTATAGGTCCATACGGCTGTCCTCTTGCCTCTAGCTACTTCTGGAATTTGATTAGTCAGGTTAGAACATGTTACAATTGTGAATAATACTAAAGTTAAAGTTTCAAACATTCTTTTAGAGGTATATTCCCCAACAAACACTAGTTTTAAACCATAATAATATAAAACTGCTTGGATACATAACGTTAATGTATGACTGAATGAAATACCTATACCAGTGACCAAAGCTCGCTTCATGGCTACTTTTTTGATATTCTGGATCAACTTAGCATATTTTTTGATAAAATGGTCTTGAACATGTAAATATTTAATAGTCTTAATTCCTACTATTATCTCAAAGAAGCAATTTTCCAGTCGAGTAATCTCTGTCTTATATGATGTTTCAACTTTTTGTAAAATAAATCCATATAAAACAGAAAATAACACAAGTATAGGGAACATTGATATACAAACCAAACTTAATTTCCAACCAACAACTATAGCCCAGATTAATCCACAAAAAGAGACTACCACAAAAATAATAAATGTGCTTAAAAATTCACTGATTAAATTTCGTAAATCTCTCAGATCATTCAACAAAACTGCAGATAACTCAGATGACCTATTTTGATCCTTTTTAAACCATTCAAACTTATTGTACTGAATAACTCTCATAGTCAATTCTCTTAAGTTTAAAATCCAAATTTCACTACAATATGCAAGTATAAAGGACCTTAAAAAATTAAAAATGGAATCTGCTATTGAAATGGCAATTAGTATAAGTGACCACTTTAAAAGATAATGTGAGGTGGATTCATGGGTTTCACTTAACACTATTCCGTTTAAAAGATAGCTAAATCCAAAAGAAAATATTGGATTAGAGACACCAGCCAACAAAGAACATAAAATTCCAAAAATCAATAATAATTTTTTATCAGAATCTCTTAACATATGTTTAATTATATCTATAAATGACATCTCCCTATCTAAATCATTTTTAGAACCATCTTTTTTGTATTGAACATCATTTATTGAATAATCTATTGAATCACATGAAACATCCTCTTCGTAAACCACATCATTAATTAGATTTTTTTGAGTTTCCCCCTCTAAAATTTTAGTAGGATTCTCCCAATTATCATAAATTATTGCGGTCTGATTCAAACATGTTCTTTTCTCATTTTTATATGCCTCACTACCACAATCATATGAATCTATAATAGAACCGGTCGAACCTTCTTCAGATCTATCCATTTTCTGTATTTCATAAAATTTTTTAAACTTGCTACCTTCAGTATTTAATAATGTACTTTTATATCCACTATCCACAACTTTTCCATTCTCCATAACATATAAGAAATCATTTGCTTTAATTTGATCCAATTCATGTGTCAAAATGATTGTCGTTTTACCTTTTCTCCATTCCCTTATATTATCCATCAATATTTGGCGACTAATAATGTCAATTGCTGATACTGATTCATCGAGTATCAGAACTGGTGTATCTCTTATATATATTCTCGATAATGCAACTTTTTGAGATTGACCACCACTCGAATTTACCCCATCAACTCCAATCTTTGTATTCAATCCATTTGGAAGCTGAGATATCACATTATCTAACTCAGCAAAAGAACATGCTTCCATTAATCTATCTTGGATTGCACCTGAAGTAGAAGGATCGTTCTGTTCATCGAGACCTGGATAGGCTAATAATATGTTGTTTTTCAGAGTATCATTAAAAAGTCTGCAACGTTGTTCTACAACCGTGACATTATCAATGATCCATTCCTGGTCAATTTGGTCTATTGGCACACCGTTAATCTTTATTTCACCCTCAAATCCACTGAAAAATTTTAATAATAATTTGGGTAAAGTAGATTTCCCTGATCCTGATTTCCCAATAATAAAAGTTAATTCATTCATTCTAAAATTAATGTTGACATTTGATAAAACTGATACATGTGGTCTAGTTGGATATTTAAAAGAAACATTATGAAAAGTGATACCTAAGGAATTATCACAAATCAACGGTTTAGGTGGTATTATCAATGATTTTTGCATATCATTTTTTATATTAATTGAAAATATTAGACCAGGATCAAAACTATTTAAAAATTTGTTAATTTTAATATTGGCAACATGGCCCTTTTGTAGGATGATAAGTTGATGAAATAATTCATTAAATGTAGAAGCTAACATAAGACACGAATGGAAACAGGTGATAACGTTATCAATCTGCAATTTACCACGCTTAATCATTGTACAACCATACCAAAATCCTTGAATGAACATAAGAAGTGACAACATCCGAATCAAACTGTAATTCAAAGAATTCAAAAGACAGATTCTAATAAAGATGCTATTGCATTTTTTTACAAGTTTATTAAATTTTCTGATCTCTATATCTTGAGTATTGCTGAATTTTACTAACGATACAGAGTTCATGGACCAAACTAATAGTTCTGCTGCTTTTGATGTCTCCTGATTCTCTAAATCAATAGATTTATTGATTAATTTGGATAAAATTAATGTAATTATAATTATTAATGGTGAAGAACAAAGAATAACTAATGTCATAGACCATGAATAATAGAAAGATGTACCAATAAGAGTACATACTGTGATCAAACTTTGAAATAATATAGCAGCTGATTCTGAACTACCTTGCCGTATTTCTTCGATACATCTGTTCAATTGAGTAAATTCACCTAGGAGGTTAACACTATTTGAGTCATACCATTGGAAGGATTTGCTTATATACGTGTATAATAATTGATATCTCAATCTGATACATTGTCTTTCAGCGATAAGCATCCATGAAGAAATCAAAATCCATATAATAGGGAAACTGACTGCACCCAATATCATAATAGACATTGATTTAATAATTAAATCATTTGGCACTGAATAATCTAATGAAGAATGCTCCAATAAGTTAAATACTTTACCTGTTAAAATTGATGTGACAGCAGGAATAATACCTGAACATACTGTAGATACGATTACCAGACAAACAATAAATTTATCATTTTTTAAAGACACATTCATAAAAATATGCTCTTTCGGGATCATAATGTTTAATAACTTTTTCTTTATATTTTTTATTTTCTATAGCTCTCCCCTATCTATCAAAATATAATTTTAATGGTAGTAATATAAAAGTTCATTGAATAAAATAATGTTTTAATGATATTCAGATGAAAGTATAACAAATAGAACTGACCAGTAAATAAATTAGCAAAATAAATTAAACCACACATCACTAATATAACAAAGTAAAAAAATTATGCCAAATTCAATAAATTATTATGACCTTTTTTTTTCCATTAGAATTCCATTCACATAGTTTTATTAGAAAATATATAAAAAGGAATAAAGAGCTATTTAATATTAAACATTAAATAAATAATTTACCAAATTGTCAAATTTTAACCCAATAATTATCTGTCGATAAAGCAGACAAAGGAAAATCTGAAATTGTTTTAAATCAAAACCAATGACTATAATATTCCTCAACAAAAGTGTAATGAACTAAACTAATAATTAGTATTAAAATGTCACAAGGTAAAAGCAGATGATGGTAATAGAAAGAAAAAAAAAGCACTTTTTGTACCCTGTTGCCAGCCGTGTAAATATCCTAATAAGGAAATTTACATATGTTTCATAAAAATTCAAACCTCATCGCTATAACAATCATCTAAAACACAATAATAATAAGGAAAGACTTCTATAGCAGCAACAGATTCAAATTTTGATCCAACTGATAATATTGCATTAGTCCTGGAAAAAGTGCGAACTAAAAACCACAAAAACAAACAAACAAACTAATATATGGAACACACTATACTTGTTAAGACACTTTAGTATACTGATATACATATGAACAAAATAAAAGAACATTCACCCAATAAATGTTGAAATATGCGAACACAACTACATCATCATAAAAATATAGTTGCATTACATAATAAGAAAATCTTTATGTACAATAAGTTCAAATCCCAGCCGAAAGGTCTTCTGAACTTCTTTTGAATCAGAAATAAAAATACATTATATCTTTGAATGATAGCTTTTATAATCCTGAATAAGTAAACCTGTTTAGACCACCCATCTACAGTAAAGTCCCTTGTGTTTGTAGTTGTTTGTGCCTCTTTCTCATTGTAGCCTCCATAACATCTTCCATATATTCCATTACTTTGATAGTCCATTTTTTTTCTCCCCCTCCCATTAATCTCTTATTAAAAAAAACAGAAAACACTACAAATAAAATCTATCATATAACTGGCTCTCAATACCTCTACAAATACACAATTACACAAACACACAGACACAGACACACTCATATATATATGGAGACAGAGTGATAATTCCGAATAACTAATTTACAGACTGGAAAGAATATTCAACGAGATATAGGGGGTGAATAACACAAAACAAAAAAACTATTCGCATTATGTCTTTTGTTACACCAAGATTTATTCAAAAGTACGGTTCTAAACTAAAGTGGCAAAATATAAAGATTTTAGAAAATAAGATATCCCCTGAATATATTTCAACGAAATATAGTGAATATTTACACATGAATAACATCATATATCTATTTAAGTGGGATATGAGTGAGGATACAGAGTTCTTAAATAAAGATCAATGTTGGTGGTCATTTAGTCACAATATAAATAAACACAATCTTAACAAAAATAACAGCCTGTCCATTATACGATCAAAGATATACACTCAAATTTTTTCAAAGACTTTGAAGAATGACATGAATACAGATTGGGTTTGTTCACATCGTGACATTGATGATAATAATAACAATAACATATACGATAATTTGAATATAAGTTGGGAAACAAATAACGATATAAGATGCATATTTCAAGAAATAAGTACAAATAATGGGAACAACAATAATAATCATGGAACATTAAATGTTCTAATTCGATCGTTAATTGAGCTCTCACAGTTATTAAAAGATTCAGATCTATATGAAAAGAACGTATACAGTTTAAATCTTTCTCATTTATGCTTAAAAATATCCGGTGCTCATAGCATAAATCTTCATGAAAATTTAGATTCAGCTTCCATCTCTTCACAAAATAATAGTCCAGACAAAATTGAAGATAAAGTTTTGGATTACAAAGGGTTGCTAAAATTGGCGACGTTATCTAGAGAAGAGACAGATCTACAGAAATTAATGAAATTATTGATCAAAAACTATGGTTTCAATAAACCTTCATTGGTCTATGATTCTCTCCTCAATGAAAAATGGTTAGTATTATCTCATTAGCAGTGAACAAAACAAAAGCAGTCCAGTCTTCTATTGCCATTCATCTGATTGAACCAGCACTAACAGCAAATGAATACATGTTCCTCCTTGTGTCTTTGTAGATATTGTATGGTAACTGAACGGTGGCGCTACCAATAACGGTGACTATACGAGGGGTAAAGCCACAACAAAAAGTTTTTGCTTTTCTCCCAAACAAAACGAAATCTTTGGCATCACACAAAGAAGATTAAAAAATATAATACAGACATGTATGTAGACACCACTTAAGAAAATATTATTAGTTATATTCGAGCAAAGTATTGTCACCTTGAAATAAATATTTATCCCATACTGGTTGGTTCCTATAATTAACAGTGTCTTTTCTTCTTTTTTTTTCCTCTTTCCTTAGGCTTTTTCTTGTGTTTCTCATTAGACTTATAAATACCAACAGCAAAATCATGAAATTGTTAGAAATATTATTAAGCGAAGATGACTATTCGATTCCTGAGTTAATGTTAGATCCCAATTTTAAAAAATGGGTACTATTGCCAATTTCAGTAATGATGGTATTAACTGGTCTATTAAAACAGAATCTATTGCTCTTGATAAGTCCCAAATATCGTGGTTATCCACGTGTCAAACTAACAGAATCACAATGGTTTATGAGAGGCCAAATGTTATTAGGTAATGGAACCAACCTTGATGATGATTCATTTGAATCTAGACGTCATGAAATGATCAACATTCTAAGTAGTGGCACATATCTAGCTAAACAAAATAAGAATAACAGTAATAATGGCAGTAATAATACTGGGGAATCTGGAGTGACTAACCCATTCAGCGATCCAAATATTAACGATTCTTTAATGACTATGGCAAAGGGAAACATGGCAAATTTTATTCCGCAAACCGTCATTATGTGGTGGGTGAACTATTTTTTTGGTGGTTTTGTTATTATGAAACTTCCATTCCCTCTAACCATCAAGTTCAAAGATATGTTACAAAATGGGGTAATGACTGAAAATTTGGATGTACGTTGGGTCAGTGCAATCTCGTGGTACTTCATCTCAGTGCTTGGTATGAATCCATTGTACAATCTAATACAAGGTTCAGATGAACAACAAGTGATAAATGATAACACTACAGGCAACAATACTAATCAAATTCTTGGTGGTCCTGGTCAACCTGCTCCAGAAACTTTGATGAAGAATTTAGCTAATGATTTAACAATTGCCACAAGACATGAATCATGTTTTGTAAACATTGAATCAAGAGTATTGAAAATGTATGAATAACTGGAATGGTTTTTTCCTTTTCCTTTTCCTTTTCCTTTTCCTTTTTCTTTTTCTTTTTCTCTTTTTTTTTTGTGAACATATTATCTGGTATCAAGACTCATTCCTCCTTACAATTATTCCAACTAAATCCCTATCAATGCATATCTACCGTACATACCTACACATTTATATATCTAGTCAAAAACTATTTATTGTCTATATAAAAGCGCTCACTTTCACCTCATCAATTTTTCCAAAAATGATTCTATCTTTAATTTTTTTTTTTTCCTCCAGAGAATTTCGATGGCTTTTTTTATCATCTTGTAAATAATTTTTCATTACGTAAATGCAAGATACATCCAAAGAGACATGGAAGAGGAGTAAATCAACTGCTTAGGTAGCAATATATGTCCTGTTTTAAGGATCACAAATACGCATATCCCAACTTAAACATATTCTTTCATTTTCTGAGTTTGAAAGATTGAATAAAATAGTTTACAAGGATTCACACACACACACACACACACACACACACACACACACACACATATATATATATATACATATAGAAATACAAAACAGACAATTTCCAATTTTACAAAATGACTTTAAGTACTATTATATGTATTGGTATGGCTGGTTCTGGGAAAACCACTTTCATGCAAAGATTAAACAGTTATTTTCGTTCTTCAAAGAAAGAAGTTCCATATGTAATCAATCTAGATCCAGCCGTATTAATAGTTCCATATGGATGTAACATTGATATCCGTGATTCTATCAAATACAACAAAGTTATGGAAACTTACGGTTTAGGTCCCAATGGAGCTATTGTAACAAGTTTAAACCTTTTTAGTACTAAGATCGATCAAGTGATTAAATTAGTGGAGACCAAAAATGATAAATATGAACATGTCATTATTGATACACCGGGTCAAATTGAATGCTTTGTTTGGTCTGCATCAGGTGCGATCATCACTGAATCCTTTGCATCAACCTTCCCAACCGTCATTGCATATATTATTGATACTCCAAGAAACACAAATCCGACGACTTTCATGAGTAATATGTTATATGCTTGTTCCATTTTGTATAAGACAAAATTACCAATGATTATTGTTTTCAATAAAACAGACGTCAAAAAGGAAGATTTTGCACGTGAATGGATGACAGATTTTGAAGCATTTCAAACAGCAATAATGAATGATCAAGAATCAAATGAGAGTGCTAATGGATCTGGATACATGAATTCATTGATCAATTCTATGTCATTAATGCTGGAAGAATTTTATAGTCAGTTGGACGTAGTTGGCGTATCCTCATACACAGGTGATGGCTTTGACTCATTTTTAAAAGCAGTTGATGATAAAGTGATAGAGTATGAGACTTATTACAAACAAGAAAGAGAAAGAATCTTACGTGAAAAGGAAGCAAAAGAAAAGAAACGCAAGGAGAAGTCTCTATCCGGATTAATGAAAGATCTTGGATTAAATGATAAGAGTTCTGGTGATAGTAAGAAACAAGAGAATAACAATAATTCTGAAGTAGAAGTGATCAGTGATATTGAAGAGGACGAAAATGATGGTTTTGTAGAACCTGACATCGAAGAAACCACAGATAATGAATTTAAATCCCAAAGAGAGTATACTTTCCCCGAAAATGATAGGCTAGAAGGTGAAATTACAGATAAGAGTTATCCAGATTTACAAAAAAGATACCAAGCTGCATTTGAATCACAAGCCAAGCCTGCAAGTTCTAGCGTAGCAGAAGACATTGCAAAATATATCAGACAGTAAAGCGTTACCATTAAGTATTTTTCTTTCCCCCTACAGAAATAAAAACAAAAAAAAGACAATAAAAATCACCAATATATAGTACATATAAATATGTATTATTTCATATCAACTACATTAAATACTTACCGAATTTTCAGAATTGTTAAAGAAGTTCATCAAAGAGACCCTTAAGACATCAATTCAAGAAAAAAAGACAAGAGAGAGAGAGAGAGAGGGACAAAAGGAGAACTGTTTGCTAAAAACAGAACTGCTTTCCAAATTAGGACTGATGAATGCATTACCGTCCGTACTAGGAAATAATGTTCAAAAATAGTAGTATTATGGACAAAATAACACAATAGAACTATCGTTTTTTGTTTTTTTTTTTCTTTGTTTTCTTTTTTTGTCTTCGTTTGTTTTCGAAAAATAAAAACAAAAAAAAATTTCTCGAGACTTCAATGAAAATTTCATTTTAGAAAAAAAAAAACAAAAAACAAAAATTCAAATAAACCAAAAAAAAAAGAACCTTGAATTTATTACATATATAAAGAGAGAGAGAGTCAGACTGCGATGAGATGAGGAGCACATTCAGACATCCTCCGACTTCTTTATTTGTTTCCCTTTTTGTTCAAGGTTGTTGGAGAACTTCTCTTGCTTCGCAGTGTTCCTTCTTCATTTCCTCTTTTTTTTTTTCCTCTTGTTTCTTTTCTTCCTAGCTTGGTTGCCGAGATACTCGATTACAACCAACAGCTAATATCTAAATAATGTCTACTAACTTTGAAAAACACTACACGAAGATTATTGATGACAACAACTTGGAACAATTAAGAGACATCTTAGTCTCTAAGGATTCCAAGTTATCCAACAGATTTAGAGCTTTATTTAACTTGAAGACTACTGCTGAAAACTTCAAGGAAGACAAGGAACGTGCCAACAAAGCTGTTGAATACATGCATGAAACTTTTGGTGACGACTCCGAATTATTAAAGCATGAAGTTGCTTATGTTTTAGGTCAAACCAAGAACTTATATGCTGCTCCTTTCTTGAGAAAAGTTATGTTAGACGCCAATCAACAACCAATGGTCAGACACGAAGCTGCTGAAGCCCTTGGTGCCCTTGGTGACAAGGATTCCGTCGAAGATTTACAAAAATGTTTACAAAATGACCCACATCCAGCAGTCATTCAAACTGCTGAGTTGGCTCTTGCTAGAATCCAATGGGAACATTCTCCAGCTGCTGAAACTGAAAAGTTGCAACAATCTCTATACTCTTCTACTGACCCAGCTCCACCTCTATCTTTGGAAAAAGATTTCACCGTTGAACAATTGAAAAACTTATTAAACGATCAAAACAAGCCATTATTTGACCGTTACAGAGCTATGTTCAGATTAAGAGACATCGGTACCAGCGAAGCTGTATCTGCTTTAGCTTCTGGTTTCAATGACCCAAGTGCTCTTTTCAAACACGAAATCGCCTATGTTTTCGGTCAAATGGGTAACCCAGCTGCTGTTCCAAGATTAGTCGAAGTCTTAGGTAGAATGGAAGAAGCTCCAATGGTTAGACATGAAGCTGCTGAAGCTCTTGGTGCCATTGCTACCCCAGATGTCGTCCCAGTCTTAAAACATTACTTGAATGATCCAGTTGACGTTGTTAGAGAATCTGCTATCGTTGCATTAGATATGTACGAGTATGAAAACTCTAATGACTTGGAATACGCTCCAGAAGCCAACTAAATTTATTAAAAATAAAAATAAAATTTGAGAGTTCGTTTTATTTTATGTTTATTTTTAGTTGTATTGTACCAATAATTTATCAAGAATTGTGCATTCATTATAAACTATTTATATATTTTATATGCTTTTTTTGTTTTGACGACAGTATACGTCATTCCTACTGTTTTTGTTTTTATTTGTTTATTTATTTATATATATCGCTGATCTTTTTTTAATTCATAACAAATGTGTATTCACATACTATTAAACATGTATTTATTATTAGTTTAAATCTCATCTTATAGCAAACAAATATGGATGTCATATTATTCAAATATAGCGAATTAGAGAGAAAGAACCAAAAAATAAAATTTTTTTTGTTTATTTGTTTATTTATTTTTTCCTTCCCCTCATCCCACCTCATCATCATCATCATCTTTTGCATCTTAAGACATTGAATCATCAACTTAAATACGTAAACGAGTTATGGTGAGGAAGACAGAGAAAGAAGCATTACAAGGCAACTAAAACAAACAGAAACAAAAACAGAAACAAAAGGAGATAGAACACAGTACGAAAATGAGAGATATCATATTTGTCACGGGGAATGCTAACAAGTTAAAAGAAGTCAAGATGTTATTATCATCTGACTCCACCTCATCGATTAATGTGATCAATAAAGCATTAGATTTAGATGAGTTACAAGACACTGATTTGGTCAAGATTGCCAGAGACAAATGTAAGCAAGCAATGAAGTTCCTTGAACCAGGCCAAGAAGTCTTTGTGGAAGACACTGCGTTGGCGTTTGACGAATTCAATGGATTACCAGGTGCATACATTAAATGGTTTGTGAAAAGTATGGGGCTGGACAAAATTGTACAAATGTTGGATTCCTTTCCAAACAAGGGTGCAAAAGCAATCACCACTATTGCATACGCAGACAAGAACGGTGAGATCCATGTGTTCCAAGGTATCACACAGGGGAATATCGTACCAAGCCGTGGCTCATTAAATTTTGGATGGGATTCAATCTTTGAACCTATTGAGACTAATAATTTGACATATGCAGAGATGTCCAAAGAGGAGAAGAACAAAATCTCCCACAGATCCAGAGCATTTGAACAATTCAGAGAATATCTGGCCACCGCTGAGTAAAAAAGAGAAAACAAAAAGAGAAAACCAGCCACTATCATTGCCGTTATATAGTTCACATAGATACAATATATATATATTTATATATATATGTGTATATGTGTGAGTGTGAGTGTATCATATATAGAGTTACGTAAATAACACATAGTTAAACAAATTCAACCCTCCAATATACTATTGATCAACCAACAATTTCAATGTGAAACAGATCTGTCACTTGAAGTTTGCGATTCGAAAGATCCTTCTGTCTTCTTCCGCTACCAAATTGAAAGATGAATTCTTCACGTTTAACAAAAAAAAAAATAATAAACAGAAAAAAATTTTTTCTTCCATCATCAAAAAGTGAAAAAAAATTTTTTTTTTTTTGCAATATTTAGAAATACCCACTAAATGTGATATTTGAATATTTGTATTGAAAGAGTATTTGAAGGAGAAAAACGTATACACAGAACATATAATACATACACGTACATATAAATACATTCGTACATACATATATATATCTATAGTTTTAATTAAATATAGTAACTAGTTGAGTGGGTACATAACATTTTTTTTGTTAGGTGTCAGTTAACATGTTAGCAAGGATCAAAGAAGCTATCCAAGTGGCGAACAATCCTACTTCAGATGCTATCACTAAGAGACAAGCAATTGAATATCTAAATGAAATAAAAAGTAATCCAAACGTAGTTCAATGGCTAATCACGTTACTCAATGATTTAGAGTCCGATGAAATGTGTAAATTTGTTTCATTACAGATCCTATCAGATCTTATAATGTCTCATATAAATAATACCACTACTAGTAGCACTGCTTCCATACTACCAAATATTACTCTAATTAAAGATTCTATTCTAAATATTCTGAAGGATAAAATTAACCGTAATGACAGGGATCCGGAGTATATGAGAAGTAAATTTTCTGAATTAATAACTAAATTGTTTCTGCTAATGTATGGGGAATGTAATGGTAATCAATGGAATAACTTCTTCATCGACCTTTTTACAATACTACAAATCAATTCTTTATTAGATACTCACACTCTATCGTTTTCAACTTTAGGCCTCGATTATCTTCTACGAATCTGTATTTATATAAATTCTGAAATTGCTGATCAAACTTTTATCAGATCAAAAGAAATTCAATTGAAAAACAATTGTCTGAAGGACCAAATGAGATTGAATGATATCAAACTATTGGTGCAGATCTGGATCAATACACTAAAATACGTTTTAAATGGTACAAAACAAAATGTAGATACAAATCTAATGGAATTAACGACATGGTCATTGTCCTGTATTGGATCCTATATCTCATGGATCGATATCAATTTAATTATTAATCCAACCTATATAAATTTGATCTATAATTTCTTAGATTACAATGAGACAAAGATCGCTTGTTCAAACTGTCTTTGTGAGATTATTACAAAAAAGATGAAACCAGTTGATAAGTTGTCATTATTATCACTTCTAGACTTAATGAATAAATTAAATTCAATAAATCATAACGATGATCTGGCTATTCACGAAAACTTAGCAAAATTAGCTTCTACTATAGGTGTCGAGCTGTCCCTAATTATGGAACAATGCCAAGATATTATCGATAACAATAACCCTCAGAATAAGAATAATAATCAAAACATAAATCTAAATAATAATAACAACAACAATTCAACATTGCATAATTCATCAAATAATGATATGGAACTTCAACAAGTATTGATAGCTACAGACTCAAGAATTTTAAACCAATGTGTTCCATTAATTCTGAAATTTATGTCCCATGAATATGATTCTGTAACACAACAATGTTTCCCATTTATAAGCCAATACCTTTCAATCTTGAAAAAATCGTTTGCAATCGGTGGTAAACCAGGTTCTGCAGTAGCAATAAATTCCAAGAAACAACCTCTAGATTCCGAACATTCAAATTTCTTAGTCACATTGATGTCTGTTATGTTTAAAAAAATGAGAATAGATGAAGATTCTGATGATGAAGATTCTCAAGATGATATAGAGGAGTTTACAGAAACTATCAGATCCAAATTGAAAACTTTCCAGGAGAGTATATGTGTCATCAATCCACAACTGTTTCTTGAAAATATATCTAATATGATACAAAGTTTACTAACAGCTACCACTAATGGAAATAGTATCAATTGGAGAGATTTAGAATTAGCATTATGGCAAATAAATAATTTATGTGAAACCATCAGAAATAATCTATTTGGTTTACCAAAAAATGAAATTATGTCCTCACCACCAGCAACTTTAATGTTTAAATTTATGAATATTTTATTAAACAATAGTTCAATATTTCAAACCGATAACTCATATATACAAATTGCATTCTTTGAGTTGATTGTTAGACATAGTAATTTCATTACAGGTGAGAAAGAATATTTCACATTATTAAATGTGTTTTGCTCAGACTTTGCGATGTTTAATAAAAGAGAAAGAGTCAGATTAAGAACATGGTATCTATTCACTAGATTCATTAAAATGATTAAACCAAAATACTCAATCTCTATTTTATCCGAAATCATCGCCAAAATTCACCCATTATTAACAATAAAAGTGACATCAATAAATTTGGATGGCTCAGAGAATGACACCACTTTTGATAATCAAATGTACCTTTTTGAAGGTATTGGTTTACTAATTGGTGCTAATTCTGATTCAAATTATGACATCCTAGATAATGTTTTAAAACCAATGTTCACTCAACTGGAGGGCTGTATCTCTAGTCAAATTCAAACACCAGAAGTTGTATTGCAATGTCATCATATCTTAATGGCAATTGGTACATTAGCGAGAGGTGTTCACGGAGGACTGGTACCGGAAAATCAAGTTAATAACACCCTTGTTAGTAAACAGTTAATCCATCAATCTTTGATTGAGAAGTTTTCAAACATCGCAGAAGTAATCCTCGTAACATTTTCATATTTCAGTAAACACGAAAATATTAGAGACGCTTCAAGGTTTGCCTTCTCGAGATTGATCCCTATCTTAAACAGTGGAATTATACCATTTGCTAATAAGTTAATTGCACTATTTTTAGAGTCCGATTTGAAAATGCTAGAGTTGAACGATTTCCTTGGATTTTTAGGTCAAATGATCCATACTTTCCATAAAGATGAAAATTGCTTACAATTATTTAACAACCTTTTAACCCCAACCATAAACAAAGTTCATCAGATGATGAGCTTGATTGAAAACGAACATTTGGCCCAAAATCAAAGGGACGGTATTAGTAACAATTCTAACGTTAATAATAACAATGTAACAATAGAAATAAAAGATGCACACAACAAGAATATTATTGTGACAGACTCTTTCAGAGATAAAATTTTATTAAAAAAGGCTTATTTTGCATTTCTACAATCGTTTGTCACCAACAATGTCACATCACTACTTTTATCTCCTAATAATGCAAACACTCTATCTATTATATTAACTGATTTATTGACATATACACCTGCTGAAATACAAGAGACATCTGCTATGAAGTTGGCATTAAATGTATTAGCTAATTTTATTAAATTTTTTGGTTCAGGTAAATGTATGGATCCTAAAGACCCACATGCCATGGAAATACAAAAAATTGAAGGTTTAAATGAATTTTTTATCTCAAAAGTGGTTCCTTTAGTTTTTGAAATTCCATTCAATCCCGAATATAAGTTTAATGTAAAGGAAGGTACTTATAGAATTGTAGCTTGTGATCTGTCCCGTTTATTAAAGGAATTATATTTACAGAGCATACAAGATCCAAATACTCCAACAGATATTAATACAAATCCATTACTTAAATATTTATCTCATATATACTTGCCACAAATTCAGTTTCCAAGCCAATTTGCTTTAGAATTGATCGAAGTATTAGTCACTCAAGACCAAAAAACTTTTGAAAAGTATTATATTACATTAATGGACAGATTAATGTCTTAAACTGAATGTTTATTAAGAACAAGCCTTTTACAACAAAGGATCAAAAATCAACAATAAAGCATGACTACTTACTTCAGGTAAAACGGAATGTCCAATTGATAATTTTTTTTTGCATAGAATTTATGCCATGGATTTGATAAATATCCAATCCAAACTGAAAAAAAATAAACCAAGTAAGCTACAAAAATATAAAAAATTCATAGACAATACCAACGTAGTTATGCTTTGCATACATACAAAGCTTGATATCTTACCGACTTCATTGATATATAAAGACATACGTAATATGCCATTCTTCATCTATATACGTATATATATCCTTCTAGCATTTTCCACAAATAATTGTCAATAATAACCAGCTATCTTAGGGTGATAAAAATAAACACTACTACATTAATCCTGTATCTTTTTTTACTAACTCAACTGTGATATCTTGACCAAAAGATTCAACAACTGTATATGCTCATTCGTACCATTGGTTAATTTGGAATCAGTATCAAATAACAGAAGTGACAATTTGTTTTTGAAGTTAGTATCGTAATTTTCATTTGTTATATAATAATCGTGTAATTGATCAACAATAGAGACACCAGACCATCCACTTTTTATGAAATCGTTGGTAAAGGAAATCAGTTGATTTAAATCTTTGCTATTAATTTGTTTAACTATTTCTTCCACTACTGTTGAAGGAACCACTCCAGCTAGTTCCTCAATTTGTTTAATGGTAATTTGATTATTCCCCATATAATCTACTAACTTAAATCCTGACTGTAATAAAGTTATAGCCTTTCTTAAATCACCAGCTGATATGGTTAAAATTTTTTCTAGAACACCGTCCTCATATTTGACACATTCTTGTGTAGCTATATACTGTAATCTTTCTAATGCATTTGAAGTCTCCAATGATTTAAACCTAAATTTTGCACACCTAGATGCTAATGGATCTATTATTCTTGTGACATAGTTACAGATCAAACAAAATCTGGTCACATTAGAATAAGTTTCCATAGTCCTACGTAGAGCACTTTGAGCATCTGCTGTCATTGAATCAGCTTCATCTAAAATGATAATCTTGTATGGTGGACATGGATAATCCTCTAAATTTTTCCTAGATGGTTTAGATACAGTTAAACGTGCAAAATTTTTGATTTTCTCCCTAACAATTGATATACCACGTTCATCAGAAGCATTCAATTCCAATACTCTAGTCTTCATCAATTCTGGACCGAACAATTCTTTTGTTAAAGCTAAAATTGTCGAAGTCTTACCTGTACCAGGCGGACCATAAAATAACATATGGGATAAATTAGCAGATTCTAAGGTTTTTTTCAAGACAGTAACTGCATGATCCTGGGCTGTAACTTCATCCAAAGTTTTAGGTCTATATTTTTCAACCCATGGTATTGATTGTTCTTTATCTACATTACTAATAACTCTCCGTCTTTTATTACTAGTAAAATGGTCCATATTTCTTATATTTTTATATCCTTATGAGCTTTTTTAAGTCACGCAAATAGTAGCCACTGTATTGCTACTATTAAATTCACTTTACTAAACGATGGTATTATATGAGTAACCTGCTTGCTATCACTCTACTAGATCAATCTTTTCCTATCAACTCTTCTTCCTTTCAATAATGTACTAGCTATCTAAGCATCAAATTTTCAAAAAAAAAAATTTTTTGCTAACAAACAAAAAATACAAAAGTAGATAATTATCTATACTACAACGTACACATTGTAAACAACCCTATACATTACAAAAAACATCTGCACACTTATATATGTCCAGATTAAGAAGAAATCAAAAATAGTCTAAACATTTTTAAACAGAGGGAATAAGATCATAGTGCTTATTAACAACATTTACCAGAATGGGCACCAACCAATATAATGCTGACAAAGATTCTCAATAGAAGTAGCTTGCTGTATCAATTTATCTACTTGCTCTGGCACATCTAAATTTGATAGATGTGGGATATCGTTTCCCACTAACTTGTCGTTAATACGATTCAGCACCAAAGTTGCTCTGGCATTTTTCAATTTTCGTTCTTGCTCCACTTCCATAGAATGCACATCATCTTGTGATATTAAACCTCTTCTATATAATTCATTTGGGTTAGGCATTGACAAATTGATCCCCGTTTGTTCTTCAATTTTTGTCTTTGGCAAATCAGACCCCCAATATATCAACGGATCTAAGGCAAATGCTTCAAGTAAGGCAATCAATGAGTCTTGATTGTTACGTAAAACTCTCATTACATGCTCAGATGCAATCCTGAAACTACCTTCAATACCACCAATTTCCATTGCATTTACTAACATCCTAGTTAAACGAAATGGAACTTTCTCTGGGAATTTAGTTCTTAAAATAGTTGACTCAAAACAGTCACCAAAATCAATATGAACGACTTTACCTGTGCTTCTATCTATTAAAAAGTTACTAGGATGACGATCACCAAGTCCCAAAATGTAACCAACCATAGACATCACAGCCAAAGAACGAGTGTACGTAGTTCTTCTTTCTAACCACACTTCTGATGACTTACTCTTTAACCAAAAGGCCCTCGCCATGTCATCACCTTTTGTGTTATCCATAGAATATTGGAACACCTCAATCTTTTGTAAGAGTTCCAGATTATCATAATCAGGCGCCATTTGTAACATTATCCAGTGTTCAATGTTCAAAGGAATCTTATTAGCTTCTCTCTGTGATTTAACTAAAGCATGGAAAGTATCACTATTAGAAACCCATCCTAACAAACCTGTCTTAGGTGAAAGTGGGATGGCTGGGAACTGTTGAATATCCAAATGCCTCTTAAAAGATTCTGTATCCTTTTGCAATAAGGTATTGACCAAACCAAATAATTGCATTACTAAACTATCTTGTCTAATATCTTCATGACCTTTCAAAGCATAATGATAGTCTTTTCCATCATCACCTTTAATTGTGATCTTTCGTGGTCTTTGTTTCGAAGAGATAACAGAAATAGTTTTATGGAATTTAGCAATTTTGATTATAGGTTTATCAATAAAATAGGTACCCGGAATAGCCAATTCTAAATTTTCAAGAGCCAACAATTTAGGGGATATATGTTGTAGTTCCAAATTTTGTAACAGTGGTAATGTCTCTGTTATTTTCTTAAAAACTAAGTAATATGTATCCCATGCTTCCTTAATATACTTCTTCTCGTTTTTGTTTTGATATTTCTCAATTAGATGTTTCGCTATGACTAAGTCATGCCCATATGCATTGTAAAAGGATATTTCACGCAATGTCTCAGGACCATCATCCAAAGTTTTATAAAGTGGTTCCAAGACAGCAAGCATCTTATCAACATCATGCTCACTGAAATATTGTCTACTAGCTTCCTCTAGACCTTCATACCACTGTTCATGCCACAATACGGCTACCCTAATTAGTTCATCACTTACCAATTCACCTTGTTGAACTAATATTGGACTGTGCGATAACATTTTATCTATAATTGACTGTGCGGCATTTCTTCTCGAAACAGACTCAGATTTAATAGCAACAGTCAAAGGATATATTAAAGCCTGAGGATGGACCTTACTTAAATCAGATAACAAAGCCAGTAATGATCTACTCACAATATAATTAGGCTGATGGATCCGAGAGATTAGCTGTGGTAGAACTTCTAACCATGTTCCAATTTTGGTGGATGCAAACCCTTGTTGCATAGCCTGTGATACTTCAGGGATACCACCAAATGAAAACCAAAGACTCAATATTCTTAACGCATCTTGCATAGAACTTGATTCAGACAACGCAATAGATTGAAAAAATCCTTGAATAGCTGGGACAACATGCTTATAAATCAAATGTGGATCATCTTGATAATGCTGGATGTCTAATTCATGCACATCCAAAGTTGCATGACTGTCTTTTTGATTTCCATCTTCACCTTCCATATCTGATAGTTTCGCAGATATTACTTCATAATTGGCTAATGCCCAACTGTGCCATGCCTTGTATGATAGTGGATCAAAATGCGTTGCTAAAAGATATGAGCTTAGAATTTTGTCAGGGTTAGTTTTTCTCCACGTTGGTTCTAAATGTACCATCCATTTCCCTTGTTTAACAAAGCACCTAGCCAATAACTCTTTGTACATATCTAATTTATATGAAGGTACACTACACCTGACACAGCTTGTTCCCGTCATAACATCACTTGTTTCAAATCCCAAATCTGTCATCATCTTTGAAGTTAAGATAATCAAGTTATCCAACGCTTCATTATAGGAATCACATGCCCATAAATACTTTATCTTTGCATATATTACTGTCGGTGGTGCCTTAACTTTTGGTATTTGATCAGGTGATTCAACTGGATCCATTAACTGGTTTAATATTGAATTACATAACGCCAATCTACCAGACTTTCTACATAAATTGGCAAATTTAATAGATATATCTAATTGTTCTTTGGGTGTAAGTACCAATGAACGAACCTGCAAAAAATTACGCCAAATATCAACATTCTTCTGGACACCCTTTAATCTTTTATCCCATATTTCTTTTATCCTGCTTCTTTTATTCGAGTCTAGGGGTGACTGTTTGTATTCAATAACTTCTTCTAATTCTGTAACCACCTGTGCTCTAGTAAATAGATTATACAACCTAGAGTAGCTTTCGTTTCCCAGATTAATAATATCTTTCATAATCAATTCTCTTGTTTTTTTGAGATGATATTCTGCAGCTTTAAAATTATTACTATGAATATTGCAAATTACATTAATAAATTCATACTCTTGGGTATTATGAGACATATTGTTAACATATTCTCTTATGAAATTCCATTTCCCAGTCATCCAAGTTGCAGTAGCAGCTAATGGAGCAATTTTCTTTTTAGTAGTTAAATCTAAAACATCCCAATACTCTTTAGTAAGACTATACAACTCAGACCAATTACCTAAGGCATATAACGAACGCATTTTACCTAATGTTATTTCGAAAGAATTTTCACCTGCTGACTCTCGTTCTTTATATGAATCCAAGGCATCCTCCCAACGTTGTAGTTTCTCATACCATACCTCTCTTGATTGTGATTTTTGAACCTTTTGTGCATATTTTAAAATTCCGATCACTGAATCAGTTTGATGTAATTGATTATTTAAATTAAGTAAAGTTTCAATAATCTTAGAATCTTGATCTTCCTTATATTCCAATTCCTTATAATAAAGTGTTTTAGTATAAAAATTACATTTTTGAGAAAAGCTACTCAACTTCTCTAATGATAATGGTAGTGGTGTATTATTATGATCCATATATTCAATCAATGCAAGTAGATTTTGATGAATGTCTAAAGGACATTCGTTCGAAGTCAATGCCATTGATAATGAAGTTATGAAGTCATCACGATTTTCACTAAAAAGCTCTTTCCAACAACTTGCAAAAGATATATTAAAAAGTTCCTTAGTTAGTGGATATGGGATATCTACTAAAGAAGAGCATGCTCTTAATGTCGAAGAAGGAGATTCTTTAAGAAGTTGAATGGAAAATCTTCTAAACCATTCTCTCCATGCCTCAGTAGTTTTTACGTTGCTGCAATTCCAACTTGACTTCAACACATTCTGATTTATTGGCAATTTTTCAGGCTCCTTAAAACTTCCTTTTTGGATTCTATTCAAATTTTCTTGTTCCCTCTCAAAGAAAAAGTTGTTAGGAATTCTTTCATTATTCATTAATTTAGTTATAAGTTGATCATAAACTGAATGTTGAATATTTTTTTGTAATAAAATTTTATTTATTATAGGAGCGTAAATCAAAAAATCTAAATTAGTCTGAAGTAACAAAAGACAAAAAGTATTCATCACTGCTTTATTCAATTCATCATCATTACTGTTTAGTGTTCTCAAAAGACTTTGGATTATCCGAGATGTCATTTCTGATAGGTCAATAATTTTTGCCAACTTACCAATAGTAACAATAGCTACTTTTCTCAAAGATTTTATGCCATATTCTGAAATCCGAATTACTGTAGGTAGTATTAAATATGAATAATTTTCCAAACTAGAACCAAAGGATATTAATGACTTAAGCAAAATAATTGAAGTTTTCTTACCACTTGACTTATCTGTATCTAAAATATTTACATAGATAGATAAAGTCGCAGGTACAAATACTTTGAATTTTGTCAGTAAGCCTTTCGCCAGTGACTCTATCAGCATCACCATGGTTGGTTGTAAAGTTTTGATTGTTAAAAAGTCATTTATTAGCTGCAAGATATCATCTACAAATGGACTCATATAATCTCCAACTATTTTGGTTATCAGACCTAATTGTTGGAAATAAAACTCTAACATAGAAGGAGGACATGTTCGCATTACCGATAATAAGGTTGGGAGCACCTTGTCTAGGAGAACAGAACACCTCTTTCCCATATCTTGAAATATATGTACAATTGACTGTACAATTACTGTATGATGAGGTGAATAACTAGTGTCTGCCATTATCCCAGTTAACACATCAATCACCACAAGGGGATAATAATTTTCATCACCTGGTGACATTCCACTTATTAGTAGATTGATATCTGTATGTGCGTTAATCATAGATGAATCTTTAGAAGAGATATTAGTAGTGGAAATCTCTCTGTGTTTGTATGGATCTAATGCTCCTAAAGTACCAATTAATTGTAATGTATCTAGACTAATATCCTTTAAGGCATCACTCTGAAGAATACCCAGTAGTATCCCTAACAATTCACTATAATCTAATAGTGGTGAGATCACATAACCAGTAGATGACACTAATTTAATTAAAGTTTTCACAGCAACTTGTTTTTTATAGATATTGGATTTATCCTTCAGTATATCAATTATCAATTTTATTATTCTATCCATATATAGCATCATGTCCTGTTCAATAGTTACTGATAATTTTGATATCGCTTCCAAAGCACCACAAGTTACAATAGAGGAAGTATCTTTAGCATTGTTCAGCAAAAGATCCATTAATATGTCAGTATATGGCTCTACAATAGTTTTATTAGAACTGCATAAAATCTTAAGCAAGATCAAACACTCTTCTTTTTTTCTGCGCCAATTTGTATATTTTAATTCAGTTAATAACTCCAGTAGCGTTTTTCTTAAAAGTGGTACAATATATGCAGGATTAACAAGACTTAATCTACCCAGTAGATTCATACCCTCTTTCTGAATGTTGAATACTTCATCTTTCAAACTCGTGATTAAAAGTCTAGCATTATCTGGTTGTGCAAGCTGGGCATCAAATACATTGTTTAGTTTTTTCAAAGTCTCCAAGCGAATTTCTGAAACCGGATCTGCAAGAGCTGTAATTATGACTCTTGAAACAACCTCATTAACAGCTATTAATGTATATTTGTCATTTGAAGACATAACTTTATGGTTCTTAGAATAAATTTCACAGGTTGTCAAAGTTGCAAATTTTCTAACAATGGGATCGTCATGTTCACAATAAGTAATTAATACAGTTCTGGCAAAAGATGTTAGGGATTGTTCAAGCTTTATATTACGTAGCGTTTTTAAAGCCTGTGAAATCAATTGTGCATCTTTTGTTTTATCCTTGGGTTCGTCATTTTTATTAAAAATATACTTATTTCTCCATCGTTGTCCATTTTCTAAGACAGATTCATTAGGTATCTTCTGTTTTTCAAAGTGGTCAAAACTTTCACCTGATAAATAGTAACTGATAATAGTAAGTACTCTTTTTTTGATAATCTTTTCCAGAGAAGGAATATTGTCTACTAGTATTAATAATGTCTCTTCCATATAGCCAGTTAGAGTACATGCAAAGATAAGTCGCAATAAATCATTATGCAAGTATTTCGCTAGAGCAGGTCCCATTGCAATAACTAATTTATTTAGACAATAAAATAATTCCTTCTCATAGAGTTTTCGAACCTTCAATTTACTTTTCAAAGCATCTTGTAAATTTTCTACTATTTGTTTCACGTAAGGATTGATATGAGACCTTACTTGACTAGAAATATCACCTATTGACACATATATATATGGTCTATCACAGCTCATTGTTGAATTAATACTCATATTCTTCAGTACAGTCAAATAATGCACCATGATAATATCCAAATACTTTTTGATAAATTTTTTTTGATCAAATGTTGCAACCAGTGGTAATATTGTATAAATCTCATGCCGTATTATATCTAATTTATAATTTTTAAAAGTCATAATCTTATAAAAAATTTCAGTTATCTTACTCTTTAAAAACTTACCAGAACCAACTTTAAGTAATTCTCGATACACTAACAAGGATCCATGTATTAACTCCGGTGTGATTGGCAATGAACTATCTGTGACAGTACTATATAGAGATTTGACCCATTTTTGTTTACAGTTATCATCATTTCTTTCTTGAAGTACACAAAGACAATTTCCTAATAATTCAGCTGCATCTAGACGAATTGCAACCTTAGTTTCCCTAAGCGGTCTCCAAATATTTTCAAGAATTGGATTAACATATGGATACAACAAATATGGTGAATTTTTGGTAAATGAAATTAATATTAATAGGGCGGCGTGTTTTTGATATTCTACCTTACCACTATAATTATTTTCTGGTAATACAGTCAACCATTCAATACACGTATTAACTTGTACATCAACGAAATCTGTTGTTATTGTGTTACCTGGGACGGCTAATCTACCCAGGGCCATCGCAGCTTGTTTCATAACTTCTGAATCATTTGAAGGTAGTAAAGTTCTCAAATAATTTGCTAAACGTGATGTTTGGTTGGGAAGTTCGTCATGAGAACTATAAAAGGATATCAAGACATCTACAGCTTTGATTCCTGCAATCTTTTCGTTTGACGTAGACCCATGAATTAATTCAAATATTTTATTATGTAAGGTAGTGATGAATCTTTGGAATTGTTCTACTGATAATTCTCTTTCAATAGATAATAAATTTTTAGATAGTTGTTGTGCTGCATGTTCTCTTTCTTGCAAATTTGAACTCTTTAATTGATCAAAGATAATATTATTACAATCCGGAAATCCATCAATATATTTATGTTTACTAATATCCATCAAAGCGTTTATATCTGGACCAATAGATCCGTTAATTAATGTATTTTCATTTATGGATGGTGTAGTACTTAAATTTAGTGAGGTTGGTGATATGTCGTCTTGTAAATGATTCTTAGATACCAGTCGTTGCTTTCGTGAGTGAGGATGGATTGGATCTACCTTTTTTTTTAAGGAAAGAATCATTTTTGAAGTGAGACAGATAGTAGAGAATTTGAAATAATTACTATTGTTTTAATATTCTATGCTGGCTGTGTATCTGGCAATTATATTCTTATATTCATATGTTTTTCGTATGAAGTTTGACAAGATCCCGCTTTTGAACAACATTCTATATTCTTCTTTTTTCTTTTACCATTTCTTTTAACCGCTAAATAATTTTCCTAATATGTTATTAATCCCAAATTTATAACAAGGTTAAATAACAGATGCCCACGACACAATAAAAGGAATCGGAATAAAAGGAATCGGAAGAAACATAAGCAAGCTATAATACTTGCCATTAACACATTATATAAAATGTTATCTGACTGCAATAAATAAGAAAGATATAGAGAATGATAAACTAAATATATATTAGAGGAGCCTGAAGATTAATATATATCATTCTCATCTCCATAATTTTATAAAATATAGAAGAATATCATATATATAACCATGTATGAGACACATGGTTAGCACTTAATATTTTTTTGCTCTTCAGACTCAATTTGTATTAGCTTTTCTGAATAACCTTAACTGTAGAATCTATTATCTTTGTTTCAAATAATGCGATAACATAATACAAACTAAACAAAGCAAACCAAAATGTTTTTAACGATAAATAGGTTTGTTGTGTTAAAATTTTGAAGAAGGTATTAAATATGTAATTGTTAATACAAAGATAAATTATATAACATCTTCTTGTGTATACTCTTTGCAATTGTGTAGATTTATCATTCCTGTCATTCTTATTATTTTTTTACTAGGTGTTTTCTCACATGCCCAAAAATTCAATAGATCTTTGCTAGGAATTAGTATGATATCTTACTTATATTACATCGACACAAATCTTTGTCCTGATTTAAAAATAAAAGAGTATCTCTGATATTGTAAACTAGATCATTAAGATCTTCTACGTAACGTTATTTAATAAGAAAAATATTTTTAGAAATGTGTAAAAACCGCTTGGATAAAGATATAATAATATGTCTTCGGTGTAATACGGTTGAAATTAGTAATATCAAGAGCATAACTATGATTACCTTCATGAAATTAGGACAAATATAGTAATTCCGGCAAGTTTAAAGAACTTGACATTGTCAATTTCATTCTTGATGTCTTATCAGTATTCTTCTTCTACAAAGTTGCTACATATATATTATAATAACAGTTATCTGTCTTCTCTGGTATTCACATTAATAAGTTATAATGGCCAAATAAACGAACCGATGTAATAAAATACTAATCTACATACGTATTTATAGTGATATTAATTCTTCTCTTCATCTTTTATTCGTTTCTGGCTCTATAATTACTAAATCTCATATCATTTCTTTTGGATTTTACAATGTAGCTTATTTTAAAGCCTGGCCATGATTACTAAAACTCTTAAAATTGAGTAAATTACAACTTAACGAGGCGAAATGCAATTCAATTGGTTCAAAATTGATTGCTAAACTATCCCAATTCAAATTGGTATCATTTGCAATCATCTTCATAAGTCCTTGTGGTTGTTCTGAGGAATTAGGACTGTTTTTCTCTACAGACCAATAGTTTTAACATCAGTTCACCCACGCTTTTTTGGTTTTAATAACTCTATCTTTAATTTTGGCGCTTATTTTTATTTTTTTTTTTTTTTTTTTTTTTTGGCATTTTTCTGCGACAAATATGTCGATAAAGGCGTGATAAGTCAACTTTTTAAATCAAGATGGAAGAGTGAAATCTCTAATTTGTTTCCCCTACATGACTCACTGTAAATAAAATTGACAAGAAAGTGCATACAAGCAAATTTTGAAAGTATATCTAGGGGGAGTAAATTTTCCTAAGAGTATTCTCATCTTTTTTTTCTTATTATTCCTCATCATTCCCGATCATATTTTTTGAAAAAAGGTACTTTGATGTTACTAGATGTATTATTAAATCTATCTTTTCTTTTATTTAATCCTTTTTTTCATCTTTTTTTTAATCCTTTCATTATCTCTTTTTTAATTCTTATAGAATAACAGTCTTGTATTATACTTATCTTAATTACACAAACCAAATTTTAAAGAAAGAAAAAAATAATATAATAAAAAAACAAAACATACCATGACTTATTTAGCTACTTCTTTGATTCATGCAGATGATAAGGACAATCGTGTTAGTGATGTGGCCCCTCCCATTAATGTGGCAACTACTTTCCGTTACGATAATTCTAATTTAGAAATCTGTGACGAAAGTGAATGCATCGAAGAAATGGATAGAAATCCTGTCTATTCTCGTTGTGGTCATCCAAATGCAACAAGAGTTGAAAGCGTATTATCTAAAGTTTTAGATGGTTATGCCGTGGTTTATAGCACCGGTGTTTCTTCCTTCTATGCTGCTATGGTTCACTTCAATCCAAAGAGATTATTTATTGGTGAAAGTTATCACGGTGTTCGTGCAATTGCTGATATCATGACTAGAAACTATGGTCTTGAACAGCACAAATTGGAAGACATTGAAAAGTTTGCTCAACCAGGTGATTTAATCCATATTGAATCACCAGTTAACCCATATGGTGTTTCGGTAAACATTCAAGAATATGCTGATAAAGCACATGCTAAAGGTGCTACATTGATTGTAGATGCTACTTTTGCACCACCACCTTTACAAGATACATGGAAATTTGGTGCTGATATTATTATGTATTCTGCTACTAAATATTTCGGTGGCCATTCTGATTTGCTAGCTGGTGTTCTTGTTACTAAAGATCACACTGTTTACAACAAATTGAAAGTTGATAGAATGTACCTTGGTACAATCATTGGTAATTTGGAATCTTTCCTATTATTAAGATCTTTAAGAACTTACGAGATGAGAATTTCGAAGCAATCTGAAAATGCAACTAAGATTGTTAATTTCTTAAAGGATAATATGGAAAAATACAAGAACGTTTTGAAACATGTCTATCATTCATCTTTACAAAAGGAAAATTTTGTTAAAGAACAAGCTACTGGTGGTCATACACCTGTATTTTCTATCACACTACAAAATGTGGAACAAGCCAAACATTTTCCAAGTAAATTGAAACTTTTCCAACACGCTACTTCATTAGGTGGTGTTGAATCATTGGTCGAATGGAGGGCTTTAAGTGACCCTGAAATCGATCAAACTTTATTAAGATTTTCCATTGGTTGTGAAAATGCAGATGATTTAATTGAAGACTTGAAGCAAGGATTTGAAAAGACTTTGGCTTAATAATTTTGGAAATTATTTTATCCTAAGATATATGATACAAATGTTGTATATAATGTGTTAATTGTTGCAATGTAATCAATATTAGTATCTATTATTGAAAAATAAATCTTTATATTTTTATATGAATTAATCTAATAGAAAATAATTATTATTTTATTCAATACGGAACGTTATAACTTTTATTACTTTCTTATTTTATAATTGTATATGATTATATCCCTATATTATATAAATGAGAGGGGCGCGCGGGCACAAAAAGTATTTAGAGGAAAATTAATGCAATATTCAAATATAACTTAATGCTAGAAATAAAAAAGATAATCCTTTATTAGGATATCAAGTATGCAGTTTTTTTTTTTATTTTTTAGTTAATAATAATTGAATGCCAATAAAACTCAAATCAATTTGGATCTTTACTAAATAACTTTGGACAATTACTAAACTTATCAGGATACATATCCTTTCTCCCTTGATAATTCATATCAACCAATTTAGATGTAGAATTGGATGGTCTCACAATATATTCAGATGAACTTTCAAAGTTTGTATGGAATAGAGACAATTCACGGTTCTTCAATCCTAACAATTGCTTCCAGTATTTATTCAAGTACATTTTATCGATGTTATCTTTCACATCTTCGATTAAAGCAGGATCAAAATTTCTAGCTAATTTCTTAAAAAGTCTCTTTTCATATACATATAAAAGTGCATCTTTTCCGGGCGATTTAATCTTTTCACTACATTGGTTCTTTAAAATATTCAATAACTCTTTTTTCTCTTTTTGCTTCAACGTAGGATCGAATTCAATCGCCAATTCCTTCATTCTGTAGGCAAACTGGTCAAATGCATTATAGAGATTGGCAAACGTAGTCATATTATCGGTCCCATAAAACTTCATATTAGCAACGAAGGTTTTCATATCTTTAAACTCCATTTGTTCAATGCTTGTGATATTTGATAGTTTCTTTGTGTCTCTATACCAATTATTAATATTTGAACATTTCTTAACAAAATGTTCATTAACCCAATGCATTACACCTGGAAAGAAAACATGAGATTTGTAAGTAATGTAAGCATAATCCTCTGATACATAGTATTCATTTTTCAAAAAATGTAAATATTTTTTAGGCACAAAAGCAGGAACGCCATGGAACATTCTATTATACATAGGGGACAGATATGATAGAGGACTGATATGATTATTTCTACAATTGTACAGTTTCATTATTTTATGTAAATAATATCTTTGTGCAGGTTTCAATAATTTCTCCATAGAATTGATGTTCCTTTGCGTTGTTTGTTCCTCTCTCAAAAATTTATCAACGGAGGACCTGTCTGATTCACTAAACTCCTTGTTATTTTTATGAACATAATCATGTAATTGATATATATCCATTAACCCTAGATAATCTGAATTCTTTGCGTTTGAATCCTCTGGGACTTGTAACACGGAATTATTTGTATGTAAATGCAGTTCTTTTAATTGTTCTTGCATATACCCCCTAACTTTAACATTAGCGAAAATGGAAGAAACACTAAGTCCAGTCAAATCAATATATAACCCAGAATCCAAATCAATAAACCTTGCATCGATATTGTTATTACCATTGCCTTTAGTACGTACTGTGATAGAACTTGATACATCGATAAGATACCTCCCATTACCTTCTCTTGGATCCTGCAGAATAATACTTTGATTAAAATATTGTGCTAAATAATTTAAATGCTTGATAGGTAATTGCAAGTCGAAATCTTCATCCCATGGAAAAGTTTCACCGTTGAACATATACCCATAGAGTGTACCATGTGACAACCAAGATATGATACCATTAGATAGAGTAAATTTTTGAAAAGTTCTAATCATTGAATTCAATCTATTTGCATATTCTTGTTTGTCAAAAAGGAAACTGTCCACGTTGAAAAACCTACTATCACGATGATACCCAATCCCGTAATAATCTTGAATATCACCACTCTCTTGAAAATATTTGGGACTAAATTCAGGTGCATAAGTGATTGAGGTACGTAGACTGTCCAAATAATTCTTAAAATGTGGAGTCATTTCTTCTTCAGGGATAGCTTCCAGTTCTTTGATTTTAGCAATTGGATCGAATTCAAAATCAGCTTCATCTAGGATCAATTCTTCTAAGTTTATTAGATTGCTATCTGTTTCTTTAACATTAACAACAAAATTTTTGGATATATTATAATTCTCCAAGAAATTATTAAATTTCTCGAAATGGTTAAATACCAGATCATTATAATCTAAAAGGTTCTGTGTGTTATTTAGAGAAGGCAAATCCAAGTTATTCTTAATAAAATCTTGTAGAAGATTAGATTCTATCATATTTTGTCGTGGACCATTTTGATCAAAATAAAATTGATAAGTTTTCCCATTCAATGCAGTGACCGAGAGAGATAAAGGAGGTTTCAGTGAAGAATAAACATAATTTCTATTTTGTAGTTGAAACACTTCAGGTCTACATTTTGGATCTTGCTTAGTAATATTTAGGCCAGTTGAAAACTTTGGTTTATCCACCAAATAGGTACAATAATCCTTCAATTTTCCAAGGATATCATTATCACCATACTGTTTTGCATAAACGTACCATCCATCCTGATCATATTTGGAACGACCATTATCAAATAAAGTTTCTCCTACTTCATTCTCGATCTTCAACAAAGTGTCTTTATAAAAAGAGCCCTCAAATAAGAACTCACATGTGGGTCTTGTTTCGTTCAAAGAGATCAATTTATTTAAATCATGCATATCAATCCAATCATACCAAGAGAAAGGAAACTTCCAATTGTAGGCAATATTTTTTTGGTTATGTTGTGGATAATTATTTATGATATAGTCCATATAAACAGACCAAATCAATCTTGGGTCACTGTTATAGTATTGAATATCATCGATACAAGTCCATTTTTGACCTCTGTTTGGACCATATGGGATAGTCAATAGGTTTTTTTGTAAAGTATAGTCATCAAACCAGAAAGGTTTTGTATTGTATCTGAATTTTTCATATAATCTAGATACAGTGTCTACATCTGCAACAGATTGATCCATGTCTGAGCCATCTGATGAATACCAACTAGAGAAATAGTCGGATAGAAAACTTATATAATCATCTGAGACATCATTACCGTTATTATTATTAGAATTTCTAAAATACTCATAATCTGGATCAACCAAGTGGGGATTAATCCTAGTCTGATGCTCCAAATCTAGTATTTGTTGTTGAGTTAAAGCTTTTTCAGTGGTTCTTTTATAACTCGAGGACCATATGATAATGAATAAAATAAATTGAATAAATATTATACCAAATAAAAATCTTTTTAGATGATACCTTGATAATCTACGGAAGAGAAAGAAAAACATTCGAGAAATTTCATTTAAAGCTGTGTTACCTATATGAATTTTACCCTTATGCATTTTGGACATGTGGATGGATATAATAGATATAGGTATATATGTTCTTTTAACGACTACTTTTTATTATTCTTATTCTTATTCTTATTATTTATAAAATGAAAGAATGAATACAGAAACCAATCCAAAAAAAAAGGAAAGAAAAAAAAAAGAATCTAATGTACAAATGATGATACCAGTTTTATAAAATATTCTTGAACAACATGTATTTGTGTGTGTATATGGAAATACATTGTAGCAAATAACTTCCTTCTACAGCTTGTACGTATTTTTAAATATTATAGTTTCTTGCAACACTTGAAGTATAATAGCCTTTTCAGAACTTATCTTTTTCATAAGATGAACAACAGCTCGAGGAATTGAGATATCGACAGATTTGCAAACTCCAAAATACAACAAGCGGCAAATACACAGGGAGAGAAATTGGAGAGAATAAAGAAAGAAAAAGAAAGAAAAGAAAGATATTGATTCCATGACTCAAAATTAAAACTTTAATAGGAAAAATACAAAACAAGACAAAACAAAACAAACGTTTTTGGGTGCAAGTCTATCTGAATATTTGTTTTATTTTATTGTTTTTTTCCCTTTGACAGGTGCTGGAACAATCGGGAAATCAAAAAAGAACAAAAAAACAAAGGAGAAAAGAAGGCAAATGGACAATAGAGGTCAGAAATGTTTTTTATATTATAAGCAGCACAATAGTTAGCCATCATTTTTTTTATGTATACCTTTGTTTCTTATTTGTAATGTTTTTCGTTTTTTTTCTTTTGTTATTTTTGCGGAGAGGAGAGGAACAATAACGGGACCGAGTGAAGAATTAACTGTGAAAAAACAAAGGAAAACAAAAAAAAACACTCTAATTGAATTATTGTGTTTCCAACATTCGCTCATCTGAAAAAAGAAAATAAGAAGAAAAAAAGCAAGCAAACAAGCAAAAAAAGAAAAAAGGAAGAAAAAAAAATGACTTAGAAGAGAAAAGAATATATGCTTTATCACATGTTTAACTCCGCGGGGTTTTATTTGATCCACACACAAATGTACTGAAGGGAAGACAATTTTTCAAAATTATGAAAAACTTGATACAGCTGTCGTTGAAGATGATAAACTTTCTTAATCTTTCGTATTGTCAAGTCATCTCCACCCTACATGGCTTAGATTCATTTAATGTAATCTTGTTGTTGCTATTGTATTATCTCTGTTTATTGCTTATTTCTTGATTAAAAATATTCATATTTCAATAAATTAAAGATTTTTTGTTTAACAATAATTCTTGCTTAGTTAACCTTATTGTATTAATTGATTTACTGGATTGACTTTCTCCACCTCCACTAAAATTCTAACTGATCTAGATGTTTATGAATGAATAGCATTTGTGCATCAACAAAGTGGTGGAAAAAACACAATAATAATGATAATATGTATACCTTTCTATTACTTATACACTATATATTTACCATTTTCTAAACGATGAAGAACCAACAGATGACATAATTGACGATGGCATTGAGTTTGAAAATATAGGTGAATTCATAGAAGACACACTATTAACGACTTGTAGATGATGATGAACAACCATTCTGCGTCTCCTTTGTCTTGAAAATTCACTAACTTTCATTCGGTCAGATGATTTATCTACCGTTTTCCTTGTTATTGTCTCATTTGATACTATAGACTTAATATCTCTGTCTGATACATCCTTATTATTCGTCTCCTCAGTTTCTTCTTCCTCCAATGTGAATAAATCTGTATCCTTACCTAAAGATATTGTAGGTAATGCAGGAGAGGGAGAAGAAGAGGATGAGGAAGAAGAAGAGAAGGAGGTTGATACGTTCATTTCATCATAATTCATGGTCGAGGAAGTTGTTGAAGATACGCTACTGTTAGAGTCCGATAGCATTTTTGTTAATAACGAACATACAGGTTTCTTTTCCATCTCCTTTGGTGATTCAGCAATACTTATCATCGACCTTGATATATGGTTCTCTGTAGACGCCACAACTGTATTTGTCTTTGAACCTATATTTGATATTCCACTCTCTTCTAATGAACTATACAACAATTCAGGTTCTGAATATTTATATGTAATCTCATCAAATGGATCCATGCACATTTCAATCTTTTGAAATCGTGGATCATTAAATAAATCATCCATATTATATCTTGTAGCAGCACAAGGATCTGCTAATCTCCATGCTATACGAGACATCTCCCTATCGTTGAACATTCTAGCAAACATATATTCTGGGCCCGGTCCAGGCTTGTAAATGCCCTTCTTACGAAACAATCTATTTTCATATTTAAAGTAACTTTCATACGCCAATTCATAGTCTCTAAACTTCGAATCTTTATCGCATGATTCAATAAAAGGTATAACATTATTAAGTAAGGTCATTAATATTATACCTAACGAATAAGTGTCGATTAAAAATGGATTGTATGAATTCTGTAACTCTTTCGAATAACTTTTCTTTGAATCCCACATCATCACTTCTGGAGGCGCATACGGTGGTGATCCAATCATACCACAGCACATTTTGATTCCACTCTCAGGATCCTTCGGATCGTTATATACCCACGAAGATATACCAAAATCTGTAATTTTACATATACCATTTTCACATAACAAAACATTCTCAGGTTTTAAATCTCTGTGTGAAATCCCATTATCATGCATGAATTTAACACCATTTGCAATTTGTTTAAATATACAGTATTTTTCAGAAACATCAACACTTTTCCAGCCTGTACGGGTCATCAAATGAAACAAATCATATTTAGCTAATTCCATGATATAGCCCCATCCTCGTACAGATTTCGTAGTAGTTGGTATTTTACATAACTGGTAAATCCCAATAATGTTCATACTACCATATCCTTTTATGGAATTCAGATGTCTTCCAATAATATATTCCTTGGAACATCTTTTATAATATTGTTCATCAGTCTCCTGGTAAATCAAATTTAATCTTTTGAATGCATAGTGCTTGGCCTTAACTCCTTTCGTGACCACTTTCGTAACATCTGCAGACCCACCACTACCAATACTTTTATTATCGTTCTCAAATTTAAAATTATCATATAATTGAATAGATTTCTGTTGAAATTCTTCTGGCAAATAATCGTTCGGACTTGCAATTGGCAATTGCAAGATTCTAATAGATTGGGAGCCCTCGTGCAGGTATAAACTTGGATCTCTTCTACTCAAGGATGAAGAATTAATCGAACCAAGACTGTTATACCCCATACTGAAATGTGAACTCAAATTCTTACTCATATAACTATAACTAGCACCACTGCTACTATTAATACTGGATGACATAACACCATATGGATTGTAGACCATTTTCCTTTCACTAACAGAATTATTTCTAGATTCATTCATCTTAGACCTTCTTGCTGAAGTAACAGAAGAACTTATAGGTTTTGGAGTGTTAGTCGGTATATTTTGAGTTTTTGATTCAGTATTGGACACAGCTGGAACTGTACTTCTCTTTTTCAACGTCTTGATTGGTTTAACATTTTTATTAACATCATTATGGTCGAAAGATTTTGAAGTTAATAGTTTCTTACCTAATGACTTAATAGTAGATACAGAAGAAAACGTAGATGCCTTTAAATTTGAATTGCTCTTATTCTTCTTCAACATTTTTTTGCTTCTATATGTCCCCAAGTAATCAACATATATATCCTGTACACAGACCAATATTTGGAATTTCTAAGTTGTTATTTCTTTCTCCTTAAAACTCTATAAACACACAGGAAAAAAAACTTATATATATGTGTATTAAAATTGGATAAATGATATTATTATAAAATAAAATATTTTCAAGTAGGTTAATTGAATAATTTTGACTAAGAACTCTTGATTATATATTATCACTAGTAATGACGATGTTCGCTTGCTTGCTTTTTTTCAGTTTCCTTTAATTAAAGAAAAATAATGAGGTAGTATAAAAATATGAGATTCATGAGTTATATATGTTTAAACTGATTGTGAGATAAAGACTTATTCTCTTGTACCGGTATTAGGTTTTTCGTGGCAGAAATATTTCCTTCTGAAGATGGGAGATTGTAAAGATATTTTATTTATGAATCTTTGTGAATCACTATTAAACAAAAGGAATATACATAAGAATAAAAAAAAGAAAAATTAGAGTTCAAGATCTAATTTATAGATTACCTCCCTTGCAATTGGATAACTGATAAGAAGAAGGAAAAAGTGACATGGGATATTAAATTTAATTTGAATGAGAGTTATGTTGTTCCTGTTTCTGCTTTCCCATGAAAATGTTTCATTGCGAGAACTGGGAATTAAAAGGAGATAAAATCGGAGAAAAGATACACCTGAAACGCAAATAGAAAAAAAAAAGTACAACGTGGGGTGGAAGATGGGGATATGCGGGGAATTAAGCGTCCACCCAGACATTGCCGCTTTTAACGTGTAAATAAAAATAAGAAAAAAAAAAAAAGAAAAAAAAAGTAACAATTACATTGCATTTCCCTATTGAGTAATTTAATAAAGGACAAACTAAACTAATCAGATTTGCCAAGATCTAATTTACGCTATGTCTTTGAAAATACAGGAATTGTAGGTTTTTGAAGGCGGAACTTCTGCACATATTTGTATGTTATGTGTGTGAGAGTTTTAAATGACTGTTGGCAGTGTTAAATATAGATTTCGTCCTTTACATCAGTGATAAACGGGTACCCACATCAGATACTATTTTATCAGGATTCTCATTTATCATAATGTTATTATCTTCACGTTTATTTTTACCTTGAAACATGTTATAAATATAACCTAACTTATTGAGTTCACTTGGTGAAATACTTGCTTTTGTTGTTTGTAACACCGCCAACAAATCCTCTCGAGTTATCACTTCCTCTTGACTGTCATTTACACTATTCTCTTGTTTTAGAATTCTGTTATCCTCTAGTCTCTCAGGGTCTAAATCATTCCTCTTTGAACTACAAAATTTGTTAAGATATTTATTGACCCTTTCTCTATTTTCTTTACTTTCTGTTTCATTAACAAGCAGAAACTTATGGAGCTTTGTAGAATCATCATTATTAGTAGTACTAGAAGTGTTTGATTCCAATTGATTATCCTTTTGTTTGTCCAATTTCCTATGGATACCCTTTAAGTTTGCATTATAACACAATGCTTGCAAATCAGCTCCTGAATAATTTTCAGTCAATGAAGCTATCTCTTTTAAATCATGTTCATTCTCTAAATGTATATTATGTTTCTTTACAATCTTAGTTAAGATATCTAACCTTTCTATTTCATTTGGAATATCGCATATAACACTCTTATCCAATCTTCCTGGCCTTAATAATGCTGGATCAATCAAATCAGGTCTGCTAGTTGCAGCAAGAACATAAACACCTTCCAATCCCTCTGCACCATCCATTTGTGTAAGCAGTTGATTGACAACTCGATCGGTAACACCCGTGGAATCATGTCCTCTCTTCGGTGCAATAGAATCAAATTCGTCAAAGAATAAAATACATGGTTTCACAGATTCTGCTCTTTCAAATAATTCTCTTATATTTTGTTCACTGGCACCAATATATTTGTTCAATACTTCTGGACCCTTCACAGATATGAAATTTAATCCACATTGTGAAGCCACTGCACTAGCGAGCAGCGTCTTTCCACAACCTGGATAACCGTATAGTAAGATACCTGATCTTAATCTCAGTGGGCAATTTTGAAAAATTGGTGAATATCTTGTAGGCCATTCTAGAGTCTCTAATAAAATTTTTTTAGCTTCGCTTAATCCTCCAATTTGATCCCATTTCATACCATTATTTTTATTCTGTAATTTCACGTTTTGTAGAGCCGACGGTACAAAATCCTTTAAAACCCTTTGGAAATCTAGATCAGATATTGTGGTACTGCCGTTTAATTTACATTCATAATATAATTTTATTACAAAATTAGATATATCTAATGGTGAATAGCCTTCTGTTTCCAAAGCTATATCGGAGAAAGTTATATTTGTCTCATCGCATGAAAGAATATCTGTAAACAATACACTATTTGCACTGAAATATTCAAAAAATTTTAATCTTTCTTCTTTGTTTGGAGGTTTTAACGTCCATATTTTATTAATGAAATGCTTATCAAATAATATGTTATTCAGACTATCTCTGCTATCTGCTACAAATATTATGTGAATACAATTATTAAATTTTTGATTAACTGCTTCCACAGTATTGATTAAATAATGTGTAATTTTATCAGATAAATTGGATTTATTTTGGGTTGAACTAGAATTTTCATTTGACTTGATTTGATTAAATATGAAATCGGCTTTATCTAGAATCCAAATTGAGGGTTTATATATATATCCCTGGTATACCTGTTGTTCGATAATAGTTTTTAACTTCTCCAGCGAAAAGCTGTTTATAAGTGTTTCACAGTTTAAATAATCTACTCGATATTTAGTTTGATAAAGGAGATTGTAATACAATTTTAATGCTGTTACAGTCTTGCCCATACCGGATTTACCACATAGAAGTGATCCACTAGATGTACTAAATGGGCAAGATAAATGGTTTATCATATCTGATATTATACTATTGGTATAACAATATGAGGGATCAGAAATTGATTCCAAGTTGGCAACATTTCTAGTTTTCTTGACTAATTTATGTATAAAATGATAACTTTTGATATTCTTGATGTCAACATATGGAATTTCTTTTTTTATAAAACTAATTTCCGCTGATAAGGATATATTGAATTGAAATTTTTCATCATTAATAGACATATTATTTGTTAAATATTGCATCTTTTTGACTAAATTTTCTAATTGTCTTTCATCTTGTTCTATATAATGAGTAATTGTTATATCTAAATGTTCAATATCTGTGAATATATCTACCCATGAATTATCTTTAAACAATTCTAACTGGAGAATATAACCATTATTTTTGTGTTTGAAACCAAGAACATCCCATAACCTTTTAGAAAAACAAATATGATTTTTCGGTAAATGTAAATCAGTTTTGTTCTCAATCTCAATAAAGATCTTATTCAATTTTAGTTGTAAGTTAGAAGAGTTTGCATTTTTTGTGACATCCTGTATGCTTATGGGATCACAACTTATTATTTTAATAAAACCAAACTTACTTTCAAAGTTTTCCCTATTAACAAATACTTTTAAACTATTTGGATTGTCATGCTCAATATTCCATGCCAAACTTCTTTCTATTGTGATTGATGTATCTGAGTTAAATGATTTTTTTTGTTTGTTACCATTCTTATATCTATTATTCCTGTTTTTGTTCACTTTTGGCTCTACAACAATCAAAGTCCCATTATCAAGTCTCCCAAACCCACTATTAGCAGGAATTATTTTATCCACTATAACTCTGGATATAATATTATTTATGGAACAAATTATTGGATTATTTAATGCCACAATTTTAACTTGATTCAATAATTCAGATTGTAAGAATTCTGCATTATTTTCTAATATCTCCCAATCATCACTATGGTACGGTTTGACATACACCTCGGATAATGCTACTCGTATGTTTTCGACCGGTAATCGACATACAGAAAATTTTATAATATCATTATGTCTTAAAGAGCCTAGCATATTGGCTAAAACAGGATTAATCTCAACACAATTTGAAGACGATGAGTAAAATCCATCCCATGACACAAACCAACGATCATTTATTTTGAAATAAAATTCTTGGATAGGTATATCACTGGAATAAATCTCAGTAGCCAATTCTGGAGGTAACCTTATAAAATTTCCCTTGATAGCATTATCAAATTTAATATTCAACTTAATGGGATTTCCATTCATCTGTTAATAAATACAACTAGCTGGTCTTGTAATACTATGAATAGGTCGATAACAAGATTCTATTTCTTCGACAAAAAATGGAGCAGACACTTTCACTATTGCACTTTAATCATGTATTCACAACACATTATACATCCACTTCATGACTTTTTTTGTCGACCCTGTCTTTTTTTTTTTTTGCCTCATCATATAGTCTAAAGGATCCTTTATTATTCCAAAGATAAATAATTATGGGGGGGCAAGAAAAGAAAAACTAATTGTAAAAAACAGAAAAAGATATGAAAGGGAAGAAAAAAAAAAGGCTTCACAGCATTTGATCTAAAAGAGGACAATGATTCTAAAAACAGTGTCACGTTCAATATTATCCATGAAAGAATCACCAATGTTTGTGGAGTTGATTCAACTACAATAAAACAAACGAGTATCTTCGAACATATCTTTAGGTACACAGAACGATTGCACAGTTTGGTTTGTGTCACTATATAAGGATATACATATTACATAATAAAGTATTAATCAGATCATAACAAACAAAATACATATAAAGATATAGAGAGATAGATACCAAATAGATTAATATTTTCTTTTCCTTTTTCTTTTTTTTCTTTTATTTTTTTGGATAGTTGTGATGGGTATACGATTTATTCTATGTTTTAATAAGCAAGGTGTTGTAAGGTTGGTACGGTGGTACACAGTAATAGATTCTGGGTATGTAACACAAGATTTTATTGCTCAAATATATAGACTAATTAGTAGCAGAGACCATAAACATCAAAGTAACTTTGTTGAATTTTCAGATACTACTAAGTTGGTATACAAAAGATATGCAGGGCTTTATTTTGTTATGGGTGTCGACATAGATGATGAAGAACCAATATATTTATCACATATTCATCTTTTTATCGAGGTGTTGGATAGTTTCTTTGGAAATGTCTGTGAGTTGGATATTGTATTTAATTTTTACAAAGTTTATATGGTTTTAGATGAGATGTTCCTTGCTGGTGAAATCCAAGAAGTTTCTAAAGATGTATTAAATGAGAGATTACAGATTTTAGATAGGTTACAATAAGTATGTTTGTTCTTCTTCATCATAATGATGATATAAGGAGAATTTTTTTTCTTTTAATGTTGGCGAATATAAGCATTTTATGAAAACAAAAAAGATGGGATGAGAATAGGAGCAAGGTCTATGAACTGTATCTTTATAGGACGCTTCATCTACAACAGCTTGTTGCAGTTGTGTAGATATATATATATATTCATGTGTTAATCTTTGTAGCTATGTGATTACATCCTGTATATTATTGTGTATAATTTCTACAGAAAGAGATGAAAGAGTCAACGATGAAATAGTTGTTACGAATTATTTACAAAGCTCTTAGTTCTCCGTAATAAAATTTTAGAAAAGATAAATTTTCATTTTCATAACCTAATATTTCTGTAGAATTTTTGTTATTTTTCTCTGGTGGTTTACCTGCGTGTAATAGGGTTTGTGTTTGGGCTACTTTCATATGTGAAAAATCTCATTTTGAAAAAATAGAAACAAAAAAGAAATATTTATAATTTATAAATTTCTAAGATGTTCAAGGTTATGTATTATCATTTTATTTAGATAGACCATTAAAATTCATTATCTACTTAAACTTTGCTCTACATACCCAGAAGTGGTCGCTTGGCTCGATCAATTAACTAATAAAGATTACTATATACTCATAGTAAGAGTTTCATCCCCCCCTCTTCTTTTCTATTATTATATCTAGAAGAAGAAACTGGATTTTGATAATGAATGGTACTCAATCCATTGAAACAGAAATTAGAGCTCTTATCAAACAATCTGCATTTAAACAATGTTATAAAAGAATAAACGAATTAAGATCAAGATATCCCAAATCTGCCTACTATGAAATACTGGAATTGTATGTGAAATATAAACATTTACCTCAACAATTCGATATTGACAAAATACTAATCAAACCATATGCAATAAATAAAACAGTAAGCAACAAAATTACTAATGATTTAAGAGCTTTAGATCTTTTGTATAGAATGTTGATAGAGATGAATTATCATGATTATGCGTTGAATGCTTTTGATTTAGCACATTCAAAATTTGGTGGATTAGAATTGGCGTATGAATATTTTGATAGAGCTCTACAATGTTTTGACTATCGTCGTTTAATTGAGGCTAGTGCTGCTTTATGTTCATATTCTAATCTTTTCCCATATAACAATAGTGGCAACACTGTTACTACCACTGGTACCAGTAAAAACTATGGTAGAATGTTTAATTTTTGGAATGCAATTGCTACTATTGCATACTTTAGATATCAGAAGAATAGAGTTACAGTTCAAGAATCTAAAATTTTACCAAGGCTTGCATTTGAGAGGTTGGAGAAGTTGAAACCATTAAAATCTGAACAAGAAACTATAATTTATTGCATGGTATGTGAGGAATTATATTCTGATAATGGAATTGATTCAAATATGATTTTAGGTGGATTGAAAGATTCTTTAAATTTATATATGAAACAATTTTTGATTAAACATGTAAAAGATCAACAATTGTTATTTGATGCATGTTTATCTTTACTTACTAAAATCGATGATTTTCAATTAATACAAAAATTGATTGATTCTGGATTTCAGTTGGGAAAAACTGAGCAAGAAATTTTAAATTTGATTGACCAAACTGTTGGCGATTCAAGAAATAGTAGACTATCCAGATTTGAAGTTGATCTTACATACAATAAGGCAGTATCTCAAGAATCGTTATCTTATTATCTAAAAAAATTCCATGATAAGTCATGTTGTGAAACAGACATTCAAAAATATAGAGAAAATATCAATGAAAAAACATTGGAGATAATTATGCATAACTTACCCAATGATTCTCCAATTCATGATTCCAATATTTTTAAGTTAAACTTAGTACCCAAAGAAGATAGTGTAATTTTATATCAACGTCACAAGAAATCATTAGATAAAAAATTAAAGACTGATTATTCAAGCAACTCTGTTTTTATCATGGATATAATTAATAGGAAAATTTTACCAAATAAAACATTGAAAGATAAATTATTGGCTATTACCATACTTGAGAATTATCAACAAAGAGATATACATAATTTTCAGACTGCACTTTTACTGATACAATTATATATGGATATAGGGTTACCAACATTAGCACATTTAGTATTTAAAGGGTTAAAAATAAAAAATGTTCAAGTTGATTCGATGGACTATGTTCTGTATACAAGGTTTGGTAGTATATTTCCTAATAAGCAGCATGAAATGATATCTAATGATTTGATTGAACATTTGAAGACGTATCAAAATATCAATGGGAAATTAAGTCAATTTGTCAGAATTGCATTAGAGAGACAGTCATATAGCAAGATTGAAGGGATGATTGATCTTCAAAATAAATTAGTCAAATCTATGACTCGTTGGATTTTGATGTGTGAACAATTGGAGATGGCGCGTCTATACAATGATAGGAAAAAACGTACCACTCTATTAATTCAATTCCATGAGGAATGGAATGATATGGTACACTGTGCTAAAATGAGTGGCAATGATGAAACAATCGAAATTTTCAGTGATAATAGAGACATGTCCTATATGCATGATCAGTACAATCTCTATTCAAAAATCAATGTGGAATGGTTATTAGTCAAAGTAATAAAGGAATTTATGTTAGAAAGTATTTCTAATGATAGTAATAAAGATATAATTCAAAGATTAGTAGATAAAATCGGAGATATTGAGGAGAATGAGTGTATGACTCCAATGGAGAAATGGTCTTATAAAGTAATTTCATCAATATATTACTCTGAAGAAGGAAATGAGATAGAAAATACAGAACGTATAAGAACATTACTGGAAAGACCACATGACTCGAAACAGGAAAACTGGTTACTCCTACATAATTATCTGACACATTTGAATACATTAAAAAGTATTGTAGGATTGAAAGGATGTCAATTATTAAAACCGATTATTCAAGGACAATTAACTGTCTTACGTAACTCGTGTGATGAGATATTTTTTAATTATCGTGATGCTATTAAGGATAGTCTATCGAAGATAGCTAAGGACAATTTATTAACTGAACTAGAATACCAACCCTTACAGGAGTCTATGTTCTTGGACGCTTTGTTATCTATTCAAAAATTTGTTAGAAATTTGTGAAATAGTAGCGTGTAATTTTGTACAGAATTGTCGATGAATAATACATGTGTATGTTAAAAATGTGTCTATATTTTAATAAGGAGACAAATAAGTGGAAAGGTAAAAACGTGAGAAAAAAAACATTCATTAACTGTAATTATACACAATGTTATATAAATACTCTATATAGATGTATGCATATGAGATGTATTTATATTTAAAAGAACAGTATACAAAAGAGATTTGAACCAATAGTAACAATATAAAGGTTGTGTTTATTGAGTATGTTTGTGTGCATATCAAGCTAGGTACTGTAAGGAGGAAAGAATAATGAAAGGTGTGTTAGGACGGTCAGATGAGAATAAATTGGATCAAAAGCAGATAGAGATCAATTCAGAGGAGAGTGGTCTAGAGAGTCTTCCACTGAAACCTCCTCTATCCAAAAGGAATTCTATGATTTACGATATCGACGAAAATGAACTTTCGTATAAAAGACAGTCTATTATGATAGTGGAGGATTATATTTTAAGCGATGATAAGTCAAGAAGATTCCATTCAAGGATAAGTATTACAGATTTCAAGAGACAGTTGCATAAGAAAAAGAGTCAGAGACAGATTATGCAATATAGGTCTCGGTATTGCGAACCAAGTAAAAATAGAATGGAGAGGGCAGAAGAAGATAATAAACCTTTGCAAGGGGATAGTAAATTGTTACAGTCATACCTTGTGGAAGATGAGATGAATACAAGTCTAGATTACGTAGTAGACACATTATCAAAGGAGAAAAATCAAAACACAAGTATATATTCCAATAGTGATATTATTATCCGATGTATCATGTGTAATAGGATTTTGTATGATTTAATACTTTATGAAAAAGCAGATAGATTGAAAGATTGTGTGTGTTCAAATTGTATCAAATCATACAATTCAATGATTGAAACTATAAACAATTATGAATATTTAAGTTCCCCAATATTAGATAATAGCATTATTCATAGTAATGATAGTAATAATAAACAAAAGGGGTTCTCCAATAAATTGAAACAAGCATTAAAGGATTTATTAAAGTAGGAATACTCATAAAAATATACGCATATATGTATATATATGATGGAAATGATAAAAGAAACAAAAGAAGAAAGGAGGGAGGAAATATTAAACTAGAATAAGTTAAGAATAACGATAATGAATTCCAAAATTTCATATATATATAGCAAGATAGCACGAGCATAGAATGCGTAATTAGCACAACTACAAAAGAATTTTTGTTTTGAGCTCCAATTTCCCTTCTCGATATTGATATAAAGAGTGACAAAAACCACGATGTTTGCTAATACTTTCTTTACGTCTAATTCAATTATAGTAGTTCAAATTAAAGTCTAATACTATTAGTATTAACTTCAGACAGTTGTTAACTATTAATTAAACCAATATTGGTGATTGCATTATAACCATATGTTATTCAATTAATGCAATCAAATATATATATATATATATGTATGCATTTACTTACATGAATATTTAGATTTACAGTTGTAGAAATATGCAGTTTAATCATAAGTACTTTTCTGATCTCTAGGATATACATGGTATAATATTATCTTGAAATACAATTAATAGATATCCAGATAATGCTCTTTCTCCACTTATCTCAGTTTTGTTTATAGACTGAAATATAGAATAGAGGGAAATTTTCAGAGAGATTAAAAAAAAGAAGAAGAAGAAGAAAAAAAAACAAAACTGGATAGATTAAAAATTTAACAAGCTGAACTGAACTATACACGCATCTATGTACATATTTGTATATACATGTGTGTGTATTATTGGAAGTAATCTCAATTCCTCTATTTCTGTCTATTGTCTATTGACAAGAAAAAAAAGATTAACTTCTACATAGTATTGAATTTGTAAATAATACATAACATTTTTTGAAGCGAATACTGTTTAATTATTTAGCATGGACACGTTATTCAATAGTACAAAGACTAACCCAAGAGGTATTCCAGAAGCGCCTTTTGTAGAAGACATTTCTGTATTATTTAAGGGCACTGGCAAAAATGACAACGATTTCCAATTGATCTTTAATAGATTCCAGGAAAGGTTACAAAAATACAAGTTTATGCAAGAGTCAAAACAAGTCACTTTAAAGCAACTGAATACAAGAATTCCTGAGATTTCTCAATCTTTGAAAATTTGTCAACTTATAAAACAGCAACAACAGGGAGATAAGGAGAAGGAGGAAGAAGACGACAAGATGTTGTTTAATTACTCTTTGAATGATACGCTATATACTAAAGCTACAGTTAAACCAAGTGAAGTGAAGAATGTGGGGCTATGGCTTGGTGCAGATATCATGTTGGAGTATCCATTGAATGAAGCAATTGAGCTGTTAGAAAATAAATTGAACGATTCAAACGTCGGTCTAAAAGAGTGTAAAGAAGATCTTGAATTTTTAAGAGAAAATATTACCACAATGGAAGTCATGTGTGCTAGATTGTATAATTGGGATGTTGAACAGCGTAGAAACAACAAATAAAGAATAAATATATGTAGTATATACTCTTGTGAAATATTAAATGATGGTAATATATAGCATTAAGAGTTGTGTTTAGAGTTGTGATCTCTCTATAAAGAAAAATAAATAGATAGAAATGAAAAAAAAATCGTAGTCATGGCAACAGCACATTTTCCTAGAGTGGTAACTATTACCAAGAAAAGAAACTTTCCGTTTTTGTATTATATATATATTTTTTTGTTGGTTCGATTCCCTCGAGGAAGAATTTTTTGTTTTGGTAGAGAAATAATTTCCACAAAGGGCTAACAAACGGTTCGATGGAAAGATTCGATAAGAAAGGGTTATCTATCCGTTTAAATAAGCAGATATGCATGTACATATAAACTATACAGATAGATACACACGTAAGTGTATGCATGCATATGTACGTTTCAACTGGTTAAGAAAGTTTATACACTGTGGGAAAAGGAAAATAAATAAATAAATAAATAAAACAAAATAACAACATGAGCAGCAGTACACGCTATTTTGAATCATTACCATTAAAGTTGAAAAACTTTTTTCAACGATATCCTCCAGGTAGAAGCAAATATTTGACTCATCCAACAGACATCACTTCCCCAAAGGCAAACCCCTTCTTATCAAATAGGAATCCTGTGACGGGTAAGTTCAGAGATCCTGTCTATTCTCGTCGTAGAATGTCAGACATCGTTAAATTGGCTAAAAGATACGGTATCGAGGATCTATTACCTGCTTGGCAACCTGTAAAACTGTTCCATATGGAGAAGTACGAAAGAAAACGTTTTATGAAGGGTGTATTGTGGCCAAAATTACATAAACATGAACGTGAACCACGTACCATAAAAACTGATGAAGAGATCGATTCAATTTTGTCTAAAGCTAGAACAAAATCAAAGGGTAAGAAAAAGAATAAAACAAATGCAAAAACAAGGACTTGGATTTAATTGTGTGTTATTCTTTATAAATATAGCTGTATCATTTAGTCCCATACTTGCAATTTTTATTATTTCTATCTAGTTATTTATTCTTTACTTGTATATACGAATATAATATCTCTTTATATATATTGAGAGAAAAAAAGAAAAAGAGATGAATTGATAGATAAATAAATAAATGATTTATTTGTTGATAATGCCAGAGAGGTGTGTTTAAAATAATGATTTGATTTGGGTGAGTTACTTTCTTTATTGTTTTTTTTTTGCTATGTTCTATTTTGTTTTGTTATTTTATTTTATTTTATGATCTTTGTGCTCTCATTGGTGCTATCCTTCTTTGTCTTTGCCTTGCATTAGGTTGTTGTGAATCCAGATTGTCAGTATCATTATCATTATATCTACCACGTTTATGACCTGTAGATACTTGATTCACTTTCCCTTCTTTTTTCAATTGATTCAACTCTTTATTGTCCATAGATGCCAATATCGTATCTATATTTAGAGAATCAGGTAAAATAATCTGTCTAATTGTGTTTCCACGTATATTAATATACTGTAAGTTTACTGCATTATCTTTGACATGAAATGAAAAGGTCGAAGCTGCAGAGGATGTACTAGCATGATTTACTGCATACCCACTCCTTCTAGATGGTCCATCTTTTAATTGTACATTATTTAAAATTACATTCATTTGTGGTGTCACTTGCGATATCGTACCAAATACAGTTTGGCCATTTTTTAATTCAACTGTAACTTGTTCATTCTTTAATTTCTTCAAAAAATTCACTAATTTCATACTTGTTTGTTTTTAGTTGATTACTGAAAATTTACAGATAGTAGTTAATATAGGATGTTATTAGTTTATTTGTTTGTTTATTTTGCTTAGTACTGTTCACGTCTACACTTTGATACCAATGCACATATGTATGTGCTTCTATATGTGTATATGTGCTTTTATGTGTATATGTTGTGTTTGTCTGTGTTTTCATTATTATGTGACTTTGGAAAAGTTTGAAAATTTTTCTGTGGATTATATTCCTAAATTGTAACACCGACATCGCCTCCCTCCCAATCGAAAGCATTGAGCAAATCAACATCTACAAGTTGTGCAAGAAGGAATCTACCAGAGTTAGGTATGTAAGTTGATAAGAGGTTGATTGTTCTGCAAATATAGTGATTAGTATATATAGATGAACAAGATACTTAACCACATTGAGACACTTTAATAAGATTACATACATAAACGCACCAGCACATATTTTTTTTATAGGTAACACAAAGACTATTTGGCATTATACACATATCCGCATAAATAGAACTTAATATAATATGACAGGCCCAGATGAATGGTTAGAAACAGTAAAAAAATGTCAATCTCTGACAGAATCTGAAATGAAACAGTTATGTGAAATGGTGAAGGAGTTACTGATGGAAGAGAGCAACATTCAGCCAGTGATGACACCCGTGACTGTCTGTGGTGATATCCATGGTCAGTTTCATGATCTATTGGAATTATTTAGAACCAGTGGTGGATTTCCCGATCAAGTTAATTATGTCTTTTTAGGTGATTATGTAGATAGAGGGTTTTACTCATTGGAAACATTCACTTTATTGATGTGTCTTAAAGTGAAATATCCAGATAGAATAACTTTAGTGCGTGGGAATCATGAGTCTCGACAGATTACTCAAGTTTATGGGTTCTACGAGGAATGTCTAAATAAGTATGGGTCAACTACAGTTTGGAAATATTGTTGTCAGGTGTTTGACTTCTTGACTTTAGCTGCTATCATTGACGGTAAAATACTTTGTGTCCATGGTGGTTTATCCCCTGAAATTAGAATGTTAGATCAAATCAGAGTATTGTCTCGTGCACAAGAAGTTCCACATGAAGGTGGGTTTTCTGATCTTTTATGGAGTGATCCAGATAACGTAGAAGCATGGCAAGTTAGTCCCCGTGGTGCTGGTTGGTTATTCGGGTCTAAGGTGGCACGTGAATTCAATCATGTTAACGGTTTGAATCTGATTGCAAGAGCACATCAGCTAGTTATGGAAGGTTTTAAATATCATTTCCCAGAGAAAGATGTAGTAACAGTCTGGTCTGCGCCAAACTATTGTTATAGATGTGGGAATGTGGCCAGTGTGATGAAAGTAGAAGAAGACTTAGAACCAACTTTTAAAATATTTTCTGCTGTTCCAGATGATTATTTACAACAAGATGTTAATGGAGTTGCTACATCCACTACTTCAGGTATTAATGGGAACCAAAGAGCCGGTTATTTCCTATGAGTTCACCAATAAAATATTATATACATGAAATGTTAATGTTAATAATACATTGATAAGAACTCGTTGCTTCGTTATCCACTTATCTTCTTTTTTTCTGTTTTTTTGTGTTATCCTCGATTATTATCAATTGCATTAATGATTACTAATGATTACTAATGATTAATTCACTTCTTCCCTCACTTTTCTTCTCTTTATCTCTCCTTTCCTCCTGTTTTAGCAAGATATTAGAAAATGTATATATATATAATGTAGTTTTACACGTACATATAGTAAATAAATTTTAATTGTATCTCTAATGTATATTTAAAATAACATATGTTTAATCTTCTCTGTGATGTTTATTTATTGAAGGGTGTGTGTCTTAGAGATCTGTAGAATATTGATAGCGGCTCTGTTTAGAGAAAACGCGAAACAAAATAAAACAAAACAAAACAAAACAAAAGTAGAGGGAGAGGCAACAAGAACTTTTAGTTAATGTACCAATGTACAAGAGGCAATGTACAGATTCATATCACTTTGCTTATTATATCTACACTATATCCAACTTTCAATTGCACATAAATACGCACAACGAGATATATATATATATATATATATATATAAATGATGTTGTTAAGGTCCTTAAATTTGTTTGTTGTTATTGCAACCTTTTTCATTACTTTAACTCTAGGATCTGATATAAAAGTTTTATTACAACCAAACAGACCACCAAGTAAGCCTATTCCAGGTAATTCGCCTATTGAAGTATGTGATATAACCACATCGCAAGCGTTAATAATAGAAAATATCGATTTGACACCTAATCCACCTGCTAGAGGCTCGGAATTGATCTTGGAAGCATCTGGTGTATTATTGGATTCGGTTTTAGAAGGCAGTTATGTTGATATCGAAGTGAAGTTAGGTTACATAAAATTAGTTACACAGAGATTTGACTTATGTGATATTTTAAGACAAGAACAAAGTAAGAGTGTCCATAGTAAGCATATGATGGAAATGAAACATGAAAAGGATGAGAATCCAATAGTGTGCCCTGTCTCAAAGGGACCACATAAGATAGTTAAGACAGTAAAAATACCCAAAGAAGTTCCTGTGGGTCGTTACACTTTTATAGCAAGGGCTTACACACAAGACAACTCATTATTAACATGTCTTACTGGTGATTTTCTTATTTCGATGAATTGAATGTATATATATTTATTTTTTTTATCTGTATTTTTGACAACTATTATCACTATCATTATTTTTTGATCCTCTTTACATCATTTTAAGTTATATTAAAGCACTATTAATTAATATCAGTTGGTCAATATTAAAATTGTTACGAATTATTTTTCTTTCTGTATTGCTTTGTTCACTACTATGCTAATCTAAATTGTTGCTATCACTATATGTATTCCAAAACTGGTCTTATCTATTAACTATTATCTGATATATACATATGTATAGAATTATTGGATCTATTTTAATTATTGTTTAACAAAGTTTAGGTCATGTTGTTGAATTACATCTAGAACAATAGAAAATTCAATGTTGCGACTTGTTTCACAGTCTCAGCATCATATTTTATGGCGCTACCAGTTTACATTCCCAGTCTCGTTTTCCACAAATCTGCAGAATTATTGGTGTATGGGTGTATACAGTCACGTGTTCAGTAAAAAAAATAAATCTAAGAATTTAAGTTAAGTAAATAAAAACAAGAAAAAAAAAAGAAAGAGGGATTAGAAGAACTAACAAAGTTATGAAAGATCGAGGGAATAGAAGCTACATTAAGCGTACTACAAGGGCGTGCTAGTTGTTCTTCTTTTTTATCACCTTCATTAAGTTGAAGGGTTGTGGAAGAAAATAACAAGACCAAATAGAAAGAGAAAATAAAAAAGCGGACAAAGAAGTCGGTATAAATATATATCCATTGAAAGAATTTTTTGAGACATGAGTGGTAGACCAACAACATATAGACTTCCACCCTTACCTCGTTTAAGAGTTAAAAAACCCGTTATTAGACAAGAGATGAATAGATGTTTGGTGTTGATGTCAAATTTACTGCAGTGTTGGTCTTCAAATGGTCAAGATAGTGCAGTGTGTGAACAATTGGTCCGTGAATTTAAACAATGCAGTATGAATCAAGGACTGGCGATGAATGGAGGTAAGGGTAAGAAAGAAGTGAAAAAGAAAAAAGAAGTTAGATCAAATATCAATTATCATGCAGCCAGATTGTATAATATGATAAATGGGAAACCTCATGACTGAAACATATAATTTTTTTTTTTTTATTTTCTAATTCTTAAACTTTTCAAGTATCTCCCATACATCTCTCAATATTTTTATAAACGAATATTTAATATTCTTTTTGAACTCTTGTATATATACACATATACATACATATGCATATATAAAAAATGTATGTAATACTCCCATTGATTTGATATTGTTACTAATGCTAGTATATGGTTTTTTTATCTCGTTTTGTTTTATTTTGTTTTAACATTCCTGTTTTTGTATCTTTTGAAATGTAAAATCTATACAAAACTTGTTGAGATGCAAATACATACATACACGTATATATGGATGTGGGTTCTCTCCTCTCTTTCTTCAGCTACAATATTATCCTTTGTTTTTATGAATTTTTATTCTTCCCGCTCTTTCCTTAGAATCATCAATTAAGTACCAGCCAGGTAAATATTTGTCATTTAATGCTATTAAATCAGCATCATCAGTCTCCCATCTTTTTGAATTGGATTGAGTTGAAGTTCTTATTGAATTATTTAACTCATATTGGAAGGGGAAATTGTTAATGGTATCATTCAAATCTTTATCATAATTTTGATTACTATTACTTTGTTTTTTCAGGTATGGATTTGGTATGGTATTGTTAATCCCTCCTAATGAAGTATACCCATACCTATATAATGGACATATAGGTTCACCTGAGTACAGTAAGAAACTCCATATATTAGCTAGATCCCATTCTAATAGCGGCTGTAATCTAATAAACTGTGGCCAATTGGAATCCGTCATCTGTACAGTTTTCAACATATCTCCATGTGGATCACTGTGTCTTACCCCAATAATAATCGCTTTTGTCATAGGATTCAAATCCAGGTATTTTTGAAACTCTGTCGCCATATCATTACTGCAACCACTGAATTGTTTATCCTCATACAACGATAAATGATATCTTTGCGTTGTCATTGTTATAAATGATTCCAAGGCAGGGAAGGTCTCATTTGAATTAATGAAAACCGTTGGCAATTTTTTTAACGGAAAACTATGGAATTTTGGCTCATATTGTGACGTGCATATTTGAATCATATAATATTCCCACAAAGCACTTAAATATAATAATAATAATACTTGGCAATCTTTACCACCATTGTATGCAAATGAAATCTCATTGTTTAATGGATTCCAATAGGGAAAAATATCGTTTAAGAAATAATGACGCGTTCTTAACACTGCCCTTTGTGTTTCTTTGGTTATCTCTGTTGCATTTAATTGAAGTCGAAGGAATGAACTCGTTATATTATAACACACTTCTGCGACTTCACCTAATGACATTGTGATTCTAATTATTGGGGTTTCTTTTTATTTATATTCTTTTTATTATTTGTTGGTATTCTGTGATAGTTACTTTCTTTCAACTATATCAAAACTCAAATCTAATTGGAAGAAAGTGTTAATATCTCTGGCTAGTTATAATAATTCTCTAACGTTATTTTTTTTATTTTTGTATAGCTGTGTAATTTTTTAGTCTAGTGCATAGTATTTGAAAGGCAAATTTTCACTTTTTCCTAAAAAAAACTTTTTTTATTCTCTATTTCGAATACCTCGACACAGATGGAATGTGCTAGATGAGGTGTTGATGATGAAATGAAAAATAAGCCTTACTATCATAATTAGTAATCAACACCCACTGTTATCATATAAATAAAATTTCTACCATAGGATTATATATCACCAATATTTTTTGTTATAACCGATTGTACCAACGAAAAAGTCAGAGAAAAAAACAATTAATTGATAGCGCATTCGATGTTTTATCAGATCATTATCGTCTGTCATATCTATTTGATAATGAATCATTGACCTATGGAACAAGTATGTAGACAACTAAAATAGGTTGGAAGAAGCAAAAAAGGGTATTGTAGTTGTTTATCTATGAAATGTTTACTTATTCACTTATTTATTTGTGTGTTTGTTGTTCTATAAACAAGAAATATTTATATTAATCTGAGTGAAAGAATAAATCAAATGTTATGTTCCTATTGTACGTATCCAGCATATTAGATGTATTTAGATCGATCGACCTGTGCATAGTATGTTGGAGTTGGTTTTGTTTAATTGTCACTATACGGAACAGGGTACCAATTGACGTTTCAGTCTTTGTGAACGGTTTTCTAATTCAATAATAGAATTATCTATATCTTTGGACCACAAAACATCCATTGTAATACTATCTTCTTTTAATTTATTATAATCCTCAGAATCCATTATATCATCATTTAAGGATCTCATAGTGGTGATAATCTTGTTTAAATGGTCTAAGGTAGTCAAATCACCTTGGATCCCATTATTTTGCATCTCAATCAAATAATTACGGATCTGTGCAATATCTTTGTAATTAATCCAATTCAATTCAATCAATAAATTATAAAAATCTACTGTTCCAAAATATAAATACATGGTGATATCTGGATATGTCTTTATTTGATTGTAGATATACATTGTTAACTGATACCTTCTTTCAACTGGTAAATGCCATTGGGTCTCATTTGTCAATAATTCTAATACTATACAAGGCATTGTGATCTCATATGGTTCGGGAATCTTTGTAAAATCTTTAGTACTTTCTTGGTCAATATGTTTGATTGTCTCTTCAGGAGTCAATTTTAATAATTTTTCCCTTTGTCCTTTATCTCTATTTATATATGTTGTTAACAACAATTCAAAATACTTCCACATATCATAATCGCTTTTAATAACATTTTGATTAAGGTAGGACAAGTAGGGACTCAAGGTACGTTTTAGTTCTGATTTATACATCTCCTCACGGATAATTCTTTTTTTATCAGTTTCCGTTAATTTTATATTTCTTTTGAAGTTCCTATTAAGAGAATTTTTAAGGTTGTTCTCTGTTGTTGATTCTAAAGTTTTCTTCTTTATTTGAGATAATTCATGTTCAATTCCATCTAAAAATTTAAAAATTGGTAACTCGAATTCAGGTTGCAATTTTGAATTTGGCTCAAATCCGTTATTATTAGATTGTAATGTTTTACTACGATTTTCATTACTATTCTCCTTACTAGTTAATTTATCTACAAATGACCTCATATCAGTCTTCTTTATATTAGATTTGGAAAAATTCGATATTAATGAATTAATCTTGGAATCTTGGAAATCGAATGGTTCCTGGTTCATTTCATCATGAAATATTTTCAAATCATCGTATTTACCAAAAGATACAGTTAAATCATCACTAGATCTATGAAAATTATTATTGTTATTTGGTATTAGTTTAATATTATTAATGCTGTAATGCTGTCTCTCCCCCGTTGATTGGTCTATGTGGACAGGTTCATTATTGGAACGATAACTAGTGGTAGTGTTAGGTTCTTTTTGTTTCTCTTCTCTCTTTAGTTCCATACTCTCAAACACTTTATTAAATAGCATTCGCTCCTGAATACTCCCATTATCATTATTCTTATGTTTATTATCTTGAGTTCTGGTAGTTTCCGGATCATGGGTAGTGTTTTCTTGTAAGGACGGTCCCTCACTGATCTTTGATTTCTTTAGAAGATTCATCTTATTTGTGGTTAAGTGAATACAACGAACATGCCGTATATATAGCATGCGAGGTTTAATGACATTATAATGCTTTAAGAACATTACTATTTCGCTTGTGTGTCAACTAGTTGCAATATCACTTAATATATATTTTTATTATAAATTATCTAATTCTTATAAGTGATACACAATTCACTTCTATGAAACATGGATATGCAATTCTCCTTTGTAGATTACTTGCTAAGAGAAGAGTTTCCATTGGTTGTTTCAACTTTAACACTCTTCTATTTTTTTTATTACTATTTAACGATTTTTCCTGTTTAATGAAATTTCTAGAATTAATTATAGGTACTTTGAGATATTGGCAATTCAATAGTCCCTAGTGTAGGACTAATATAATTTATATGTATCTGTATACACATATATATGATGAGCTATCATTTCGATAGAAGTATATGTGTATTTCTATATAACTGTGTATGTCTGGTATAAATATTGTCTATAGGATCTAATTTGTAGGGACTTATACATACGTATGTATATATTTGTGCCTATTGGAAGCCTTCTAAGGCTCTGATCGCTCTTTTCAATCTTTGAAGACCTTCTCCATACCGTTCAGGGTCCAATACCATATCTGCGGTAAGCCTCGATAAACTGTCAACTAATCTTTCTAATGCTCTTTTTTCTTCTAAAGGAATAGGTAAGTCTTGGAACTCCGATCCAATTAACGTCCCATTGGTGATGGACAGTAATTGGGACAGGGTATGTACATTAAACTGCTGTCTATTTAAATTAGTACTATTACCATTACCACTACTATCAAGGGTAGTAGTATTATTATAGTTGTTATTGTTATCTGGAGTAGCAGAATCATGTTTTAAAAATATTTCAGGGCTTGATATATCCTGGTCTATAATCATCGTTTTAGGACGATTTTTATTTCTTGGTGGAGCTTTTAGAATGGTATTACCGTCGTTTGCTTGATTAATGTTATTGATACTTTCTTTGTATATGGTAGTTTTGTTTCCTCCTTTCTCATTCAATAAGGGTTCTACTGGCCTGTTTGCTTTATCATTCTGTATGTTACTTGGAGTTGATAATGGATGAATCACACTAGACTGAATAGAAAATGAATCATCTAAATCAGATTTTTCTCGATTGTGAAGCATACTAGGCAATGATTCTTCTAAGGATAAACAGTTCAATTGTTCTCTAGTCTGTTCTTGTGTTAATAATAATGGATCAGAATGATACTTTAGATGACTTTTTGGTGGTTTGCTTGGAGTATCGGAACGTAATGAATTGAATCTATTCACATGTCTTGCGTTTTTAATTTGTTTAATAATTACTTCATTTTGAGCTATTGGTTGAGAGGATGTGGAAAGTTTATTGGAACCAAATGTGTTGTTTTTATCGTCACTAGTAGCTGTAGCAGTTGCAGTTATGTTATCTGTTGTTGTTACGGTTATAATGGTATTATTTGTATCAACTTCATTATTAATGTCCCTGCTATTGTTGTTGCGGTCCTGGTTGTTGTTACCGTCGGTATTGTTGGCAGGTTTATTTTTCACTATATAGGAAACTTCAGTACCTTCATGGATTACACCTGAATAATCAGAAAGCATGCTATATCGATTGAGACTTGTATCGTTGGTATTAGGATGATGTGTTGGAGTTGTAATCGATGGAGTGATGTTAACAGAAGTTAAAGGACGGAATTGAGAGTGTGGTGGTAGTTTTGGAACAAAATCAGATATATCATTGATAGCGTTGTTATTATTATTTATAACGATGTTATTATTTGAGAGTTCTTTATTCTCACTAGAATTAGAAGAAAACGAAGATGGAAGCTGTTGATCTGGGGGAGTATGTATATTTGAATTAAAATTCAATTGTGTTGGTCTTAAGGGTTCAAATTGATCTGAGGAGACAGAAGTGGAACTGGAAGAAGAATCGATTATCTGGTATTCTTGATCCTCTTTTATTGAGTTATTAGTGTCGTCTGTTACCTCATCAATGTCTCCGAGAGATCCAATCATAGCAGACAATCTTGCTTGGGTTCTAAGGGATTTTTCAGAATCGATTTTATCTAATATTGTTTGATCCATTGGAGACAATAATAGTACTGTTTATTGCAACTTGAGAAAATAACTTATTTTATGTTTTGCAATCACTGTTGCTTGAAACTTTTTGTCACAGGATAATATACTTACTTTTTCTCTTTCCCTCTCTCTGCCCCAAGAAAAGAAAAAAAAAATGAAATGCACATAAAAAAGAAGAAGTAACCCAAAAGTACTGTACGTTGTTATTATTAGTAATGGATATCATTTGTTGCAACAAATGATAAGAAATAAACGTATAAACAGAGCAGTCGAATCGAATTAGATCGGATCAAAATCCTTTCTTTCTTTCTTTCTTTCTTTCTTTCTTTGATCTCCACATTGCGAAACCTTACGGTCCGCAGGAAAAAGATTCAGAAAATTCAGACAGCACGCTCAAAAAAAAAAAATCATAATGTGCAGAAAGCAGGATAATATGTAGGTTACCCGGTCATCTGATCTGGCTTCTGATAGTGCCAATTTTTTGTTTTTTATTTTTTTTGCAGTCAGTTTGTGTTGAAAATAGAAACGATTAGATGGTATCTTTAAGATATTATTAAAAGAATCGAACAGTAGAAATGCATAACAGTCAAAATCCTTTATTACCACCTGGTTTGTTTGTTTGTTTTTATTTTTTTTTTTAATTTTTTTAGTTACTTTTTCTTGTTAGTATTTTTTACCTTCTGAACTGAGAAAATAACATTGAACAAAGAAAGTATGACTATCAGGATCCCACAACGTACAATCATGATTCAAATCATCTACGTATACAGTGAATTCATTCTTATTTTTATCGTTAGTTAGATTCTTGCCACCAACTATATTGCTCTGTGAAGGTATTTCAATGGCTACATTTTCAAATGGTGGAAAAGATACAACCAAAAATTTCTTGTTTCTATCTTTAGAACTCGACAACTCTAAACCGGTAACTACTCTTAGGAAAGGTGGATACTCCTGTTGAGTGACTGACTCTTTGGTTTCATCGTTATTTACTTTTTCTTCACTTTCATCTTTTTGTATTTGACTCTCATTAGGATATATGATTCTAACAGAAATACCTTTATTATCTGTCTTGGGGTCTTTGATACTGACAAGATTAACCTTAGGTAATCCTTTATCATACTTTAATTGTTGTCTCATGGTCTCAACTTCTCTTTGAAATGCTAAAGCCATCTTAGAATCTTCAATGTTTCCCGTAGTTCCACTTGTTCGAATACCACCGCCACTAACGAAATTATTTCTCCTAATAACATTTAGACCGTGCTTCTTGCCCCTTAAATGACGTTCCACACTGGTCCAAGACATGTGCATGGTATTACACAATTTGCATACTAATTTCCCCGAGTGATTCTTATAGATATACGGGTTTTGCCTACTTGAATCTGGGACAGTGGTGGATATTTCATTTTCTTGGAAAGTGAATGGAATGTTACTGTCTCCACTCAATAATTCTTCTATTTGTTGACGTCTTTGTCTATTAAATTGGGAGTCAGTTGCTATCCCACCACCACCTTTTTTAGAACCTGCTCTGTTGTGATAATCCATTATATTACTGTTACTATATGTGACGAGTATGTAAGTAAAATGTTCAGACGAATCTGCGTCGTGGTTATTAGTTTTTGTGTCTGTTTTCTGTTTTCTGCGCAATAATAATAATAATAATATTACACAATACACGTATATGCATTCAGAAGCATGTATATTTAGTCATCCGCATATATCCATATTTGTATCTCTCTTTCTCTGTGTCTCTGTTTGAGTGTTTGTGATGATAGTTCAATGCTTTTGAGAACACAGCGGCGGCTGTTTGGGCCTCACGACTTTATTTTCCGTAGAAAAGAAGAAAGATTCTTTTTTCTTTTGTTTATTTTTGGACGCTGACAAGAATCGAAGAGAAGAATGTGAGATAAAAAAAAAAAAAAGAGATGCCACAATACAAAATAAAATTAAGAAGAAAAAGAAATGTAGCTATAGAATACCAATTATTAGCCAGTGACACCAAAAAGGAAGGTCTGTCTCGAAGAAACTCCATCTATAGAGACCATAATTAATATTCAGTTCACGATACATTGCGAAGATATTATTTACAACTTTGCCTATATACATCTTCATACAATGAGTTTTTTTTTTTTTATTTTTGGATATCTGTTTGTTTCTTTGTCCCTTTGTTATGTTTGTTTCTATGTACTAGAGTCACACTGTAGCAGTAACATTAAAAACACCTCTTTCCTTTTCTTTGAGTGTAAAAGTCTTATTTTTATACTTGTTCCATTCGGGATGAGGTATATCCCATCCACATTCTTTAGCCACTAATGTAGCTATGTCATCACAGAAGCCAAGTAAAGATAAGTCAAATGATGCATGTTTCACAGGTGTGCGATTGATTAATATCTGGGGGGCTTTTACAGGTATCATGTTGATAATCTCTGATACTGGTGCCACTTTCAAACTGGTGCCTATACAGATCAACATGTCACACTTGTTGACGTCTTCTCTCAAAGATTTGTGGAATTTTGTTGGCAAGGCTTCTCCGAAAAATGTTATATCCGGTTTTAATACACCATATGATTTTAACATAGTCTCATCGATATCTATGTTCCAGTCATCACTGTCACTGTCATTGTCACTGTCATTGTTATTATTGGTGGTACTGTTATCTTTTTCCTTAGTATTATTATCGTCAGTAATGTTAGTGTGACCCTTATAATTCAAGTCCATTAGCTTCTTTCTCTTCTTATAACAATATGGACACAGAGGCAATTCAACTTTTCTAATATTTTCAAATATTTTTTCACCAGGTAATTTCCAATGGCATGTAACACAGGATGCAGTAGCAAATGAACCATGGCACTGAATCAGCTTAGATTCTGGGATCCCTGCATACGACTCTAAATTGTCTATATTCTGCGTGTAATTTCTTAATAATTTTCCTTTGTCATATAACATTTTGATAAAACTGTGTAATGGAGAATAAATATTTTCAGGCGGTAATACTAAATTTGCAATTGAATAAAAAATCGATGGATTCTTCGTAAAAATTTCATAATTGAATACGTCTTGTGGATCATCCAATCCTAAATGTTTAATCCTTGAATAAAACCCTTCCGATGATCTGAAATCAGGGATCCCCAAAGAAGTAGAGACACCTGCACCAGTCAAGACAATAATGTTTTTGGCCTCTTTCAGTGCCACAACAAAATGATCTACGTTATAGAAATTTAGTAATCTCATTCTACTTGCCAGGATTTTATTCATTGCCTTTTGCAAATCTTTAATTAACTTCACTGTATATTTCTTCTCCAATGGATCATCGATATCTGTATAGCTGTATTTATTATCTTCTGATACAGAGCTTTCAATGTGTTGCTGAATTAATCTAACCAAAACTCTGTCTTTTGATTCAAATCCAAGCAATTTAATTAAAAAGTACAGATATAAAGAGTTTAATTCATTTGGTAAGTATTTATCAAGAAATGTTCTAACACCATAATATTTTAGAAACATTCTTGCATTCCATATGTCTTCTTTATTAATATCTGGGAATACATACTTTCCTGTAACAACATTTTTAGCTATACCAATTGGCTTGATAGGGGTCACAGGTTTTGATATAAACTGATTATTCTCTGCTGGCTTTGCAATTTCTTCATTGCCATTTGTTCTATTTGAGGCTTTACTGGATTGGCTCGCTGTTGGAATATTACTTGCTTCGATCATAGTTATTAGTTTGTTTCTAACGCCACCATATATATATGTATGTATGTATGTATGTATGTATGTATGTAGAATCACTCACAGACGATTATAAATATGTAGATGTACCTAGGTGTATAGGTTGGTTAATAATCTAAGTGAAAAGCTAATAATCATCATTTCAACCTTTTCAGATCGATCTACTCCTTCGTTATTGATCAATATAGAAAGATGTTTTGATTTATAACTTCGAAAAAAAATTTTTTTTTCTTTATTTTGCTAATAAAATATAGAAGTTTATATATAGATAGAAAGAGAAAGGGTATAGATGAAAGAATGTTTATATATGTTCTAATGAAGTAGTATGAATAGATCATGTATGCATTGAGGCGGTATGTTCTGTTGCGTGTTATATAAAAGAAAAAAAATTATTTTTTCTTTCTTTTTGCGCAGATATTTATAAGATAATAGGCAGTCTGAGTTGACATCGATATTCATTACGCAATCTCTTATTCCTGTTTATCCATATATATCATGAAGTTGTTGAACCACCCAAAGGTCCAACACCGATACGTCCTAATTCTATTTCAGCACTTGTATTTTCCAAATTAATATCAGTTACTTTAACACCTGCAACTTTAGCCAGTTTGGATAACTTCAGTATGCATTCAACTTCTTCCCTATTCTTAGCATCAACTTGATTTTGCAACTTATTGATATATTCCACTGCTTGGGTCAATATTTGTCCTTTGTTTGGTCTTCCATCTCTTGTGCCTGTACCTTTAGGTTTCGGGGTCCCAAAGCTACTTATAGGTGTGCCAACTGCAGAATCTTCGCTATTGCTACTTCCTGTTCCTCCACCACTATTTGCCCCACTGATAGCACCTGGAGTGGCGGAGTTACTACTATTGTTGTTACTAGTAGCGTAATATTCTTGAAAATATTCACTTGGTATAAGTGTTAGTAATTCTTGGATTCTTTCGTTAATGTTATCTCTCCGCTTTCTATCAACTGGTAAACTCTGACTATTGTTCATGGTTTTGTTAGAGGTATTATTAATAGCTATAGTATTATCGTTTGTGATTATATTGTTGGTGTATGTAACGGCGGATGATAATGATTCTGGAATGGCGTCCATGGACAGTGATTAGTGTAGTGTAGATATTAGTTGATATGAAGATATATGCTGTTTTTTTATTCTATTTGAATAGTTACTCTGTTTTTGTTGTAACTCTATAAATAAAATTGAAGATTTTGGTATGTATACGTGTATCTGGATATGTATTTATGGTTTTTTCTTCAATAGCCTCCTCATGATGAGTCATCTTCTTTAGAGATTACACAAGTTTTAATTATTTTTTTTTTTCAGATTATATACAGTTTTCTTTCTTTTCTAAATATATATTTTTTGAAGATGATGCAGAGAGACGTAGAATTGTGTATCTGTTGACCATTATTACTATGGCTATTACTATAAGTCCAGGGTATGTGTAATAGATATACAATAATTATGTTGTATTCGTATACGTTTATATATGTCTATATATTATGTATGACAAGATTATAAAATATATCTTAGTCATTGGGTTGCTACCCATTCTTACTGACGTTTGGTATATTCTATATTACTTAAAGTTCATATTGCAATACTTCAAATTGTTTGTTTGGATCCAATGTGGCAACACAGTTCAATATCAATTCTTTGACAGAATATGAATCGAATACTGTTGGAAACCTGTATATGAATTGTAAGATAATTAAATTTTTTGTTAAACCATCTTGATATTTATCAATAAGACGATTCAGAGTGGAAGATTTCTCTTTACCAGCATTGTCTGAGTGATCTCCTAATAAAAGTAAATCTTTGTATTGGGATTCTAGTCCTTTAATTGCAACCTTCTTTGCAATATCATCAAAATGAGGATTTTGACTAGCATCAGACAAAATTGTCGTCATTATAGCAAGGATTGTCAATGATTTCTCATTGCTTGCATCAGTAATTCTTGTCTTTAACTTATTCATTGAAGCTAAACATAATGCTAATTTTCCATCACGATAGTGATATTCAAAATCTAACAGACAATCCTTTTCATCATCTCTTACTTGCTCATTATATTTCTGGTAGAATTTATCATAGAAATCCTTTAATGGATGTTTGGTTTGAATCATTTTATCACCAAATGGGTCATTATCTTGATCTTCGTTGTATGCCATAATGGTTTGCTTCTCTTCTTCCTTACGTTTATTTAATGCTGCAGTTTCCTTCTTTAATTGTTTGTTGCTCAATTTAACAGCAGCAGAGGATCCATCTTCGTTATCAGATTGTTTATTTTGCATTTCTTTTAATGAATCATCCATATCAAAGTAAATTTTTGATGAACCTTCCATGGAACGAACATACATTGGTTTAGTATAAATGTTGTCCCCCCACTTTAACATGTCAAGGTATGCTCTGGGTGTACCCTTTCTCATACAATATGAATGGAAATCTAATTTATCATCTTCAAACTGTTGATAGAATTTAGATATAGCTACAAATCTTTTCAAAGATAAACCTTTATATTTAATACATTCCCACTTACAAGTTTTGATTTTTTCGTTCAATGCATTTTTGGCATTTTCATCTTCATTACTCTTGTCGTTCAAATTTGCCAATTCCTTGTTCAATGATTCTAATTTTCTCACAGTGTCTGAATATAATCTATAATATGCCTCCGCTTGTTCAATAATAAACCATGAGGCCTCGACAATATGTAAATCTTTGATACCATTCGCAGAATTCTCATTCTTAGTGAAGAGTGATACAATTTCGACAGCTTTATCGATGTCATTGGCTCTAAGGTAGTATTTGACTGTTTTACAATTAATGAATCTGTCTTGTAAATCTAACTGTCTACCTTCATCGATAGTTTGTGCTGCTTTGATAAATTCACCTTGATGTTTTAAAATTCTTCCTTTTAAGATATAGAATTCAACCATGGTTGGGGTGTGCTTAATGGCTAAGACAACAAACTCTTGTGCTTTATTAAAATCCTTCATGTATAAATAATGTTGTGATAAAAAATAACAAGTCCAGATATATGCTATAGGAGTTTCATTTGCATTGATAGATTCAAAATACTTTTGCACAATGTTTATGACTAATCTAGGAACCACACTTGATCTCTTTTGATACAATGGTTTGATATTAGAAAAAGTAGCTGGAACACCACGACTTAACTGAGGAATAATATACTCACTCAATGTTTTGGATAATTCATTTTCATTTTGAATAAAAGTTAATGGAATAAATTTTGGTGGTTCAGATCTTGGATAAAATTTATTCATCTTTTCATAGAAGAGTTTTCTTAGTTTATTATTATTCTTAATGCCTAATGAGATTTCTAATAACTTATAGTAACTGAAATTATCTGGGTTTCTCTTGATTAAAGCTCTGTAGACCAATGAAGCTTCTTTAAATTGACCCATCTTCATAAAAATGTTAGCTCTTCTCTCTAAGATCGAAAATTTGTCAGTAACTTTTGATTCGATGTCATTTAAGTGTTTCAACACTTTCTCCAATTTATCTTTGTTCGACCCAGCATTTCTATACATAATATCATTTTTATACATTAAACATTCACTATGTTCGAATTTTTCAGCTTCACTAATTTTACCTTCTGCTAATTTTTCAAATTGAGATAAAGTGTTAACAGCTTGTTGTCTTTCACCATTCAATTCTTGAGCAACGGCAAGAGCAGTCCAGTTAGCTCTATAACCTAAAAAGGCTTCCCAATATTTTTTTCTTGACACTAAAGCACTTTTAAAATCACCAACTTGAGATTGTAAAGTAGCTAAATCTCTATAAATTTGTTGGTTGGTAGACCCATTATCTAAAGATGCTTGAAACCATTTAATAGATTCTGGATAATCTTTGATAGTCTTCATGTAAATCCCTAAGACATGACAACAGATAGCAGATGCAGCAGTTCCCTCAATTAATTTGATTGCCTGACTAGCATATAGTTGTGCATCTGACTTTTCACCAAGAAATTGTAAATTCAAACTTTTCAAGGCTAGAATGTCTGGATTCTTCACATTTTTTTTTAAGATCCCATCTAGTAATTTAATTGACTTCTTATACTGTTTACCTTCATAAAGTTTTAGAGCTTCTAGGAAGTGAGAATTATCTTTTGATGACAGTGGTTTGACCACAGACTTACTTGTAGACTTGGATGCTGATTTAGCTTTGACTCCTCCTCTTCTCCTTGACATAATGAATTGAGTACTTTACTCCTCCTAAATGGATGTCACAATTGGATATCTGATAGTCAGACTTTTCTCCAACAGTTAACAAGAATCCAATAGAATGTGCCTATGGTCGATGTATTATTATAACATATTCTTCACTGATTTTAATTATTTTCTCGAGAGACAAATTGAAAAGATTGAAATCGAAAGAAATTAGATCATTTAAAACGACAATGACAATTACATCAATACACCACATATATTGTTATATGTTATCATAACATGTTACATTGTATTCTTTGGAGTCCAGGAATAAGTGAGAAGATGAGGTGATCTCCATAAAATGTTAGAGACTATGTCTAGTGAATACTAGTAGGTAGAAAGTTATCAAGGATGTATCAGATTGACAATTTCCAAAGAAAAAATAAAAACAATGATCTGCTTTATTCTTATTTTCTTTGTAACATCAATATTAAATATTATGGTATATGTAAATGCATATCTATGGATTACTACTAAACAATTAGTTATGTATTATTTATGTAATCTATTTTTCTTCATTATTATGACCTTTGAATGCTATCTTAAGACATTCATCTTCATATCCGGGAATGTTGATATAATTGATATTTGCATTATCAAATAAGCAAGTAGCAGTATTGTTCTCTACAAAGGTTTCAGGCTCAGAGACAGCAAAAAACACTGTTTGGATGTTTCCATCAAGCATCAATATCCTTTGTACACAAGACTGATTTCCACTTAATCTTAATGAGCATGGTTCCATAGTGGTATATAAAACTGTTCCCGGAGGCACATCTCTCTTTCCAACTTCGGCGAAATATTTTTCTAATGCACATTGTTCTGCATGTGTGTTTCCTGGCAATTCTCTAGAGTAGCCTGTTCCTAATATTTCTGTGCCATTGACTAGTACAGCACCAACATTAAATGCTGTAGTAGTAGGTTCACATTTTTTTGCTTGCTCTATAGCTAGTTCTATAAATTTTTTATGAGGTACAAGTGCCCAATCAGGGAATTGTGTTCTATATGACCATTTCTTTTTCCCTGTATGTTCATCATATAGATTGGATTCATATTTGTATGCATGTAACCATAAAATTAAATCTTCTGGATTAGGGTCTGTGTATAGATCTGTTTTACAAAGAGAGCACTTTTCGTCCCTTAAAGACTCACCTTGAGCATTTGGATAATACCAGCTTTGTGCAGGTCTGGTCTTGCCAACTTCATATAATTCTTTAATGACATGGGCATAGTCTGCTTCCCTATTTTTGCCCAAATTAGGACCCCAGATATGAGGGTTTGAATATATTGGATCGTTGGCAATTGGATAACCTAAATATTGTAAATGAACACGAATTTGATGTTGTCTTCCAGTTAATGGTTTACAGGTTACAATACTGGTTTCTCCATCATAACTTATACGTTTAAATACAGTTTTGGAATGTTTCCCATCTGGATCATCGTCTTCACATATAACATTAAGAGCTACGCGAGGCTCTAATGTCTTTAATGGTTTATCAACAATTACTTCTTCAACTGGGAATTCCCCTACAACTCTTGCAATGTACTGTTTCGAGACCTCTCTAGCCTTTAACTGATCTCCCATTTCGTCCGCACCCTTTGGTGTTTTTGCCAAAAACATTAATCCACTAGTTTGTTTATCTAATCTATTACATGGATGAACGGTGAAACCTAATTCTCTTTCTAGCATTTTGGTTACAGAATTGAATCTATATCTTCCTGTTGGGTGAACTGGGATACCACTAGGTTTGTCAATCACAACAATATCATCATTTTGATACACAATTTTAACTTGTTTGGCAGTGACAGGTGGTTCATGTCTATGTATTTTATGTGTAATTAGTTGACCATTTCTTATCACACTATCAATTGTAGCCGGTTGATCATCCAAATAAACAGAACCGTTTTCAATGGCTTCCTTATAATAGTCCTTACTTCTATCCCTAAACTCATTGGTGAAGACATCTAACAATTTTTTATCTCTCCATCTTAATTTACAAAATGTCTTATAAGTGAAATAGTATGGCTCAATTTTTCTCAAATTGTTTTCAATTTTGACTTCATAATCAGGGTCGTTATTCTTATGTTTCCCACTTAAGGAATCATTAATACGTAATTTGAAACCATTAGGATCGCGAAGTTGTTTATCAGTAACTTTTCTTTTCTTGTGTTTGTTTTCTTGGATTTTCTTTGCCATTATAATTTCCTTATTTAATTGAGATTCAAAGTCTGAAGAGTCCTTCATTTCTTTGATTGGTGTGCTGGTTATAAATTTGTTTAGTTGGTTTAAAATTGTACGCTGTTTTGACATCTAAAAAAATTAGGAGGTATACGTGTATTAGATAAGCATATTCTCAAACCAAATATCTTTTCTATATGTTGATTAGGTAGTGGGAGAAGGAATGGTTTGTTTATTCTTAAGTTTTAGATCTTCTATTGTTTTTTTCATGTGTCTAAATTGCCTTTCATTTTTATTTTTTATATAAATTTATTTTGATTTTGCTTTTTAAGTTTAATCTTATTTTTATTTTCGTTTCTTTTTTTGTGATGACCTTCATAATATAATGAGCAATTTTTTTTTGTTTTGACGTTGTCATAAGCACCTAAGGAGATGAAGATTAAAATATGTTTGTAATTTAGAATTAATTATTATATGTGAGCAATTTAAATGTATATAAAGTAATACACAAGTATATATGAAGAAAAGCAAAGATTGAAAATCATAAATTGTCTTTTCAAAATTTCGTAAAAAAATTTTTTATGCAAATAAAACAGTAATATGTTTTTTTAAATGATGTAGAGTTATTTTGAATGTCCCTTAAAGATTAGTTCAGTAAGTTAGTTGATGATAATGTGAAATAGATGATACATATATTTAAAATAAAAGAAGCTTCTTAATAAAGTCTTAATGCGTTGAGGGATCGTTTAAAAAGGCGAGAAGATCCATTTTCCCCTTGTCTTCTGTAGTTTCATTTGGTCCATCTGAGGATGGTTTGTAATTTTGGTTATTATTCAACCTTACAGTAGCAGTATGGTTATTGACATGATAAGCAATGGAAGAACTATTTCTTCTTTCATAGTTCTTGTTATTATATGATTTCTCTAACGTTGATTTATTTAAAGAGAAGTTGTTTTGATTATGTGGAATATTAGTAGTCGCATTATTTTTTGAGCCTGTAGTGGACTTGAAAGCAAACGACAACCCTGGGATGATAAAATCATCATCACCGCTAGTATATTTCATTTTTACTAATCGATTCAATTCATCTAGGTCGATCCCTTGTAATAAAGGTAAAAGATGTAACATTTTCCAATACCAAGGAACAGAAATCTCAGATGGTAATTCTCTCTGTGGTTGGTCGTAGTAAAAATTTTTTGTGTTACTAAAATGTTCGATATGATGGGTACTTAATTCTGGAATTGTTTTTTGATCGTCATTATGGTTATGATTTATTAAAGAACTAACATTAGGAGTTAAACCGGAATTAGGAGAAGAATATGAACATGTATTCAGATGGCCAGCATCGTTATCCAAATAATAATATTTTTTCCAATATGATTCATCATTACAATTGTCATAGAAATCAGGTTTTTTGAAAGTTAAAATTCTTCTAAAAAATCTAACAATATACCAAAGGAAACGTTTAAGTGAACTTTGTTGATGTTTCCAACACTTTTTTTTTCTCCATGTCGATCTATAATACCAACCATGTCTTCCTAATTTACTTTGACATAGATTCAGCATCTCTTCCTCGCCAATTTCACCTTTAAGCATATATTTATCCATTAAAATTTTCTCTTGGACTTTTTTCCAAGAATATTGCCATGGTTTTTCTTTAAAGATGAAAACAAATGAATGCACAAGACAGCTCATGGAACGAACAAAGGTTTCTACATATGTCAGCCATAAAATTGGTCCATACACCATTTCATGATGTGTCTGTGAAATATCTGCGCAGAGAGGGAAGGCCCAGACCAACATATATGATATAGGATAGATGAAGATCATTTTCAAATTTTTTTGAATCTGTGCCCTTCTTTTTTTCATGGCAGCATAATTTTCTCTTTGAAGTTGAATTTGTAAATCGGATATATTGAGGACGGTATTATCAGAATCTTTTCCTTGATTTGTGTTGATCGTATTGTTAGGCTGCATAGCCTCATTGCTATGAGCAAACATGTTTTCATGTGATCTTGTTCCTGTAGACACAGTGTCGTTCTCATTTGTTGAAATGGATGAGTTTGAATTTATATTGTCAGTAATCTTGGATGTGATTTTCCCTATTGAGACATCTTGACTAATAGAAGTGTCGTTGCCACTAGTCAGAGCGTCACCTTCATTTTCTTTTTGTGGATATTCTATTATGTTACTTTTATTACCGGTTGCAGTCATACTATTGAAATCAAAGGTTTCTAAAGATATTGCTTCTTCTTCATCTTCTTCATTGTTTCTAGTATTTTGTTTCTTTGATATAATTAAATGTAAGGATTTATTTGAATTATTGTTGTTATTATTACTTTGATGAATGTTATTTTGGTTAGAAATTGGGTTTATGGAATATGATCTTTTTGAATCCATTGAGTCATCATTGGAGAAATCTAAGTTAAGGGTGATAATTAAAAATAATACATGGAAGAGTCTATAAAGTGGATTAATAATGTATCTTTTTGTCAGTGAAGCATTTTCATTCGAATCTTCGTTCTGGTTGTCAATTACTCCATTATTTAATCGGAATTGATCTTTGATTTTCTTGGTCTCTCTATGAACGTAGATGTAAATGGATGCATAGATTGTTATAATCATCAGGATTAAGAAATACCTAGGGCCCCAACTTAAGACATATTTATACCATAGAGGTCTTGCAGGAAGATAACTCCAAGCACTCCATGGTTTGTAGCCACCACGTCTTGGGCGAAAATGATTGGTATATTCTTTATCATCATTGACAATGTTTACTTTCGACAGATCCACGTAGTCTATGACATTAAAGTCGATAAACACTAAAGACGCCATGATGGCGGGGATTAAGAGAGTGATTGGCCATATAAAATGTCTATATTTGTATAAGCCACCTTCCATGTTCCCACTTTTTTTGTTTCTCCATTTCCAATTTGGTTTAAAGATTAGTAAAGCAAAATGTATTGAGAAGAATCCAATGGCAAAATCTGAACCTTCCGTAGCAAATTGTGTAAACCAACCCAAAGTATGAATCATGGGTGGTGATGCAAAGGTATTTCTATTAATAAGTAGGATGATTGGATAAAGTAAAAGAATTAAAGCTTTGGTGAAATCACAAATGATCAAAAAGGAAATCAGTTCATGTCTAAACAGCTTTTTTCTATGATCATAGTTATATAATAAATATATTGCACATATACCGACGAACGACGAAAGACCAGAAGATACCACAGCCACGATTCTAATTTTTAATAATTGACTGGGTGTGAAGACAGAAGACATTCCAGGTAGACCCAATGCTATATTTAATGCAGTTGTGTTTAATTTTTGTTGCATTTTAATAGTATTAATGACTGTCAGTAGAATGCTTTATCTTTTTATTATTATTATTATTATTATTTTATGTAATTTTAATGTAAATTTTTACTTGGGCTTTCTGCCCCCCTCCCCTTCTTAAAGTTGTGTGATTTTTCTTTACCAGATACTTTTTGATGGATTTGTAAGATTTGTTTTATTGTTAATGCAACGATTAAGGTATATTTAAAAATCTATTTCTCAGTATTTCCAGTATGAACAAATGGAGTTGGAATGAGTAAGATATCTTATTGTAGATTATTTTCATAAAAGAAGGTGGATAGAATTGGAAAGAAAAAAAGAAGAAAAAGAAAAAGAAAAAATTATCTGATGAAATGTTTTGGGGTAAAATATGTCAGAAGGTTGTAGAAATAAGATGTCCTCTTTTTGTTTTTGTTTTTTTTCTTTCTCTCTCTCTTTATTTATCTGTTTGTTTATTGCTCTTCTATACAAATAAATATGTTCTTTTTGATCTAAATAACTTTATTTATGGGATATATTAGAATCACAAAAGAATAAAAAATAAAAGAAAGAAGGGGAAAATGGATATAAATAAATAAATAAAAACTGTTTGTGTTTGTGGTTATTTTCTTGTTTTTTGATAGTTTTAGGTTAGTTTCTACAGGGTAGTGACTATCTGGCAGATATGTGTGTAAGTGCAGTAGTTGTAGTAGTAGTAACAGGTTGTATTAAAGTGAATAAAATAGCCCTGTCAACGAGATCACTAAGTGTAGTAAAATTTCTTTAGCACTTTTAGGCTCTCCGGAATAACAAAAAGTTCTGCAGATTTTTTTTTTATTTAATAAGGAAATGCAGAAAGAGAATAATAGACTGTGTGTATGGGTGTGGGCGGGTGTCTGGGTGGATATAATCAAAATAGTGGGGTAATTTCATTTTTCATTTTTCTTTCGTTTTTCTTTCGTTTTTTTTCATTTTTTGTTGTTGATTGCAATTTCGCAAATATTTTTTCTTCCCCTCGATAGAAAAAAACAGAAAAAGCATCCCACTGGTTTTTCTGTCATTTTCGACGAAGGATGGTGCCTTTGTTTTATTTTGCTTGTTTCAATTAACCGGAATTGGCAAAAAAAAATGAAAAATGAAAAAGATATTAGTAAGCATGATGTGTCAGTCCATACATAATGGGTAATAATGTATCCCTACTTTTTTATTTTTGTTCATTTAAACATAACAAGTATTTAGTTATCAGCTATATATATGATTGGATGGATATTTTATGTGGTATATTTATTTATTTCATGGCTGATTATGAATGGTTTGTTTGTTCTCTTTTTTTTTTTTGTTTATTTCCCATTTTTTACTGTTTTGTTGTTTCTTATGTACCTTTCCAATACCTATAGGATTATTGTACCACTACCAATGACACGGTTTTTTAAATAGAGACATCCATACTGACCTGGAGCCATTGCCCTCTGGGGGCAACTTAATGTCAGAATGAATTCAAGATTCTTCCTTTGATTCTTCCTTTGGTTTATATATTGATTCTTGTCATTTGTGGCCTGGTCAGATTTCCATAATTCATATTTATCTACTAATATTGGCTCCTGCAACGACCGATATTGTAAAAATAAATCACCTCTTTGTATTCCCTCTTGTAATGTTTTCTCAATGTTCATCAAATCCTCTTCTGGAAATAACCATTTCATATCAATAATCTTAACATGATCTCTAAACAATTTGGGATTATCTCTTCCACGCACTATCATTATTTCATTTGTATCCCTTAATTTATCAGAGACAAACCATGTTCCACGATATTCAGGGTCTCCTTGCGGCATAGGTATCCCCACTTTTTGACCTATAGTGTACGACCATAATCCACCATGTTCCCCCCATACTTTCTTGTGTCCAGACTGTGGATCTATAGTAATGATGTGTCCAGGCTTGCTAGGCAAATACTCTTTTAAAAACGTCTTGAATTTCCCCCGTTGCGAATTATTGACAAAACAAATTCCTTGCGAATCAGGCTTGTCTGCTGTTGGCAACTGTAATTCTTTGGCTAACTGACGAATCTCTCTTTTATAAAAATTCCCAATAGGTAGAATTGTTCGGTCCATTATATCAGGCTTCACTTGAGACAGGTAATAGCTTTGGTCTTTACTTGAATCTATACCTCTTAAAAGTTCAAACTGTCCAGTCCTACATTCTTGCAATATTCTCGAATAATGGCCCGTTACCAACCAATAATTATCGACTCCATACATTTCATCTAATTTCTGTTTTAAAGTACCAAATTTAATGTATCTATTACACAAAATGTCTGGATTCGGGGTTAGTCCTAGCTCGTAATTGTTCAACATCGGTTCAAACACATCAAGCCAATATTCCTTCTCAAAATTGACCATTTCGATGGGAATATTCAAGTATTTAGCTACTTTTTTAGCATCGTTCCAATCCTTTTCATCACAATTTTTCGTATCATTCTGTTTATTGCTCCAATTCCTCATATAGACACCCCTCACATTAGGAAAAGAACTATATATTGCAGCTGCAATAGACGAATCAACCCCTGATGACATAGCCACTACTATGTTGTCATGTTTGCTCGGCTGTAATTGTTTCCAACCTTGTGGTATCCTTTTTTCCAATAAAGATAGACATCTTTTCATCGTTTATTGTATTTCTCTTTTTTGTTTTAATTGTCCTACTCGTTTTACTAATCCATTGGAGTATGTGTTCATATTGCTTTGCTTGTATGTATATCTCAGTTTGTTTTTTGTATACTTGTATCATTAGGGTTTTTCTTCTACCATCATTAACGGTCGAACGTTGGATTATTTATTGTTATTGATTTATTTTTTTTCTTTTGCCTTTAGAAATTCGAGAATGGAATCTGAACCCTTTGAGATCTCAACAAAGAGCCAGAAGGCAGACAGAAACATATAAAAGAAAGAGTTGTAATGAATTATGGGATATGTTTTTTTTGTTGTCATTAGATTTTTAGGTTTTATGAAGGAAAGAACAACTCATATAGAAATTAGTGTAATATTGGGCTTGTTATATTGGATGGTGGAGTTTAAATATTTGGATTGATTATTTTGATTTACTTTTATCAAACTTTATATAGGTCCCGCCTCGTGTCCATATACAGGGAGAAAGATGGTTAGGTCCTATCTATGCAAGAGTAGGGATTATTTTTTTTATTTCACATAAATTAATTGTACCGTATATTTGTAAGGTGTTATCTCAGATTAATATATTAAAATGTGATTATTAACTATATATGATTACTTGCAAATTATAGAAACGTCGATTCTAACTGATAAATCAATTTCTATATAATTCATGTTCTTATTATTTTGATATTTATTGGGTGTGATCTAGTTGATATAATACAACTATTAATATTGATAGTTACCTCAGGCATATACTCTTTAAATAACTTACAGTCTCTTAAATGAGTTTTTTAGTAATATATTAGCTGTGTTAATTCAACAATCATGTGAACACACTTATGATCTGGACCGAAAGTTCTGGTTATTATAAATGTTGAAATAGAATGTTCTATAATGAAATAGATAGAACAATAAGATTTTAGCAGACACTAAACGATAAATTGTTGAGTAATAATTGTTGAGAGGTCACCAAAAGTTGTTGAGTTTGTTTATTAAATATCTTACTGTTTGTAGAGGAAAATGGCTGAATATTAACATATATAAAGCCAAGGATTTTATCTTACATTATTTTTATCTCATTTACAATATTTGTATATTATTATTTCTATGTTGTGTATAGAGAAAGAAAGTGAAGAACTTTATTATAATTTTTTATACTAAATCTGTTTAATATAATATTGAAAATTTTTACTATATATCCAATGATTACAGGCGCTCATTCTCAACAATAAACCATTTGTTTGGTTATTAAATGTTACCACAAACAAGATATTTTGAAGTTCCTAGTTATAGAGTGTTCCACTTTTTCCAAATTATAATTTGTTGTCTACTCTTTTTTCGTTAGAGCATGAAATTGAACAAACGTAAAGAAGCCTAAACAAAATGTAAAATAATACACAAAAAATTAAAAGAATAAGGAAATTAGCTATCTTTAGTTGTTCTGTGAAAAAAAAAAATGCAAAAACTTTTTGACTTTACCTTCAATCTATTATCAAAATATTGACAAACCCACGTAACTTATTGTAATATATTCTTTTTTTAATTTTATAAAAATCTTCATTAATAAAACTAGAGGATTTCTTCTAACTTTAATAAAATTTCATAAGAAATGAGTATCTGCATCGTTATTCACAAAACATATTTCTAACTTAGTATTACCCAATGTATATATTTGACTAACATATAATATATTCAATTAGGAAAACTTTCTTCAGTTATATATGTATAAAAATATAGCATATTAATGAAATAAGAAAGAGTCATAAAAAAATGTAAAAATAAAATATTCAATATCTCTAAACTTTTATCCCTAATATATGAACTTCTAATCAACACTCTTACTTGGTGTATCCATTCTCAGGGGACGATTTGTATTACATATGAAACAGAAGGTCAACATTATAAGATCTATCTTGAATTCGGGTTGTCACTTTAGCAGGTATCCTTATTATTTATTTCTAATTTACTTACATTGGCCGATTGATTCATTTTTTTATTTACTATATTTATGATTTATTGTTTTAAATGTTAAAGTACGACAATAGATTCACAATCATTGGAATTTGGATAATCCTTTATTCGATGTTTTTAATATATTTAAAATATTCTATTTAAACAAAATTTCCATAGTATTTTCCTACTATGATTTCTGTTTACATCAATTTCCTAAAGTACACATTCATAATTTAATGGATTGACAATATTATGCTAAATTAGTGACAAAAAGCGTAAGGCAGTAAAACCAATAAAAAATTTTACACAACTGTCACTTCAAAAAATAAACACACACATATAAACCTTTGAAACTAAAGAAAATACATGCTATTTATAATATTATCTATACTTTAACTCAGTTATATTCTAAATTCTGATAGTCTATTAATAACATCACTTGCCAAGTCATCAATCTGTATATCAGATACTTCATTTTGTTCACAACCAAAATAGACTGCATTCTTAATCAAGTTTCTTATAAATGATTCTGATACCATTATAGGGTTAAAGAATCCAGTTTGTAACATTTCATCTATGGTTAATCTTTTGTTAGGATCTCTATGAAGACTATCCTTTATTACTTCAATTACTGATCTAGGAATAACTTTATCTTTAGAAGTTTTATCGGGATACATAATTTTGACTTCCGGATTCATAATTGCCAGTAATCTGTTTTGCCCCTGAAATCCTGCATAAGGTGGCTTACCATATACCATTTGATATATTATACAGCCAATAGACCATACATCTGATGGTTTCCCAACTTTCCATCTGTTTCCTGTCTGCCCACTGCTATCATTGGTATAATTCATTGCTACTAATGCTTCCGGTGCCATATAATTTGGAGTGCCAATTTGAGTCTCTCTGTAAATATTAACTGTATGGTCAGGAACTGCATTAGCAATACCAAAATCAATAATTTTTAGTATCCCTTTTACAAATACAAAATTCGCTGGTTTTAAATCCGAATGAACAATGTCTGCATCATGAACTACTTTTACACATTTAACCATTTCTCTAGCATAATACCTAATAAATTCGATGTCTAAAGGTGATTTTAATTTTTGATTAAGTACATATGACAAGTCATAATCACCACACTCCATAATTAAATACAGTACACCTGAATTCATTTCGTAGTCGAATAGTTGAACAACACGGTCCTTATTTCTTAATTTCTCTAATAAGGATATTTCACCTTTAAATCCATTTATTGAGGATTCATCAAATTCATCAAATGCTACTCTTTTTAACGCATAAATTTTATTTGAAGGTCCCTTAACTTTATAAACTTTTGAAGAGCCACCACGACCCAATAATTCCACTTTTTCATATTCTGTATCATTTACTAATATAATTGGATTCCTACCATTATGTCCAACATAGTTACCACTATTAATATTATCGTCTCGTAGTGAATTTTGTAAATGATAACGTTTGGAAGCAGTAGGCTCTTGAATCTCTACTTTCTTCATAGGTTTATGAACCGGATTTTTAACATTTTTTTCTTCATCAACCATACTCTTTAATTCATCTGGATCACTTTTCATTCTTTTGAAATCTGGTTCCTTTTTATTAATATTAATGCTAGATAATGCTTCACGTTTCTTTGATAACTTATCCGTATCATAATTTCTATGTTGAATATTAATACCTTGTTTTTCAATCTGTAATTTGTTATTGTTCTTTATATCATTTTCCTTATCGTTAGAATTGGATATATCCATCCTTGACCTCAAAATATTTTTGCCATTACCTTCTTCAAGTAGTTTTTGACTAGTAACAGGCGTCAATGATCTCTTTCTAATAGCTGTAGCTCTATTCCCCCTCTTCTGAGTTTGAAAATATATCTTGGCAATCTGAGGTAATTCTGTTGTAGGAATATTATGCTTTTTCAAATATTGTAATGGATTCAAATCTCCAAAATCGATATTGGAATAGTCATTTGTGAATTTAGAATCATCTATTACATGCTTACTATCCAATTTTCCATCAATATCAACATTATTATTATTATCATTATTATTATTATTATCCCCTTTAGTAGTATAATCACTTATGCTCGTTATAACCTCTTTAGCCTTAGAATCTGAATCCATCAGCATATATTCATTTTCTATACCAACAAGCTCTGAAGCCCTCTTGGCTGGTCCTAATCTACTCATTCTTTTCACATTTAGGAATCTTTTACTTCGCCTTTCCATATATTTAGATGTCACTTCCTCTTTTAAACTTTGTTGCAACGCTTTCAATCTTTGAAAATTATCATTAGAGTTTGTCGCTACTATTAAATTATTATTATTGTTGCTAATATTACTTGAAATATTGCCTGATAGTTCTAATTCCTTTGTATGAGAGGTGTTAAAATTCAATGTCGAATGATTTGATGAAGTTCTGGATAATCTTCTATTATTTCTTCTTTCTAATATTTTTTCACTCAAAAGCAGCTCGTCTTTTGTCATTGTTTGCTTCAATTTTTGTATCATTTCAGTATCATAAAATATTTTACTATAACTATTATTAATATTATTTGTTATATGGTTATTACTATTACCATTGTTATTACTAGTATTATGTATTGTCGTTACGCTTGTTGGTCTAATAGAAGTTTGATTAATAGTATTTGCAAATATTGAGGAAGATGAAGAAGGAGAAGGAGTTTCTTGATTTATTAACTCATCCAATTCTGGCATTGTATGCTGTACTCTATATTCATTGTTTAATAGTTGTGAATGCTTATTATTTCTACAATCTTGAAATTTTGTAAATGTTGAACTATGATTTTGATCAATTAACAATGCAGATCCAAAATTACTTAATTTAGGAGGACCTATTATGTTTTCATCCTCATCTGAATCATTAACATTATTACTACTATTATTATTATATACAGAATCATTTGTTGTTTTAGCAATCCCCATATTTTGTTTAGTCATTGAAATATGACTTCTAGAGGGATGAGAATATCGAAACATTCGAAAAGATAGTTTCTTTTAGATATTGTTTGGAAAACTGTCCAAATAAATAAACCAAAAATTATCCTATTGATAATATTTTAACTATGAAAAAAAGAGAGCATAAAACAGATATATTAGTAGTATACAATCTCTCGACCTAACTGATTCACTCAATAATATTATTGATAAGCCAGCAGAGAAGACAAGATGTATTTATCAATATTACCTGTTTGGAGACAACCTCTTTTCACATTAACCAATTATATATAACGCACTTATTTATTTATTCATTTTTTTGGTTAAAGATCTTTAAATCTTTGTTTACACAAAAACAAAAAAAAGAAGTGTCCGAAAAATTTAATGTTGCGGGTAACATATATACTAAAGATATAGAGACACATGCTCTAAGAAGAAGCAAGAGTCTACAGAACAAGGTGCTACAGTAAGTACAACAAACAAGCAAATGGTTTCTAGTTAACTATAATCGTTATCAAGTCTGCATACATATCATTGTCTCCACCTTAAATAAACTGTATAGATATTCATATATATATATATATGTATGTATTTTAACCCTAAACAATGTTGTATCTACAAAAAGTTTCGCGTTACGAACATTATTTAACCAAAACGGAAGAATACAAATCCAAGAGAATATGTAGGGAAATTATATGATTTTTTAACGAATAGTGTATTCTACATGTCCATCTCTTGTCTTGTTTACATAAAACTTTCTAAAATTTTGCCCTGAATTACCCCAAGTTGATATAACAAACTGTCTTGGGATAAGTGATAACCAAGTAGTCACAGGGACAATAGAAATGACTAATCTACATTTAGCGTCTGCTTTGGCCAGATCAGTGAATAATTTAAAGGAATTATTACCCATTTTACTACTTGAATCATCTAGAATGGTTAGAGTTACAGTACCTAAATAAATTTGCTGATTTTCTTCTATAATCAGTTTCAAAGGATATTGTATACTTAACATAATATCAGTTGTATTTGATCCAACACGTTCACCATATGTCTTCATAGAAACTGTATCCAATTTTAACTGGAAAGTGGAAAAAGATGACCTACGTAAATTTTGGAACGAACGAAACTTGTTATTATTGGATAAAATATAAGATCTTATACCATATTCATCTGTAGCTAATGCTTCCATGATTCTCGTTTCTACAAATTGAACGAATTGAATAGCCTCCTTCTTTGTATTATTACTGTTATCGAAATTTCTAAACATTGAAAGCTCTTTCATTAAATCCTTCATCATTAATAGCCTCTCTGGTATGAAACTGTACTGTAATGAATTGATTGTTCTATATGGAACTATGATATCACTTCTTAATAAAACTCTTACTACTTGTTGATAGAACTGACTCCTTTTCCATTTATTGAATTGATAAATAATAATGGCTAATATGGTCAAAGGTAACATTAAGTTCAAAATTATTGGAAGTACAAGAAAAAACATGGTAATTGACAAGAAGCTGCTAATAATCAATACAAATGGGTTTATTCTGTAATATTTTATTTGTGGGAATAAGCCATTATTATTTTGTCTTGGCATAAAATTTCTTTTAAACTGAAGTCGTTTCAATGTGGAGAAATTTCTATAGTTTACAAATCGATATGTGTTACTCTGAATTAAAGGTAATGTGTTATATGTATGGACATTACTTATATATCCTACTAATGAAGATCCAGATCTTGAACTTATATTTATGGCTTTATAACCATTTAAAGCTGAACTATAAGTTGAAACTATGAAATTATTAACTTGCTCAATACTAGATCCCTTGAGATATGTGGAATTAAAATGAATCAAATTTGAGGAGAAACTGAATAATCTTAATGGCGATATATAGTACGATAAACTAGACAAAGGTTGTGGTCGAAGTTGCCTAAAGGTTGGCATTATCACCATGGACATCCTCATTTGCTTTTTTTTATATATATTTTTATAATAGACTCTGCGATAATAACATATATTCTTGTCCTAAATATGATAAAGTACAGACTTATATACATGCAGTATCTACAGAACGTATATATCTATCCTATGTGTTATCTGGCGATTTGTGAGATATAAATCCTTTGTTTCAATTATAGCTAAATCTTTTTCTCGCTTCTTCTTCTTCGGATGTCTTCACATTCTGCTTGTGGACGAATAGCTGGAAAAGATAAATTAGGCTGATGTATGGAAGATAAGTCCTATTCATACATCTATTAGCATTGCTGTTAATGTCTATGACAGTAAAAAACCAGAAGGGATGATTGTCCGATAGCATAAACACAATCCAATTAGAAAACTCCCATTCGAACTAAAATAGACCAACTATATATTGAAATCTTCACCATATATATTTCTACGGCATCTGTACTAGACTTCTTTTATAGAATGAGTTATATTTTCTATTCAACCCAATTCTAAACACCTTTTCAGTGCCGCATTGGCATTTTATCACAAAGTCATCATTTATACTTGTTTTTTTCTTTGATTTATTTTGTAAAATTATCTTACATGTCCTAGTGGGTATCAATCGTCTATTACATTTCTTGCATATGCCTCGTTTAATATCAGGTGATACATTACATTTTACTTTTTTGCTAATTAAGTCTAAATTTTTGTTGTACATTCGAGCCATAGATCCATTATCCACGTTCGAAGTCATCAGTGTAGACCATGTCGATAATTGATATAAATAATTCAATCTTTGATAATTTTCTCTATTGGCATTAACAGACTTAGGTGGATCTATTAATAAAGTACCATTCTCATCTATTCTTGACTTCTTTTTTCCTTGCTGTTTTTGTTGCTGTTTCCCCATACTGAAAAGTACCTCCTTTTCTTCTTATGTGTACTCCACTTGATTAGTACCTACAAAGTGATATTAGTAGCCAGATATACTTTAATGGATGTCTATCACTCGCATTTTAGTGTTTTATTAGACTTTATCACATATTAATAATCAAACAATAATAACTGAGGTCCACTTATGCCAATACTACAATCCTCTTGTTGAAATTAAAAAACTCTTCATGTTTTCTAAATTTTTTCGTACATAACATGAGATTTGTACGTAAAACAAACATAACCACCGTATTATTGAAATCAACATAACAAAACTTCTCTAATCTATATAATAACGAATCCTTATTACAATAATACAAATATTTGTATGTTTGTATAAATATACGTAATTACAATATATATAAACTTCTAGAAAGTTGTGCTTAAATTTATAAAGACATCTTTCTCCCACTTATATAATTGGCATAGTTATGTGATGGTTCTTTTTTATTTTGAAATGATGGAATATTATTAGCTACATTATCTGTAGTAGCATTTTCACTATTAATACTACTACTTTTATTATTACATTGCATTTGACTTGTATGATCAAGGTCTAGATGATGTATATGATCTTCTGTGTTATGAATTAAATTATTTCCATTATCTAAATGACATTCAGGGATAGATTTCATCCATCCATCTAGTAACACATCGTTAATGGATATCCTTGTATTTGGATTCAAATCCATCATTCTCGCTATCACATTGTGCGATTCTGATGGTAATGCTCTTAGCAAACGCAATGGACCCTTTGAGACATCTTCCTCATCATCTGGATCTTCTACAAACAATCTAAATGAATTAAAACTTTCTCGAGGTGCCTTCCATGGAAATTTACTCAGTATCATAGAATAGTACATTATAGCCAATGCCCATATATCTACTGGCCTTGGATCATAATGTCTACAACCTGGTTCTAATAATTCAGGTGAAAGGTATGGATCGCTGCCAACAATACCAATACATTTAGTAATATGATCATTGGAAATGGCTGAACCTTTACTAGAATAATAGTCATTGAATATTACCGCACTACCAAAATCCAATAGTTTCAGTATACCCTGTTTGATAACCACACAATTATCTAACTTCAAATCGCGATGTGCTATTCCTAAATTATGTAAATATTGGATAGCATGACACAATTGTTTAAAATAACAAGCTGATTCATACTTATCCATCTTTTTCTGCACTACTAAATCGAAAAAATCGATCGGTGCATATTCCAGTATCATTATCGAAGTTCTTTTTGAATTATCAATTAATAAGTCTAATGTTTTTATAAGGTTTTGCTGATTCAAAACTGAACCAATTGAATATTCTAATATAATATTTTTTAGGTGTGCATCATACGAGTCAGGTAAGACTCTATTTGAGTGAAACACTTTCATTGCATAGAGTTTATTTGAATCATTTTTAAGTGATACAAGAACAACTTTACTTGAGGCACCTTCTCCTATTGTTTCACCCAGTATATTATATTTATCTAAGAGAGTAATATTATCATAATTATCCGGAATAGGATTACATGGGGAAGTGGGTACTGTGTTCATGGAATATTGATCTATTGTCTCATTAATATTTAACGGAATATATTGTTTTTCTAATTTAGATTGTATAACCTTGACAGGATGTATTGTGAACCCATTTTCGTTGTCCTTGTCCTTGTCTTCATCTTCTCCTTCTGCCATATCAGATAAAATAGATTTTGATTTTGATTCTGATTTTGTATTCTGTATATCTGTATTAGAAATACTATTTAAGTGAGGGTCAGTACTACTTTTAATCACCGTGCTATTATTATTGTTATTATTATCACTTGGGTATAAACTACTATTCAATGCACTTAAAGTTGTAGCAAGAGACAACGAACTATGATTATACTCTGAATTCAAAGATAACTGTGAGGAAGAGTGTCTTTCAGTAGATAAAAGCAGATTATCAACGTCATTTTTACCATTATTATTATTATTGGATAAACCTTTAAATTTAGTTGAGCCACCAAATATAGAAGATAATGAAACTGTAGATTTATTTGTATCCATAAATATTTAAACAAAGCAAATCAATAATTGAATAAATCGAAAAAAAGATGACAGATGAAAAAAAATAAGTGAATAAGGACCAAATTAAAAAGTTCTATATCTATGATTCTTTTCCCTTACCAACTTTTGATGAAATTACTCATAATTGTTTAATAGCGAAAAAAAAAGATATACGATAATCAAAAGTTAATGCAAGGAGCTTTTAAAGAGTCTGATTTCCATTAAGTTTAATTTAGAAGATCAGTTGTATGTATGCTATTATTTATAAAGGCATCGATTTTTCTTTTCACTTTTTCACTCTTTTTATTCTTATTTTTTATTTTTCAGTAATTAATTAAAATTATTTCTCATTATAGTCTTTGTTATCTTCACTGGAGATGAGTTACATATATTATTTTTTGTTTGAAAGGAAAAAGTAAAATCTCCCGCTCCTTTTTTCCTTATTTTTTTCCATAAATAATATACAAATACCCTACATTAAAATAGTAAAATAATCAAAACAAACGACTGAGCTTTGTTATAACCCTAACATTAATATTTTGTCCCATCTTACTGAAAGAGAGTCCATTATCTTAACTACAAAAAGAAAAAAGAAAAAAGAAAAAAAAATCATGCCAATCATCCCCTCATTACCTTTGTAAACTCTATCCGTTAGAATAGACAAAACTTCCTAAAAGCCTTGATGCTAGCGAAACAGGAGAAACAGGAGAAAAGGAAGAAGGAGAAAGAGAGACATTTCAATTTCTCAGGTTGTTGAAGACGTTTGGTTTGCACTCTATAGTAACCTCCCGTTGTGTATCCCCACATTCCGGTATCACCGAGTCAAGATTCAAGATTCGTGAAAGGAAAACACCTTCAGAGTAAATCATGTAATTACTCGTGTGACGTGAAAATCGTATAACACGGCAACTGAGTCAAACACATCCCACTTGCTTCTTTGTCTGTTAGTCTCCTCCCGTTTGGTGACTTCTTCATTTTTTTTCTTCTTCGTGTCTTCTTTTTCTCTTTCCTTGCCACTGAAGAAAGACTGACCCAAATTTGACCCAGTGGTTCAAACAAAAAGAAAAAGAACAAGAAGAAGAAAAAGAAAAACAACCAAAATAGAAAGAGTAACTTCTCACGTGACACCACTTGAGAAATTCTGAATCATTTCGATCGTCGTATTTGGCGATAAACAAGTTTCTATTGTTGCAGTTGATTCTTTCAATGACCTCACCGGAATTTTGTCCCCTCTCCGCCCCTCCCTATGCTTTTCTGTTTATTTTTTTTTTTCCTATTGTGTGCTTGTGTATTTACCCTTTTGGGTCGCAATACTAAAAAAGAACACCCTTATGACCTCCATAGAGTCAAAAATGAGCCAAAATGAACAAAATGGGACGAACTGCTGGGCCAAAAATGACTCAAACGATCAAAATATCGGAATTCCTAATTTTTTTTTCCATCACAATGAAGAAAGAAAAATGTTCCTCGAGAATTTTTTGTTACTTTTTCATTTCCTTCATCCTCGTTTCTTTTTCTTCTTCGTTTCTTTTTTTCCTTTTTTTTTGTCCCACTTTGGGCACAATTATGTCACACATTTTAGTCCCTCGACACATTGATGGCCAAATTGACTAATTGTTCTAAATTCGTCTGATTAATATATAAGAAAGGGATTGATGATTCAAATTGATCCAACTGAGTAGTCAACCCCCTAATATACTATCACTTATTGTCTTTCAATGCTTGATAACCAAATAAAAACCAAGAACTAAACCAAGAGTTAAAGTAGAATATACAATTAGGAAAATGACTGCCTCTGACAGATTAAATCAAACTTCTCAAATTTTAGACAAATCCATCAATAGATGCAACTCTTCCGTGTCTCTTCTACATGTAGACAAACCATTCAAAGTTACTGTCATTGGCTCCGGTAATTGGGGGACCACAATCGCAAAAGTGGTTTCCGAAAATACCGCTTTACACCCAACTCTTTTTCAACCAACAGTTAATATGTGGGTTTTTGACGAGAAGATTGACGGTGTTAGTTTAGTCCACATCATTAATACAAAACATGAAAATGTTAAGTATTTGCCAGATATCAAGCTTCCTCACAATTTGGTGGCCAATCCTGATTTAGTAGATTGTGCCAAAGACGCTGATATCATCATTTTCAATGTTCCACACCAATTCTTATCTCGTATCGTGGAACAAATGAAGGGTCACGTTAAACCAACGGCTAGAGCTATTTCTTGTTTGAAGGGGTTCGAAGTGGGTAAGAAAGGTGTTCAATTACTATCCTCCTTTATCGAAGATGAATTAGATATCACATGTGGTGCTTTATCTGGTGCTAATTTAGCTCCCGAAGTAGCCAAGGAAAATTGGTCTGAGACCACTGTTGCTTACAAAATACCTTCTAATTATAGAGGTGACGGTAAAGACGTCGACCATCGTGTATTGAAGGCTCTATTCCATAGACCATATTTCCATGTCTCTGTTATTGATGACATTGCCGGTATCTCCATTGCAGGTGCTTTAAAGAACGTCGTTGCATTAGGTTGTGGGTTCGTTGAAGGGTTAGGCTGGGGTAACAATGCCTCTGCTGCTATTCAACGTGTCGGTCTAGGTGAAATCATCAAGTTTGGCCAGATGTTCTTCCCTGAATGTCATGTCGAGACTTTTTACAAAGAATCTGCAGGTGTAGCTGATTTAATCACTACTTGTTCCGGTGGTAGAAACGTCAGGGTTGCTAAACATATGGCTAAGACCGGTAAGTCTGCCTTGGAGGCTGAAAAAGAACTTTTGAATGGTCAGTCTGCTCAAGGTATCGTCACCTGTAAGGAAGTCCATGAATGGTTAGAAACTTGTGAATTGATTCACGAATTCCCATTATTAGAAGCTGTTTATCAAATTGTTTACAATCATGTCGCTATGGATAAGATTCCAGATATGATCGATGAGTTGGATGAATTTCGTATCGAACAATAAGTTTGAAGCATAGGTAGGCAGAGAGAAAAAAAATAAAAAAAAGGTTTATGACATCTTCATTTTTTGTTTTTTTTTGTCTACTTGCGTTTTTCGTATTGCATAATATCAACATATCTTATAAATATCATTCATTTTTATTTTGCATTTCATCCATATATTCATTTTAAGATTTTAAACTCTATGATAAAATTACGAAAAGCTTAAAAAAAAATAGAAAAAAAAAGGCATAAAAAAGTTTTTCTTTGCAAAGCATTTGTATCATACATATACTTATTCATACATATTTATTTCTTATTAGTTTTGTAAGGTTTAGTTATAGAATAATAAATGACATTTGAGTTTATTTTACTATGAACAATATATATACCTGTGTGTGTGTAATGTTGTGGTTTCCATATTCTCCTTTCTTCTTCCTGCTTTGATGCATTTGAGCGGGTTAAAAAGAGCTTGGATCAAATATTTATAAAAGGGTTAAAAATATATGTTTTTTTTCTAAATTCAGGAATGTATAATAATTATATGATTTATATGTAATATATTTAGAATAAAGTATATGCAGCTCTCAATAATGAATAATAATAACCATGAACAACAATGCAGATAGATAAATACATAAGAAAATCAACAACACTCACTCACTCAGTTTATGACTTGCTTTATTTTGCTCTGTTGCATTTCAAACAACATAACCAATATTTTCTTTAGCGTACTTAGTCACCACTTGTCTTTGTTCAGGCGTCAATTCTTCATGCTTTAATTTAATGTGTCTGGTCAATGCATCAAGACGAGAAAACGTCTTTGAGTAGCCCTCGTCACCTAATGCTCTAATACATTCAGAACAACGAAAGACGATCTTTTTTTTTGCATGGATTGTGTTTTGATGTCTTGTCAAATCGTATGACCTTGAAAACTGTGCCATACATGGTTCATTAGTGACTAAATTCACTAATCTACATGTATAAATTTCATTTGATCCATGGTTTATATTACTTGGTAATCTTGCACTACGCGCTCTTTTCTTCTTTTCATTATCAGCTTTTTTCTTATTACTACTAGCATTACTATCACCATTACCTTTAATATTACTTTTACTATTGTTATTACCATCAACAAAACCTAGAGGTTTCCTTATTATTGTGTCTAAATGTTTGCCTGATCCATTTGGCAGCATTAATTCTGGCCTATGTTTTAACAAAGACGATTTGGACTTATTCGAAGCCAATAATTTAGAGTTAAACACCAGTGGTTCAACCATGTGCTCGGTATCATCACTCCCTCGAAAATGATTACATGCGTCCATATCCATGTCAATATCACTACATCTATCCTTTCTATCGTCCTGATCGTCAATTAGAGCCGATGTATCCAACTCGTTTGTAGTAAGTAGAGGTACATCATTAGGATAGTAGGTGGGGTAATCACTAGTCATTGAAAAGGCACTGGATGGGGCCATATCGAAAACGTTGTCATCTTCATCCTCGTCTTCCTCCAAATCATCGTCCGAAAACTCTTGGTCAAAGATCATTCTCGCACTATCCATATTTAATACACTGTTGCTATCATTTAATGGCATAGAATCCAATTTTGCATTGTAGAAATCGTCATAATATGACATGTATTCATTATCGTCTAATATTGGGGTATATAAAGAATTTTCGGGGGATATCTTAACATCATATAGTGTATTCATACCATGAAGTATAATGTTGTTATTGTTATTGTTATTGTTATTGTTATTGTTATTGTTGTTGCTACTGCTATTATTATAAAAAGTGTTAGAAATAGTGGGTCGATACTCATTTGAATTTCTGACAAGAGTATTCAAATTAACAGTCTTTTGAATATTGCTATTAGATTCAAGGGAGGATAATATAGGAGAGGCAGGAATCATAGTGCCAAGTTCAGATGTGATAATGTAGTTCCTCATTGTGGTGGTAGTAGTCAATGTAGGATCAGCATAAGAACTGAAAATAGAACTATTGGCATGATTTTGATTGTTGCTGCTGTAGACATTAGGATTTTGAGATGGATGAAAAGTATCATTATCTAATGAATAACTATTGTTATGACTGTCGTTAGGATTTCCATCCAAGGAGAGCATGTTTGTATCAACATTATCTTTAGGATGGATAGTAGTGCTATTACTATTTGTAATTGTAGTTGTAGTTGTTGCTGTTGTTGTTATTGTATTGGGTATATTTATATAGTATAATTCATCCTCTAAAACATCAGTCAAAGTTCTTTTCAATTCAAAGTCAACCAACGACATAATTAAATTCTATGAATAAAAAAAAAATCGATATTGCAAAAACTTTCTTTTTCCACGTTTAATGTTACCTAATTTTAGTGATTGCTTCTTTTCACTTATTAATTGAATAGTTATCTCTTATTTTTTATATTATTTTTTTTATATTTTTTCAAACAAAAGATAGGATGTTATAATACTTGTATATTTTTATTCCTCTAAACAAGCAATAAAATAAGCCTAACTGATCTTTTTCTTTCTCTGTCTATCTATATATGTATATATATACGTATATGTATGTATATATACGAATATAGCGTTAGCTTAGTAAGGAAAAAAAAAAAAAACCGGTATGATCGAAACAAGGATTCTGGCACACTACTGAAACCAAGCCAAGGAGAGAGAAAGGAGAAAGAGATAGGAAGTGTAACAAGGTCAACGGTATATACTGTTCTTAAATAATAGACTAGAAAAAACAATCCGGGAAGATAAGATGGCTTTTGACTTGCGAAAACAAGTATTACTAATACTCCATTGATAAAACTTTCTCGCTCTGCGAATAAACCCTCCCGTACAACAGAGAGAGAACACAGATAGATAATAATGATGTGAGCCATATTTCCAGAGCTCTTTTTTCCATACAAAACGGCACCTGCGAGGAAACTGCCAAACCAAATCAGTTGTCTAATGTAAAGAAAAAAGAAGAAAAAAAAGAAAAGAGAGGCCAGCTAAGCTTCTTGGGGATACACCCATACCTCACATAATAAACAGAAAAAGCCGGACCATTGCTTTTGTTTTTCCCCTCCCGAAAAGAAAAAAGAAGAAAAAAGAAAAAAGAAAACGGAACGACGGAAGAAGGCTTTAGTTTATTTATTTGACTATTTCTTGTTTTTTTCCTGGTCTTCCGCGGAAGAGAAGAATATTCTAGAAAAGAAATAAACCAAAAAGAAACGAGTGAAAAAACAATAGAGAATTTGCATTCAGGTGGTAACTACTGGATACGTTTTTTTTTTTTTTTTTTAAACTTTTCTTCCTTTATTTTTCTTATTTTCTCTTTGTTTTATAGACAAACAACAGAAAACGCCAGAAAAACGATCGAAACGTGATTAAACACAAAGATTGGTACTTGCAATGACATAACAAATTTAAAGCACATAATGAACTAAAATCGATTCATAAATATATACCATACATACATCGTACTACTAATAATAATAAAATGATAAAATGCTAAAATGGGTCACTCTGTCTATCAACATTTCTTGTCTTTTCCTTCCCTTATCTCCCATTTTACTTTTGATTAAAAGATATCACCTTTGTCCGCCAATTGTTTATCTCTTCTAATGCTCCAGTAATTACCCTTAAATTTCCAATATTGTTGTTTCGTCACAGGATGAACCTCATGTGTGAACCATTGTGGCTGGTATTGGATATTATTGTCTTGTCTATACTTTCTGGCAGCTCTTTGTTTCTGCTCAACACGATTTTTTTCATCTGCTGCTTTATCGTATTCTCCATTCTCCATGGCTCTTTGATCTGGTCTTAGTCTTGTGTCTGTTGGTGCCAACCAAGGCAATAGATGTGGCTGTGGTGCATTTAATGTGATGGCAAACTGGGTCAAATTGAATGGTGAATCTGGTCTTGGGTACGCCTTCCATACTAAAAATTTATCACCAGTATAATTGGGTCTTTCTTCCACTGCTTTATTATTTTTACCATTTTTACCATTATTCTTTTCGTTTATTATAAACTCCTCACCACTCTTATCCGTAACTTTCTTCGCATATATAGAATCATTCCAATGGCCCCCTAGTATCCAAACTTTCTCTTTATTCTTATTGAATACTTCACCTTTAATCTCGTATGCACTCGATGATCTCCAACCACGCGCCTTGAAATTCAATATACAGTATTCACCTGTGGTGTGATTTGTGATATGTACTTCACCATGATTATCCAGTTGAGGGTTACCCACCAATATACCAATAACAGTGTTGTCTGGCTTCTTGTACGTATATAATTCTTGCAGATCGCCGTTATCAGGACGCAATTTAATGTACCATAACCCCAAATGTTTTACACCAAATGATCTACCATTGAAATTTGTGTCAACAGCACTTTCACCATAGAAATCCCATTTTGGTGATTCCGTCCACGTTGCTGAAATTGGTGGATGATGCGAGACTTGTTCCGAAAAAAATCTATAATTCTTATCCGGTCTGGCATATTCAAATGTCTCACCAAGGATCGGATTAAATGGTTTGGCTATTCTTCCAACTGTGGATGCATAACAAGATGCAGTAAAGACGGAAACGTATAATAATCTTAATGTAGAATCCTTGAATGTAGCTGCTTGATCCAATAAATATGAACATTCCATATCCTCTGCTACTCTTTGCAATAAATTGGTGGGTTCATTAAATACTACAGGTAAAGTCATCCTAGTCATATCCTTACCAATCATAGATTTTAATACTGCCCATAGACTCACCCTTGGTCTTTCATCTTTATCTAACGCCAACTTTTTTCTTGGACCATCTTCATAACCCAAATAAGATCCTTCTTTCAAAATCAGAGCCTGTTTATTCTTTTGCGCCGTAGTAACGGCAAATAATTTTTTCTCTGGGATCTTCTCTGATAATGACTGGTCAACAGCATTCTCAACAACTTCCTCTTGTTTCTCCTCCTTCACAGGTTTTTCTACTTCTACTTTCTTCTTTATATCATCAAATTGTGCACTGTTTGATGTTTTATGCGAGGATTCCATGATAATCGGCCCGTCTGTGCCTTCCAAGGATTCACTTATAGATTTCACATTATTTGCCATATTCTCATGAGTCAATGAAACATCACCACCATCGCTATTTGTGTTACCTTCTTCTGGCATTGAAGCATTTGTATTTGTATATGATAATACATCACCTTCATCTTTATGAATAATATCTACATGCGATTCCTGTACAGATGATTCATCTACCAATTCTTCAGCATCGTAAAATTCATCGCCAGCAGAATCTTCGTCTTCTTCCTTCGTAGCCGTAATAAATCTAGCAATCTGATTCAAAGTATCACATGAACTTACCTTTGCCAAACTTTGTAAAGATATTTCAGAATTCATATTGCCTTGAGATTTAACTTCTTTGATTTTTTTTTTCAAAGTTCTTTTCAAAGTTCTTCTGCCTCTACCTAAAGTTGCTAATCTCTCTGTTTTATTTTCTAACTCAATTTCTAAGTCCTTCATGGTTTGAATCCAAACGTTGTTCATATCACGTTGTTTTGCCAACATGGATACTAATTTTTCATCCCTTTTCAAGGTCAACGAATTCATTTCTGTGATATTCGAGGACAGTCTTAACAAAGATTCTTTAATAGTGACCAAGGCAGCATCATTATTATTAATAAAATCTGTTGAATCAATAATTTCATTAATCGTGGATAATTCTAAAGCAATTGTTCTTTGATACATATTCAATTTTTCCACATATGGACCATATTCCACTTTCAAATATTCCTCATCTCTATTATATTTTGCAGTCATATTTTCCTCATCCCCTTCTAATTCAGAGTCAGTACCTTCACCAACAACACCTTCTTGATATCCTGTATTAATTCCGTTTGCAGTTTTAGTTGTTGTGATAGGACTTCCAACAAACGATCTATTACTCATATCTAGGTTGTCCATACTCATATATGATATACCTGCTGTTGAAGTCATGAACTTAGGACTACCCAATGGTGTCATTGGGCCGGTAGACTTTGACCCAACTTCTACTATTGAGCTCTTTCTTGAAAGAGAGGTAGATCTTTCTAGTCTTGAATCAATCATCTGGTTCACATAATTTTTACCAGATTCGGTCAATTTATTACTCAACTTAATATCACTGGAATCAGAGGCTTGGATATCAGTAAACTTGCGATGCATTGGAGAAAGATTTGATTGCCTTCCAATATTCTGTTTTCTAGCATATTGTGCATCAAAGGTATTTGATTTTTGTAAAGTTGGACTTTTATAACTATTAAGAATCATAGTTGGAGTTTGCAAACTATCTGTGCTGGTATCAATTTTCAATCCATGCTGTCCTTTAGATTTTTGTGAAGTTTTTTTATCCTTCGCATAACGAATTGCACTTTGGATTGCCATAACCCAACTATTAGTCTCCATGGTTTGATTCCCCTTTAGTTTCCATTTAGCTGAATTATTGCTTCCACCTATGACTTCGAATTTCAACTTTTCTGTGGAATCCATATGAAGATAACATTTATCTAACTCAAGAGAACCTCTTGGTAATTTATTGGCAGCATATGAAGCTGGATCTTTATAATAGGACAATTTACCATCCTCACTTAATACAAAGTACCGTAATTTATAACCTTTTCCCATGTGTGCATATTTTTTCAAGTAACCTTTTTGTGTAGGCGGTTTTTCGATTGCTAAAGTAGCATTAACTACTGCTTCTTCTTTCAAAATATCATTAAGCAAAGTCTTTAATGCAGGATCTAAATTTTTGTTTGTCTTTTGTTTAGTTTTAATTATATCTAACGCACACACACCTTCTTCATTTTTCAGTAATGGATTTGCACCATGATTTAGTAACCATTTACAAGTCTCGACATCTCCCTTCAACAAATATTTGTGTAACAACGAATTACCGTGATCTAATGGGTCCAATTTATTAATATTCATAAATTCCTGGTTTCTTGGTTTAGCAAATATGTGCTCCAATGTATTAAAATCTTTTCTCTCAAAGGCAGTATCAGCTTGTTTCATTACATTATTCATATAGGCACATCTTTTATTTTGCATCATTTCAGCAACATTCAAATTCTTGCAAAGATCGATAGGTAATAAACCATCCTTATTCATTATCATTTCATTGATATTTTCATTGTCTAAGAAAAATTGGATAATATTGTCTCTAGACTGAAGCACAGCTAAATGTAAGGGAGTATTACCATTTTCATCTCTTTGGTTAATATCTAAAGGTAGACCTAATATATTTTTGGATTGTTTTGGATTGTCGACCCATTGAGTTACAATATTTTTAACTAATTTGTCGGGTGCTACTTGAACAGCAAGGTGCAAAATGATTGATGCTAATTCTTGAATAATTGGATTATCTTTAGAAACAAACCTCGTAGCAATAAACTTGGAAAGTTCATCAAATGAACCGTCACGAAGTGTTTCTAAGAGCCTTAGTTTTAGTAACGGTTTACTTAGATCGGCCACATCTGCACCATTAGTGTCCGACATTGTTACAATGATTAGAGTTTGTTTAATTCAATTATAAAATGAATGATTTAAAAACACCAATTTATAGAGACACAATAATATTATTACGAATGATAATGACAACTAGCAGTAGATACGAGGTCTAGATGTTATATAGTTGTGAAGAAAAGAGAGAAGACAAAGAGAATGATCGTAATAAAATGGCAACGATCGTACCAAATGCATAAAGATTTTACGAGCTTCCCCGTTTTTCCTTTTCAAACATATTTACTTGCATCTTCTATGAGAAATTATACACAAATATTCTCAAGAGGAAAAGAAAAAAAAAAGAAACGTAAACATATACAAACAAAATGTGAGTTTGGAATTCTCCGGAAACAGACGGAATAAAGGAGATTCCGTGATGTAGATTCTGCTTGTGAAAAAGCTGTTTTGGAAGAATCATTGGTGTATACATACTATAATAGTGCTTCAACAATCTGTCTTTTTTATCTTATACTCTTATACTAGAGAAAGCCCAACCTAAGATAATTTTCTGTTATTCCTCCTATATTCTACAGACTTGAAAAGTTGCTCCAATCGTTCCTGATTTGTAACGAACAGGAAGTGTTTGGAATAATTACAGCAACATTTCCAAACCCACTTACTTAGGTACTTAATATTTGTTTAATCTTGCCTATATTTTAATCGCTTAGTATTTTTTTTGGGATGATCAAAAACATTTAATAATGTTTTTTGTACTGAACTGTATTATGTTTTTCAATTATGAACAGTAAACACTGCAAGGATAATGTAACTTATATTTGCAAAGCCTAATAAATAACTATCTACTTATGACTCACGACCATATAAAAACCATATCTTCACATCATTAAAATACTTTTCCCGTTCATTATATTTAACTCATCGAGTTAAAATAATATTATTATAATTATTATTACCAACAAAATTTATACATTCTGCACATATATTTTTAGAATATATATGAATCATTAATATGTAAATCTAAAGGACACATACATATAGATATATTCTTATCAATAAATACGTGTGGAATATGAACATAACTGAAAAAAAAAAACTTATCCAGTAACAGAAACATCAAAGTAATCATAACCCGACAATAGATACGTCAAATCCTTTGATTTGTTAGTTCCTTCCAGAGTGCCTGCTACATTACCCCTATGAATCCTCATTAAAATATCCTTTCCTTGACTGGTTGCTGTTGTACCTGCAGTATCATTTTGTCTGTTAAATATATGATCGATCTCTAAAAATGATTTTTCAAGCAATGACACAAATCTCTTAGTTTGCCTATGTTTTGATGTCACAACTAATGTAATCGAATCATCACGAATAATATAACCAATTCCAAACCCATTTGGAGTTACTGGGCCAAAACCAAAACTCTTTAAGCATGGATTACCACAGTTAGACGTACTTATAATTGAAGTGTTTAAGATGGACCAGGCTTTATCCTGAAAGATACCTGGCAATGGCATAGTATCTTTAAACATTTCATTCCAAATAGAGTATAGTGCATATAAATGGCGGTCCTGACCGAGACCCACTGCGCATTCTTTAGTGATACGAGAGTGCTCTTTACATGATTCTTGTAAGTATATTTTTCTCTCATCATCTGTAGCATTACGATCAAAGATAGATTTAACAAATCTTTTGGATGCTAAAGTGACTGATCTTATGGCTTCAGTTCTACCGTTTTGGAAAAGTTTAGTCATAGCAGGTTCGTAAACGGTCTCGAATTTACCATATAATGCATAGTAGGCAATTTGAAAAATTTGTTGAGTGAATGCATCTGGAGAACACTTAAATTGTCTTTTAATATGTGATGCACCATAATGTGTGAAATCCAATGTGACTAATTCATATTGTGATATTAGGTCTGAGATTTTAGTTTCTGCAAAGTGTAGAGATGATAATAAAAAGGGGTCTACTTGCCATTCTAACTTTCTTGGAATCGTAATAACATTATGTTTTTCTAGCTTCTCAGTGCTTGTACTTTGCTTATTATTATCAGAATTAACCAAAGACAACGCTTGTTCATTATTGTTTCTGTTAAAAATATCCAATACGTTTTTTGTAACTCCACGAGCGAAACCTAGGATAGAATCTGTATAAATATCTGTGGCTAGTCTTAATACAGTATGGCCATCTACCCCAGTGTGTTCGAAATTAAAACCAGCTTTACCATTCAAAGTAACAATAAGTTGTAATTTATCATACCATCTATTCAAACAGGTACCACTTTGAATATTTAGCGGTGTAGCAGCGGATTTGAAATCTAAATTAACTTTTGAGGTACCACAAAGCAGCGAAGTAGTTAAGTCAGTTTGTCCTTCTGGTGTGTCATCGAATGCGACGTCATCCAAACAGATGACAAATAATGCAGAATCAATCAGTTTCAAATTCTTCCAATTCGTCTTATCCTTTGATTGATAAATATAGTCTCTAACATTGGACCAAATACGTCTGCTCTCAGTGGTAAAGACACCAAACGGTAATCTATTTTCTGTATCGTTGTTGGAAGAAGCATTACCATCCATGATAATGGAATAAAGATTCCATTCCAATTCATCAGGGGTCTTAAATAATGGTCGGTTATTTATATCAAGTACATCAAACCAGTAGAATTGCTGCTTATACATCACAATAACATGATGAGATGAACTATCCGTTTGCAAATGACACGAATTTTCGCCAGGACCGGGTGGGATTCTTGCAGAGCCAAACAACTTGTTGTATTGATCCATAGATAGTGGTGCACCACCACGAGCCAGATCAGATTTTAAAGCACCTTGACGTAATTGTTGTATAAACTTCAACATCGAAGTAACTAATTTAGAGGCTCTTTTAATTTGAATAGTATGAATCCCGTAGGGGCCATTTTGGGACCTAGAATGCGAAAAGGAATCCTTTAATGTTGGATCGTCTTGCAATTGGAAAAATGGATTAACATTTAAAACTACAGAAGCATCGTATAAAAGATATGCATCATACCAAAATTGTTCAATATATGATGAATATGGGTTTTCTTGAGCTAATTCATTATCATATTGTACCAGTTTTTCATGTAATATCTTTAATTTTTCCAAATTATCTGGAGAAAAGACCACATGACGAGTTCTTTTATTTTGCTTTGAATCTTGTAAAGGTTCGATACGATCAATATAACGATTCAAAGTATCCTCTAAAGGTGGGACAGGCAATCTAGGTAGAACAGGTGGTTTATTTTCTATTTGAGTCATTTACTATTATGAAAAATAATGAAGTAAAATAGGGAAGTATTTTATAAAATTGAACAAAGAGAAAGAGAGTATGCTTTTCTTGTTTGAGTGGTTTCTGATTCGTTCTGAAAAGTTAACAGTAGTTTTCTTTTTTGGATCATACACAATATCAATAGATCTCGAGAGAAAGAAGACTGCCTAGAAACTTAGTATAAATAAGTGGAAGCTTTTACAAAACAACAAAAAAAAAGAGCTTATGCATATACACACACACACACATATATATATATATGTTTGCATGAGATTGAAGGCTATCACGCATTATTGTATATCCAATCTTTTTTATTATTTAACATACATTTAAGTATCACCTAAATGGTGTAAAATGGATACTATAATATAATATAAGTATTTCGCCTACAAATTCCACAGATTCCACTAGCCGTTGTTAAGGTTTCTATTGAAAGTTTTTGGTGTCATCTCTTTTCTCTGCCATGTTCTTTTGTTTTTTGTTCGCCAATGTTTGATCTTCAAATATCTCTTCCCTTTTTGTTTGTCATTTCCCTCCTCGAACAATACAATAGAACCGAAGAGTCATGCACAAAAAGAAAAAGGGGAAAAACCCAAACAAAAAAAGAAAAATATTCATCACAGAGTCGCACTGCTGAGGTGTGTGGGTGTTCCGTTGTTCCGATAAGTCACAAAGATTTGTGCGGTGTTGTAAATTGTGGTCTGTGTTTCTTCTTTCAACCATCCTGAGTTCGATCCTTCTAAGCTACCTCATCTATTCTTACTCTTCAAAATACACCTCCATATAATATATATACTATACTTTACTATCTGTCATTATACATTTTGCTGTTTACAATAGTATTCCAATGTCATCAAAATAATTATTTATATGCAAAGAAGTAAATAAATCTATATTTATATATGTATCAGTTCACAAATATTTCTGGCCTGTTAAAGCTTCGTAAGCTTCGATATACTTAGCTCTTGTTCTTTCAACAATATCTTCGGGCATAGTAACATTGTCTACGCCTGCTAATTTGTTAGAGGTCAACCAATTTCTCAAAAATTGTTTATCATACGAATCTTGTCCCTTGCCAACCTCATAATTTGCAAGGTTCCAGAACCTCGAAGAATCTGGTGTCAACACTTCGTCAACAAGCACCAGTTCATTGTTGGAATCCAAACCAAATTCGAATTTTGTATCAGCAATAATTATACCACGACTCTTAGCATATTCAGCACATTTATCATACAACTGTCTTGCCTTGACATCAATCTTATGGCATAAGTCTTCCCCTACAAGCTCCTGTGCTTGTTCAACACTAATGTTCTCATCATGTTCACCTTGGTCAGCCTTTGTTGAAGGTGTGAAAACAGATTCAGGCAATTGCTGAGATTCCTTTAAACCAGTAACCATGGAATGACCGTGGACAGTCCCTTTGTTAACGTATTCTTTCCATGCAGAACCTGTAATATAACCCCTGACAATGACTTCTAATGGCACCAACTTATACTTATGTACAAGTAAAGAACGGCCCTCAATTTGATTCTTATACTTATCCTGACTTAACTCCTTTGGAAGATAGTTAAATATGGTTTTTCCAACAGGAATTTCAACTAAATGGTTCTTTATATCATTGCGTAAAAACTCAAACCAGAATTGCGACAATTTGGTTAATAGCTTTCCCTTATCCGGAATTGAATTATTCATGATCACATCATATGCAGAAATACGATCAGTAGCAATAAATAACAAAGTTTGTTCATCCACTCGGTAAATGTCCCTCACTTTGCCACGGGAGATAAGGGGTAGGATCCCATCTAATTCAGTCTTAACTAAACTCATTTTTATACTTTTATTGGCCTTGGGTGCTGTTCTATACTATTTATTTTTTTTGTCTTCTTGCTTTAGCTGAAAAATTGTTTAAAAAAAGAAGAGAAAACTGTATATCTGATTGGGACTTTATCACATTGATATTCTCTGAAAAGGACCCTTGATATAAAATACATCGAAACATGATGAACTTTTTTTTCTTTCAATTCCTTCTTTATATATTATAACTGAGGTTATTCCCTTACCAATATTTTTCTCCACACTCTCCTATCTGACTCCGGTTGATGACTCTGGAAAAATTAAAAGAATTGAAAAAGAGAAAACTAGTCAAATTTTGATAATAAAATTGGGCTCATAATTGCTAGCTGTGTTTATCAATAATGAAAATACTTGACTATATAGATGCATACACAACTATAAATATACATACTTGCTGTTCCATAGTGCAATGTTGGTATGAATTGACTTCTTCCGTATAACAGTTTTTTTTGCTCTCATTTTCTTGATCTGTTGAAGATCCATTTCAATATCATTATTTGACACCACGACATTCCAATAATTAACAATATACCATATATACTAAACATTGTTATTCTATTAACAGTAGAACTGACAGTGTAATGATTTCTATCATTCCTGGTTATGTAATATTTCATATTCTTTTCCAACATATATAATTGCCTTTCAATAGAGTCTAATCTGTCCGATAAAGAAATATACATTTGTTCACTAATTTGTTCAATTGGATGTTCGATTTTATGTTCTTGCCTTCTAATAGCACGCTTCTTATCAAGACTGCTCTGTTTCTCACATTTATAAGTCAATTCCAATTCAACCGGAATTGGATCATATAAGGATGGGTTTTTGAAACAGAATGAATATTCTCCTCTATGCTTTCCGACAAACCCCCATTGGCCCTTTCTTTCATTTTGTTTGGAGATTATAGGCACATCCCTGGAATCTGGTGCAAAAATTTCATAGTTTAGATCAGGTTTATTAGTAGTGATGCCTTCAGAGGTTCCGTCTTGTGTAGAAGAAAAATAATAGGTTATTTCACAATCAGTATCTGGAGTCAACAAATAAAAACATTCTTGTTTATTCTTATCTAGAATAAATGTTATTGGTGATGCTTTTACTAAGATGGTAATAAAAGCACCAAGATATAGAATTAATAATGCTGGTAACATCGAGAATAGTGGGGACTTTAATCAGCCACAAATATATAAGCACACTTTTCAGTAGTAAGAGTAATTTGATCTCTTATATTAAACGACCTCTCACTTGGTAACAGTTTCTTCTGTGTTGATGTAACTACCAATTAACGTTAACCAGACCCCCCTATGTTCTTCCTGCTATACAGCTAACAGTTCGATCATCTTCCTCCCCTGCTTCTCATATACAGACAAACCTCTTTCTCCCTCATGTTTCAAACAAAAGTGAGAATTCCTTTATTTTGACGCGTTTCTCGAAATAATTTTTTTACTGTTTATTTCCATTTTTAAACTTTCATAAATATATTTTTTTTTCTGATTTTGTTTGCAGATCGTGAAAAGGAGTATTAGAAGAAAACAGAGATGCCACTTAGATGAACCAACATACACTATTAGAGGATTTATTTATACAAGGTTACTGTGTTTTCCATTATTTTTTGTACAAGTGACTATAGCATCTTAAGTGGTTATTAAAAAGATTTCATTCGATCTTTATTTGTTCTACTTTTACTGTTTCTTTTTGAAAGTTACAGAGCCAACATATATATATTTAGCATTCTCTTTTTTTTTTATTCATCTTTGTTTTTATTGCTCTGTCATTATTTTGGTAGCATTAACTATTAAAAATAAGGCCTTCTATTTTTTTGTCACAGACAAATACCACTATTCTTATGACTGAAATACAAAATTCTCCAACCGATAATAATGAATTTATTCCACCTGAAATAAAAGATGAAATGGAACAACTCTATAATGATGTTCCATATATTCGATCCAATTATAAATTAATAGATAAAATAGGAGAAGGGACCTTTTCAACGGTTTATAAAGCGCAAGATATCAACCATAAGGTTACCAAGAAATATTTTTCTCATTTTTGGTCAAGTACTGGCAACTCCAATAAATATGTTGCTTTGAAGAAAATTTATGTCACTTCATCACCACAACGTATCTATAACGAATTAAATCTATTATATATTTTAACAGGAGGCTCTAATCATGTTGCTCCTCTTTGCGATGCAGCCAGGGTTAAAGATCAAGTTATTGCTGTCTTACCATATTACCCACATGAAGAGTTTAGAAATTTTTATAGAGATTTGCCTATCAAAGGTATTAAAACATATATATACGAATTGTTGAATGCATTAAAATTTGTACATTCAAAGGGTATTATTCATAGAGATGTTAAACCAACAAATTTTCTTTTTAACCCTGAATTGGGCCGCGGTGTACTTGTAGATTTCGGTCTTGCTGAAACTCAGCTGGACTATCCGTCTGTGATTTCCTCACCAACAACAACAGCAGCAGCAGCAGCATTGTCAACAGCAACACAATCGTCATCTTCGCATAACTCTACAATAGAGCGATTCTCTGAACAGTTTTGTCCTTGCATTATGAGGGATCTAAATAATAATTCTATATCTTCTATAGAAGCATCGATAGCACATCATCAAGGTGGTATGGTGACAATTCAAAATGGGAAACTGGTTCATCTGAATAATGTACAAGGTGTAGATTTAACCAAAGGTTACCCTAAAAACGAAACACGTAGAATTAAAAGAGCCAACAGAGCAGGAACTCGTGGCTTTCGTGCTCCTGAAGTATTAATGAAATGCGGTTCACAGACAACAAAAATCGATATTTGGTCTGTAGGTGTGATTTTATTAAGTCTCTTATCTAGGAGATTCCCTATGTTTCAATCGTTAGATGATACAGATTCTTTACTGGAATTATGCGCTGTATTTGGTTGGAAAACTTTACGTAAATGTGCATCACTACACGGGCTCGGTTTTGCGGTAAACGGATTGCATCATATTAGAGAAGAACCGTATCCTAACGGATTGAAAGAGTTTGTATATGAATTATTGAAGAAGGAATGTGATGTGGGAACATTTCCAGAATATAGTGTTGCATTTGAAACATATCAATTTTTGGAACAAGATCTACACGATCGGGTGTCTATCGAACCACAATTACCCGTAGATGTAATATCAGATGGCAATGATGCAATGGCATACAGTTTGAAGCAATATCAAGAAGAGATATGGACTGATCATTATTGGTGTTTCCAATTACTAGAACAGTGTTTTGAAATGGACCCACAAAAGAGATCATCTGCTGATGAATTATTAAAGAATGCATTTTTTAATGAACTGAATGATGAGGAGGACATCATTATTTCAACATCAAATAGCGACAATAGCCACCGTGATAATAATACTATTAGGGATCAAATAGATCAAATGAATGATATCACTAATACAGAAATAGAGAGTACTGATGAGGATGAAATGAGTAGTGATATGGAGGATAGATTTCAGGATGATGACGATGTAGTACTTATTATTGATTGATATATAATATATCATTAACATAGCATAATAACTATATAGTACATGCATATATATGTATATATAATTCAGAAAATGTATATATGTGTATATATGTGTATATATTTTGCATGAATTGAGCAAAAGATAAAATTAAAGTCAAAGTAAGATAAAATTCTAATAATAATTTGATTATCAATAGGTGTGCCAAGTTTTAAAAAACAAATGGAATCAAGAAAGCTCTCTTGGTACCATATTTTTTATTCTTTTTGATAGCCCATAGATACATTTGTGTAGCAGAAACCAGTAAAAACACTAAAGCAAAGATATTGAATTTAAAAATTATGGTAAACCAGATCCAAGACCAGACTTCAAATGTGTAGTTTGGAGCCACTAAATATTTGAAAAGACCTTCATTGATTGGAACTCTCTTTGTGGTGTTACCTTTGGCTATTTGTTGATCACCATAGACTCTTAATTGCAAGTGCATGTAGAAATTCCAGGTCTCACTTAAGACAAATAGACCAATTAAAGTGGATAAATTTATTTGACCCATGGCGTTATAAATCCAAGATAATTGATTATTGGAAAATAAGAAACCATAACCAAAATAGCCTAACCCAATAGCACCATTTAAAACCCAATAGTGGAATGAATTCTTGAAGACATTAAATAGAGGCATAGTAGCTAAAGTAAATCTGTGAAGAAATAATGTTTCCAATTCTCTTTTAACATAATGGCCAAGTATCAAGAAAAATACAATTTGGTTTAAATTTGGATCATAATTGTCTGAAGAATAATTTAATTTATCTCTAATTTGCTCAATACTTGAGAAATAATATAACAATGAATGGACTAAGATTGGACCCAGATATTCAATCAAAAACACCAATCTCCAGCTAATTTGAGGACCCAAATCCTTAACATATAATTGTAGATTGGAGTCGGCACTTTTAAAAAAAGAATCTTCCATAATTGGGATATGTTTATCATCCTTTTTATAAGTTAGTCTTAACCTATAGATACTAATGTCTCTATTTTGCTTACTGATTTGTTTTAGCACATCTTGTAAAGCATGTGTCTCGTCAGATTTGATACGGATCTCACAATCTTTTAATTTCTTAGAACGAGATTTGACTGATATCATCATTATTCGATCTGGTACTTGGTTGTCTTTCTGTCTAGTCTTTTTGTTTTGGCATATATATATATATATATATATATATATCCATTTCTATCTAATTGTTTTCCAATAGTCATCTACCTTCTCATTTCTACTGTTTATTATAATTGAGACAAAAAGAAAAAAATAATATTATGTTCGTATACGATGAGTTTAAATTATTTTAGTAAATTAGGTTACGTTAGATGAAATACACCCATTATATGCATTGCATGATAAGAAGCTAGTGTTCAGTTACTACAGGTATAAATACGGCTTATTTAAGTTTTGTATAATAATGATCTTAATATTTTATTGTTGTTCTTGTATAAGTATCAAAATTGCCTTTTGATACTTATACTAAGATGTATTCAAATAAGATGATGGTCTTTAGTATTTTTCTGATAATAAAAACTCCCTTGAATAAGATATAACATAATTATCACTACTTGAATACTCTTCAATTAAATTCAATAGCTAATATTGATGAATGTGTATGTGAAGATGTTTTTTATTAACAATCATACATTTCCTCATATAAAAATGACAAAACTATTCTACTCTATCCAAAATTCTTCATGTTTGGATTACAGACGTTAACCCACCAAAAAAAAATACTATGTTATTTATAAAATATGATTATTTATATATATTCTTAGTAGATAGTTAAGGAACTAGCCACTTTATAGGCTTACCTACTGGGGTGAAGACCAATACGTTTCTATGTGTGTATATAATAAGTATGTAAGCTTATATTGCAATAAATTTATGGAGAAGTTATGCCAGCTTTTTCTCCAAGCCCTACTTGACACGCCCAGCAAAACCCTAAAAGAGTTTGGATCACTCTCCACGAAACAAGGCAAAGTTTTAATTTATTTCTTTCTCTGATTAAATAGAAGTAAAAGACAAGATAAATGCGGTAGAATATTATCAAATAACGTTCGGTTGAAGAATCAATAAAAAAACAACCTAATTAAAGGTACTTGGGATCTTCAGTTACTCTATAAGTGAGTGGTAATTATCTTTGTTTATATTGTTTTGTTTACTTATTTTGTCTAGAAAATAATTGTTCATCCACCCTTTTGATTTGATTCTATACTTCTCTAACATTATCTAATTGTTTGATTAGGTAAAAAAGCACTATATTACCTCTGTATATATCAATTCTCTCTTAAGAGGAACTAAGATTAAAAAGGAAACATACAAAAAAAAATACATTATGACGGACGTAGAAGACCAAGAAAATATACCTATTCAAGAAAATGATAGTCAAGAGAACATATCGTCTGTGGATTTAAACAGTGAGAGATCTTCTAGTCCAATCGATAATAATAATAATAGTAATAGTAATAATAGTGATCATAATGATATTGATGATCAAATATCAATAATTTCAAGCAACGACAATGGTGAGAATGACATAGATCGTCACAATAAAAATCAATCTTTATCAAACGCACAAAACGATGGTGAACAGGTAGCAACAGATTCAACCAATAACTTGGAATTATCTGGTAAAACAAATAAAAATGATTCAGTTGATATGGATGACCAGAGATCAAGTGAGGTGTCTAATAATTTACAAGAGCCTGCTGTTTCATTATCAGATATTCCATCCTCAGGTAGAACACGCACTAGAACGTCCTCCATTATTTCAAATAATTCAATTAATAATATCAAATCTACTTTCCATTTAGCTAAAGTAACATTAGAAAAAATTCAAGAAGAGAAAGATGTAAAAAAGTACCCAAATATACAGAAAGGAGTAGAAAGAGCATTAATAAGATTAAATGAAAGTTTGCAAAATCCGGAAAATATTAATATTACTAATGATTCTTTACTTATTTTTGATACTCTAAGAAGTTGTTGTCGAACTAAATCTAGCAAATTACAAAGAGTATCTTTAGATTGCCTGTCCAAAATGTTTTCCTTTAGATCGCTTGATGAAACTCTATTAGTAAATCCTCCTGATTCTTTGGCCTCGAATGACCAAGTTGTTGATCCAAACTCTGGCATTACACCACCTCCAAAACAAACACTAATTGATGCAGCTATTGACACCATTGCTGATTGTTTCCAAGGTGAGGGTACCAACGAAAAAGTCGAACTACAGATTATTCGTGCTTTATCTAGCTGTATCCTTGTTGAAGATTCTATATCTTTATGCCACGGTGCATCTTTGTTAAAGGCTATTAGAACGGTTTACAATATTTTTGTTATGTCTTTAAGCGCTTCGAATCAAGGTATTGCTCAGGCAACTCTAACTCAAATGGTTAGTTCTGTGTTCGATAAAATAGAATTAAAGAAAAATAATCAATCAACAACTTTTATAAACCGATCCAAATCTTTGGTTAATAGTCTGGACAACCAAGCTGTTTTATCTGAAGAGGCCCCCAGTTTCAAAGAAGTTGTCACTTTAGAAGATATGGGTCGGTTAAATGATGAAGAAGAAAGAATTGTTGATTCTCAGAAAAATGATGCATTTTCTTCCGGTCAAGATTTGGTAATTAAAGATGCATTTTTGGTATTTAGAACCATGGCAAAGATATGTGCAAAGCCTATAGAGAGTAACCTTGACATGAGATCTCAAGCAGTTCGTTCAAAGTTGTTATCTTTACATATAATTTACTTAATAATGAAGGAGCATGTCGATGTGTTTTTATCACCAAATATATTTTTACCTGGTAAAAAAAACGAAACATTCTTGGATTCCATTAAGCAGTACTTATGCCTATCATTATCTAGAAATGCTGCTTCCCCAATACCCCCAGTTTTTGAAATCACTTTAGAAATACTTTGGTTATTGATTGCTAATTTGAAAGTTGAGTTTCTAAGAGAAATTCCCGTTTTCGTTACGGAAATTTATTTCCCGATTGCAGAACTAAGTACTTCAACAGCTCAACAAAAGAGATATTTCCTGGTTATCTTGCAGAGAATATGCAATGATCCTAGAACGTTGATTGAATTCTATTTGAATTATGATTGCCATCCTTCCATGCCAAATATCACTGAACAAATCATTAATTATTTGACAAAAACAGCATTAACAAGAGTAGATATTACACCATCTCAAAGATCATACTATGAAGATCAGTTAACAAAACCATTATTTACCTATAATTTTGACCAATTACCATTGTTAACTATACAAACCTTATCTTCGACTTCTGGACCACAAGATGTATCATTGTTTCCCGTGGAATATGCGTTAAAAATGACTTCATTGGGGTGCATTGTTTCTGTGTTAAAATCATTAAGTGCTTGGGCCCACAAAGCATTGAATCCTCAAACAATGCCAAACAATGCAAAGGAAAACCCACACTTAACAACAGAGCCCACTTTATCTAGTATAAATGTCAATGACGTTGATACATTAAATAGCCAAGATATAGATGACCCATTACAATTGGAAAATTTGAAACAACGGAAGACTCAATTATCTGATTGTATTTCGATATTCAATAATAAGCCAAAAAAAGCTATTCCATTATTAATTGAAAAAGGATTCCTGGAAGATGACTCTCCCAAATCTATAGCCAAGTGGTTATTGACAACAGATGGTTTAAATCTGGCTACTGTGGGTGATTTTCTCGGTGAAGGTGATGAAAAGAATATTGCAATAATGCATGCTTTTGTTGATGACTTTGATTTTATAGGTTTATCTATTGTAGATGCACTTAGGGAATTTTTACAAGCCTTTAGACTTCCAGGAGAAGGTCAAAAGATCGATAGATTTATGTTAAAATTTGCTGAACGATATGTAGAACAAAACCCAACTGTTTTCTCAAAAGCCGATACTGCTTATGTTTTATCTTATTCTTTGATAATGCTTAACACAGATTTACATTCGTCTCATATTAAGAATAAAATGTCGTTGGAAGAGTTTTTAGAAAATAATGAGGGTATCGATAATGGTCAAGATTTACCCAGGGAATTTTTGGTAGGATTATTCAATGAGATTGCTAACAATGAAATTAAATTACTATCAGAACAACATCAAGCTATGTTAGCAGAAGATGAAAATGTTCTTTCAAATCAACAATCCTCTGCGTTTAACTTTTTTAGTACTAGAGATTTACAAAGAGAGGCATATATGCAAGTTTCCAAAGAAATTGCATCAAAAACCGAACTTGTATTTAAAAATTTGAGCAAAACAAAACTAAAAAATGATGGTGATATTTATTATGCCGCATCTCATGTAGAGCACGCCAAGTCTATTTTCGAGAATTTGTGGATGTCTTTCCTGGCAGCTTTAACACCGCCTTTTAAGGAATACGATGATTTGGAAACAACCAACAAATGTTTGGAAGGATTAAGAATTTCTATTAGAATATCTTCTATATTTTCCATTGATGATGCTAGACAATCCTTTATTGGTGCCTTGGTGCAATTTTGTAATTTACAAAACATTGAAGAAATCAAAATAAAAAATGTAAATGCAATGATAGAACTATTGGAACTAGCCATTTCTGAGGGTAATTATATCAAAGAATCATGGAAAGAGATTTTATTAGTTATATCCCAAATTGAAAGATTACAACTAATTTCCAAAGGTATTGACAGGAACACAATTCCTGACGTAACGCAAGCACGTGTTACTAATCCAAGAGTCTCCATCGATTCAGCAAAAACCACTCCACAGCCATATTTTTTCGATATATGGAGTAAGAGGGCTACGCCGATGGAACTAGCGTTGGAGAAACATCTTAATCAAAAATTATCACCTGATATGGTGAAATACATTTCATCGAGTGAACTTGTTGTGTTAATGGACAATGTATTTACTAAGAGTGGTGACCTATCAGCTAATGCAATAATTGATTTTATTAGAGCCTTGACTCAGGTCTCTTTAGAAGAAATTGAGTCGTCTCAACATACCTCAACTCCAAGAATGTTTTCTTTACAAAAAATGATTGATGTTTGTTATTATAATATGGACCGTATCAGATTAGAATGGACACCAATTTGGGCCGTAATGGGATCTGCTTTTAATAAAATTGCTACAAACTCTAATTTAGCTGTTGTTTTCTTTGCAATTGATTCTTTACGTCAATTGTCTGTAAGATTCTTAGATATTGAAGAATTGAATGGGTTTGAATTCCAACATGATTTTTTGAAACCATTTGAGTATACTGTACAAAATACAGGTGATACTGAAGTGCAAGAAATGATTATTGAATGTTTCCGTAGTTTTATTTTATTAAAGTCAGAAAAAATAAAGTCTGGTTGGAAATCAATCCTAAAATCTTTGCAATACACATCCCAATCAAAAAATGAAGCTATTGTCAATAAGACACAAAGCTTGATCACCGATGATATTGTCAAGAAGCATTTTGAAAGTGTGTTTGTTCAAGAGGATTCATTTAGCGAATTAGTTGATGTGTTTAAAGACATTACAAAAAATAGAAAGTTTCAAAAGGCTTCGTTACATGCATTAGAAACATTAAAAACTATAACTAATCGTATTGCTATAATAACATCTAATGATCCAGATTTACCAGAAAGAGAACATTATCAGAAATTGTTACATGGTAAAGATGTTTTTGAAGATGTTTGGTTCCCAATTCTATTTTGTTTCAATGAAACAATAATGACAGCGAATGATCTTGAGGTAAGATCGCGTGCTTTGAACAACATGTTCGATGCACTTGTTGCTTATGGTAGTAATTTTGATGAAGAATTTTGGAAGAAGATATGTAATAAGTTATTATTTCCTATCTTTAATGTTCTATCTAAACACTGGGAAATTAACCAATTCAACAGTCACGATGATTTAAGTGTTTGGTTATCGACCACCTTAATTCAAGCTTTGAGAAATCTAATTGCACTTTTCACTCATTATTTTGAATCCCTAAACAAGATGCTTGATGGATTTTTAAAACTTTTAGTGTCATGTATCTGTCAAGAGAATGATACTATTGCAAGAATTGGAAGGGCCTGTTTGCAACAATTAATTTTGCAAAATGTAACGAAATTTTCTACAGAACATTGGGAGTTAATTGGGGATGTATTTATTAAATTATTTGAATTAACCACTGCTGAAGAATTATTTGAATGTGATCCGTTACATCAAGGCAGACGTAAATCTATGGCGTTCGACCCATCTACCCCAAAGATACCTAATATTTCAAATCAAGAAGACACAATGCCGGAAACATTAGAAAGAGCTAAAAAAGAAGCAGGCAGTGAAGATTTTGTTTTAAACACAGAAAATGAGAATAACAACAACAACAATGTTAATAATAACACCAGTAGTGATTCTAAGTCATCAGATATCGATATAGATAAAGATAGAGATCTTTTACGCAAGCAAGTCAATGTTAAAAACACTATTGTGGTTAAATGTATTTTACAGTTATTGATGATTGAATTGGTTAGTGATCTTTATGATGATGAAACATTTGAACAAAACATTCCATGTAAAGAATCAATCAAATTAACAGAACTTTTGGAGAAATCATATGAATTTGCACATGATTTCAATAATGATATCGGGTTAAGAACAAGATTGATGGAATCTCGTGTCGTTAATAATATTCCTAATTTATTAAAACAAGAGACCAGTGCAGCAGCAGTTTTAATTGATCTAATGTTTAAACTATATTTAAATGATGATGAAAAGAAGGCTGGATTGGCTGCTAGGTTGATAAGGATATGTGTTACTGTGGTTAAATCGTATATTTTATTAGACGATAGAACGATGGAACGTACAATAATTGCATGGAGGCCTGTTATAGTTGAAATTTTACAAGGTTATTATGAATTTGATGATGAAGACTTCAAAGAATATGGGACTGTTATGTATGGACTGATTATTAAAATATTGGACAAGAGTGTCCCAAGTGATCTGAGGTTTGCAATTAGACAATTTTTAAGTAGAGTAGGTGAAGTATATTTGTCCATTCCACTAGAAGATGATTAAAACAAAAAAATTGAAAAAATAAAAATAAAAATAAAAAAATAAGGAAAATAAGGAAAATAAAGAGGGGCTATTTACTGTTACAAGATTGTTAAAATTTTCTTATGTTGAATTAGACGTGTACATTATATATTAAGTATTGGATATAATTGAAATTATTATATACTCCATTTAGAATTGTTTGTACTAAGAAGTATCAAGTTTACTAATTTGTCACTATTATAATTAAGATTTAAGAAAACGATATCGGTTGATTGTGTGCCAGGTGAACATCTGTAGGAGACGTAGGAAAACAACCACAACCTAAAAAATGAATGTCATATATGATGGCTAGTGTTCTCAATCTCTACTGAGAGAGAGAGGAGGGAATGAATACTAAAGTAAAAGAGAGTAGGTCTACAATAAAATCTTTTGCAAATTACCGAAATAACCGTTCTTGCCAAAAAATAACGGAATAAAAAAGAAAAAAATGAATCTTTCAAAGACTTCCCTTTTTCTTTTATTATTTTGTAAAAAATTATATGTCCGCCTCTTATTGTTTTTACTCACATACTAACAAGTTTTTTTTCTTTTTCTTTGATAAACAAGAAATTTTCACATTCTGAAATATTTTAAGGCGATTTTGTTTTATTCTTTTGGTATTTTTTGTGTTTTGTATTTTCGTCTGTCAAATGCAAATGATTGGTTACTTTTCTAGGTTTACTTAGTCACCTTTTTTTTTACCCTATAGTGAAGGAAAATAAAAATAAGGGCTTGTCAAAATGCTGAGACAAAACATAACAAAATAAAACAACACTTGCTTATTCTGTAGTATAGGGGTTAGGGTTGTATATATGTTCAATCCTGAAATGATACACACAATGGAATGCAAAAGACTACACACACGCAAGTTTGATCGAGGTGTAAGTTTGGGGCTAATGGTAGAGTTTGTTTCCAGTCTTGTGTAGGGTTTAGAATTTCTATCTCTCTGCTTTAGCAGGCGTTACTGCCTGACAAACATGACATTGTGACAGTTTATTCACTTTTATATATGTGTGTATATGTATTTTTTTAATTTTCTTTCTTCTTCACTCCCCTTCCTAGTTGACTGGTAATCTTGACAACTAACGCTTATGTTCTCGAAGTTGTTGTATTCTGTCATGGAGTTGAATGTATTCTCTTTAAGAACCACTTTTGACATACAACCGTACCATATTACATTTCCTTTTTCTCTGATTTTTTTCTCTGATTTCTTTTATTCAGTTCCCGTGTCAATTTTTATTCCACCGTCATGTTTATTTCCCGCTTGTCCGGTATGTGATGTGGGTCATTTGGTTTTTTTTCCATTTAACTGAGGAAAAAATAAAAAAAGGAAAAAAAAAAATAAAAAGAAAAGAAAAAATGCTTTGTTGTGTCAAGAAAAGCATTATTTATTTTAGATTTACTATCATATTGTGACATATATTGCTATTTATCTTGTTTAGTTTCCTACATACACATCACAGTTGTGTTGTTAAAGCCTGTATCTAGATATTAATACCGGTAGTCATCTACCACATTCAACCTTTTATCATATTAACGGATTTTTAGCGAAGCATTTCTGTTCCCTTTCCCTCTTCTTTACTTGCACTCATGATGTCTCTTCTCGTATAAGACTTTGTGAACACTTGTGTATATATTTTTTAGCCTATTTTGCTACACACACACCTATAAACTTCATCTTTACTTGTACTGTCATAATTTTTTCCTCTTTATATATATGTATATATATATATTCGCTATTTGACAAAATATTTATACTGTACAACGTTAGTTTTGTTACTATTGTCTTTTTCATCCTTCTCGCATTTTCCTCGACTGTTACTCTTTTTTTTCTTCCATTATTCTGTTTCTCTCTCGAGGAATTCAACATAAGCGGGGAATTTTTTTTTTGTTGTTTTTTCAGTCGAGCCAAATTCAATATAACGTTATAACAAGGTCATATATATATATATATATATACATACACTTATTAGAATACACTTATCCTCATATACAATATACAATATCTAATACAGGAAGAGAAGAAAGCAGTGGAGTGGTTACTGAACTTATTTGATCGAGTATTTAATATTCCATATAACACAACATCACAACACGCACGCATATATATATATCCCAATAGGACAACAATGACTGCACCAATCCACAAAGTTGTCCATGAAGCTCAAGATGTTCAACCACGTTTTGCTCCAGAACACTTCTACAAGTCACAACCTGGACCATCTTACATCAAGGACTTAGATCAATACAAAGCCATGTACAATGAGTCCATCACCAATCCAGATTCTTTTTTTGGGAAGATGGCTACCGAATTTTTACATTGGGATAAACCTTTTACCAAAGTTAAATATGGTTCCTTGGCTACCGGTGATGTCGCTTGGTTCTTGAACGGCGAATTGAACGCCTCTTATAACTGTGTTGATAGACATGCGATTGAGAACCCAGATAAGGCCGCTTTGATCTATGAGGCTGATGATGAATCTGAGAGTAGAACCATCACTTTTGGTGAACTATTAAGATCTGTCTGCAAAGTTGCCGGTGTCCTAAAGAGTTGGGGTGTTAAAAAGGGTGACACTGTTGCTATCTACATGCCAATGATTCCAGAGACTCTGATTGCTATGTTAGCTGTGGCTCGTTTGGGTGCTATTCACACAGTCATCTTTGCTGGTTTTTCTTCTGGTTCCTTAAAGGATCGTGTCGTGGATGCCGGCTGTAAAGTCGTTATCACTTGTGAAGAAGGTAAAAGAGGTGGTAAAACTATCCATGCTAAGAAAATCATCGACGAAGGTTTGAATGGGGTCGACGCTGTTAGCCACATTTTGGTGTTCCCCAGAACTAACAACAGATCTGTCCCAATGAAGGCTGGTAGAGATTTCTGGTGGGATGAAGAAATTGCAAAACACAGAGGTTATATTCCACCAACCTCATGTAAATCTGAAGATCCATTATTCCTATTGTATACATCTGGTTCTACTGGTTCCCCTAAGGGTGTTGTCCACACCACTGCTGGTTACTTGTTAGGTGCCGCCATGACCACAAGATACGTTTTTGATCTACATCCAGAGGATGTTTTGTTTACTGCTGGTGATGTTGGTTGGATTACTGGTCACACGTATGCTCTATATGGTCCATTATGTTTAGGTACCACTTCTATTATCTTTGAATCCACTCCAGCTTACCCAGATTACGGTAGATACTGGAGAATTGTCGAACGCTATAAAGCTACTCATTTCTATGTGGCTCCCACTGCCATGAGATTGATTAAACGTGTTGGTGAATCTGAAATCTCTAAATATGATATCTCCTCATTACGTGTCCTTGGGTCTGTCGGAGAACCAATCTCTCCAGATTTATGGGAATGGTACAATGAAAAGATCGGTAATAACAATTGTGTCATTTGTGACACTTATTGGCAAACAGAATCTGGTTCTCATTTGATTGCTCCATTAGCTGGTGCCACTCCAACTAAACCAGGTTCCGCTACATTACCTTTCTTCGGTATTGAAGCTTCTATCATTGATCCAGTTAGTGGTGAAGAATTACAAGGTAATGATGTTGAAGGCGTCTTAGCGATCAAATCCTCTTGGCCATCAATGACTAGATCTATTTGGAATAACCATAATCACTACTTAAATACTTACATGAATGCTTACCCTGGCCACTATTTCACTGGTGATGGTGCTGGGAGAGACCATGACGGTTACTACTGGATTAGAGGTAGAGTCGATGACGTTGTTAACGTCTCTGGTCACAGATTATCTACTGCTGAAATTGAAGCCACTTTATCTACCAATGACGACGTCTCTGAAGCTGCCGTTATTGGTATCAATGATGAATTGACTGGTCAAGCCATCATTGCATTCGTATCTCTAAAGAAACAAACTGGCGAGGATCTAATGGAAGTCGATCTTCACGCATCCCCAGAGGAACTACGTCGTGAATTAATCTTGCAAGTCAGAAGTGAAATTGGTCCATTCGCTGCACCAAAGGCAATTATTACAGTTAGAGATTTACCAAAAACTAGATCCGGTAAGATCATGAGAAGAGTCCTAAGAAAATGTGCATCGAATGAAGCTGATCAACTAGGTGACTTATCTACTTTGGCTAACCCAGAAATCGTTCCAGCCGTCATTGATGCTGTGGATATGCAATTCCTCAGTATTCAAAAGAAGAAATAGATCATCTTACATAAAGTATAAAAGTTAGAAGGATGTGAAATACAGGATTAGGACAATTAATGATACTTGTTAATAGTAGAACTACGATATGTGTATGCTAGAAAAGAAAACAAACAGTTTACATTATTCATGAGTAAGTAACCGTTTGTACAATTTCTTTTCCTTCTTTTAATCCTTTCTTTTTGTTTATGTTATATGTATGTATTTATTTCATTATCTAACTTATTACCATTCACCATATATATATATATATTAATTTCTAAAAGTAATCATGTTTTTTAAAAGACGATGAATGATACTAAACATTTCTTATAAAACATTTAATAGAGAAGAAAGCTGCTGCTATGGAGTATATAAAATTATTAATTAGTATTATGAAGAAAATGATTTTATATCAAGATATATAATATATTTCTAAATACACAGTCTTTAAAGTGTTTCTATTCTCTAAAAAATTTTTATGTAGATTAACTGATCAGTTTAATTCTCCTATTATAAATTGCATTATTATGTTTTTTTAGAAAAAGTTGATTAAACTTACAAAAGACATACTATATCATCGCAACAGATCAGAATATCTAATACTTTTTCTCTCTTTCACTTTCCCTCTTACTCCATCTATCAAAGATCCATTTAGAAACCAACAAACATACAAATAAGCAGATAAATCGAAAGTTTTAATCTTTTAGATTACGATAATAAAATTGAAAAGAAAAATAATAAGACAAAAAAAAGCAGAAACGTCTGACCCACAAAGACTCAAAGAGATTTGATGAACAGAAAGATAAAGAAATGTATCATCTTCAATATTTTGTTGTCAATTTAGTTGTTTGTGCTTAAATGCTTTTTGATGAAAAGGTGTATTAGCTAAGGCAAATCCTTTATCCTATTTTCGGATTATTTTTGGTTTTCTTTTCTTTTTCTGCAGATTTATGATGGGACATATGAGAATATCAAAGCGTTTGATTAATGACAGTTCACCTGTCAGTAGTTAACATAATATATAAAGATTTAATTCATTAAGTTTGTATTGTTTATTCTTTAAGATAAATCTCGACTAGCTTAACACTTTTTATATTATTTTTAAAATTTAATACACTAACATTATTATAAGTGATTTCAAACGAATGTTTTGAATAATAACTTCATTGGATATCCATACATTTATAAATATGCTGTAATATTTTATTTTACTTGCCATTAAATTTATAAACATTAATAATAATAATAATAATAAAATTTATCATCTGTGTTGATAGTAGGATTTTTTAATTAAGTTTACTATTGATTTATGTGTGGCTATGTAAATAGTTGTTAAGCCCATTTTGAAGATTCATAGATTCATTGGAGTTGGATTTTTGTTAATCAAATTCATCATCGTGAATATGGGAACTGTTAGAGATATCTCTACTATATTTTGAAAAAATATGGAGAAAATTGAGTGTTATTATTTCTTCTACATCATCTTATTTTTTGTTGGTACTGTATCTGCAGGGATTACAAGCTATACCATCCCAGTTTTGAGCGAATAGTTTTTTTTAGGAAGATGGGGGAAGAGAGTTGAGTTCAAGGAGCATTTTCTCTGCTATTTCTGTTCTATTAATTGCCTACTTACAAAAGATGAGTAACTACGTTACTACTTTCAATAAAAATAAAACAAGTAGATATGTTGCTTATACTTGTATCTTTCCAATAACCCAGAGTTCTTTCCATGATAAATTTTGAACTTTGGAAATTGATTGAGTTAGATTTTAAAGATAAAGGTCATAAACAAGCAGGTAATCAATACAACACTAGTAACTTGGAAAAATGATTAAATGACAAAGATATTGATGGCAATAATAAGGATAATGATAATAGTTATATACTAAGATAAAAAGTTGCTAATTTTCGTAAAGACAACTCTGTTAATGAAAATCAATTTTTAAAAATTACATTAGTTATTACTAAATCTATACAGATGGATCTAGATACTAGTATTGAACATGAGATGAATAGTATCAATAGTAATGCACTAAATAGTGATTATGTTTCCAAAGGTATTTTAAACATCAGGGCCTTCAACGAAAACAATGAATAAAGTCATCAAAGTTTTCAATTTGATTATATAGAACTTTTCCTAAAACATTCAATTAATAGAAATATTAGGGAAAGAGGTGGTAATACATCCTTTAAAATTTATCGTGGTTCAGTGTATATGTTTTTTAGTCCAGGTAACACTGAATGGAATAATAATAATAAAATATAGTACAGCTATTAAAATACAGTCTGGTTGAGTTCAATATAACTTGTTCCTTTAACATTTTCTGAAGCTATTGGTTCAAAAGAAGACTATATTAGTAGTATATTTACCATAACTTCGATTTCTGTCGAGATCCATTTGGTATGCAGGACCTTTTATTATGAAATATTGTTTAAGGTGGCTTGTCTATCTTTGACCTTAATTTTTTTTAGATCTACAACGTTAGATGTATTATACGGTATTGTGGTAGTATCAATCTCATGGATGGAGGGTATGTTTTATAGACACACATATATATATAGATAAGATGTCTGATGGTTAACTTGTTTTAAACTTTTTTATGGGCGTTATAGATTGTATTAGTAATGTATTTGAGTTTTTAAGCTTACTATTTTTTTGTGGTACTTTAACTGAACTACAAATTAACTCACTACTTAAAGGTCTCATTAGTTTTACTATATTACTGACAATATTTTGCATTAATTATCATATTGATTATTGGTATTGATTAGGCGAACAAAATATATAAAATAAATTATTTAGAAATCAAAATTAGTAAATTCGTTATAATATCTATTAGGGCTATGCAAAGTACTACTTAGCGAATTTATTTTGTAATATTTTTTACCTCAATAGAAGGTAAACATATTCAAATGAATTGTCTTTTAATTATTTTTTTTGATACTATTCAATATTGTATTTTGTTTATAAAGTTGAATTACGTGTATAAGATATGTCGATAGATTCAATATTACAATAATAGTATTTATTTACCTCTTCTTCTATAAAAGTTCTATAAAAGTTTGACTCATCTAATAGATTTGAAACTTGTTATCTATCAGTTTGTATTGTTGCATGTGAAAGGATACATCCTACTAACCCCGTACAAGCCACTCATATAAAAATTCACAGTTGCATACAGTCATAGAGTAAGATATATGTGTACATCATGTATAAGCATATGTATATATTTATATGAAATCCTGAATCAAAATATAAATTGATATTAAAATAACATATAAAATTTAAAAGAAAAATTAAATTTATATTTAACAAAATAAACTAAACAAAATCATACACAGTCCGCCACCAAATAGAGATGTTGATTTCCCCCCTCAATTTAAACTGAATCAATTCCAAGATTTAGTTCAAAAAATCGAATTGACATACAGCAAACATAAGGGAGAAGTTCCATCCCAAAAAATTATCTTTTGTCTATATTTTTAAAAAAAAGAATAAGAAAAAGAAAATAATCTTTTCGTGGCATTCATTGAACTTAAGCTAAAGATGGTAAGTTACTGGTGTCGATGGAGTTGTCTCTTTGAACAGCATAACCATTGGTGTTCTTGTTGTTCTTTCTTGGACCCTTACCACCACGACGGTTGTTCTTTCTGTCGAAGGATCTCTTTGGTCTTTGAGTATCTTGGAAGGTAGCATCGAATTCTAAGAATTTCTTGGTCTTCAATTGCTTAGATTTCAAAGTCTTGACCTTGGTAGCTGGAACGTATTCTTCTTCTTCCTTGACGAATAATTCAGTACCTTCGATTTGTTCGACTGGTTTAATTTCGACGACCTTGTTTAAGTGAGAAGCATCTTGAGTGGACTTTAAGTAGTCGTCTAAGGACATTTGTTTGACACCGTTAGTGGCTTCTTCAGCATCGGCTTCGATTTCAGCTTCAGCATCAGCTTCACCAGCTTCTTCAGCTTCCAATTCCTTCTTGTCATCGCCCCAACCTTGTCTAATCTTCTTACCGGAGTCAGTCTTACCGGTTCTAGAGTGACGGTCGGTTTGTCTTCTGGAGTTGTCTCTCTTGGAAGTAGCAGAAGCAGAGACTTCTCTGGACTTGTTAGATCTTCTACCGTTGTCCCTGTTTCTGATGGCACCTTCGTTACCAGTTGGCTTAGATCTGTTCTTGTTAGCTCTAGCTGGATTAGCAGATGGTGGTGGGACATCCTTCTTCTTGGAAGAGGTGGTAGCCTTGACAATTTCCTTTGGTGGAACAACGACTTGGTTTGGGTCTTCGACGTCGTTACCTAACAAATCAAATGGGTTGGACATGATGCTTAAGTGTATGTATGTGTTGTGTATGTGTTGGTTATATTTGTTATAAACAAGAAGAGTTCAAAAGAGAGAGAGAGGAATTGAAGTAAATATATGTACCTTTTAAAGAAAATGCATAGGAGGAAAGCAAAAATAAGATGAACTAAAAAGTAGCTTAATTGAAGACAAAAATGAATTGTAATTGGTTAGTGAATGAACAGAATAGTGCTTAAGATGAATACAGAGAAGGTTAAAAGTGTATATAAATGAATGGCAATTCACCACAAAACAGAGATGAAAAGAAGAAAGTAGTTTTAGTTTTCAATTTTGATTTTAATTTTTTTCTTCTTTTTTTTTTTTTTACATTGAAGTCAGCTGAAGAGAGCAAAAAGAAAAAAAAACAAGCAAAAGAAAAAAAAATTTCAAATATGCACAAAGTGCTGCTACATCGATGATTTTGGTAATGGCATACTTAGGAAGTCATGAGTGACACTGGAGTGAACAGAGAATTAAGATTGCTATTTACGAACTATATACAATTGAAACAGAAGGTGAGGGGATATTGTGGTTGATGGTTTATTAGCCAGGTTTCAGAACAAGAAACAGTTAGGTCATAGAATCGAAAGGACTGGATTCTTACACGTTATTACAGTAGAAATGTTGAGTGACAAGCATTAACTATGCTTTTTTGTCCCCTGCCCCCTTCCTCTCTTTCGTCTCCTCTCCCTTCTAAGAAAGGATGTATAGACAAAAGGGAGAACGGTAGCACTAGGCTTGTGTAAAGAGAGAGATGTGTTCCTTTTGCCATTGCAAGGCACAGGGCTTCCTCCGTGTAAAATCTAATCAGGTCTCATTAAACCGTTTGGCTTTAATTAAGCCCACAATATATTTCTGCCATAGAGAGGCCATCGGATACACGTAAACAAAAAGTCGTCGTGACAGAAGGGGAAAAAATTAAAAAAAAAAAAAAAAAAAAAAAGAAAAAGAAATAGAGAGAAAGAAATGTTTTCTGCGTGGGCCGAAACCAGGAGACCAGAACCGTTCTGAAACATTCGGCACCTGTTCACGTGACCGTACATTTTTGTCTCGGAAAATGCCGAGGAAGGGGCGGGCGAATGGCAAAAACTCCGAAACTCTTTTTTTTTTTTTGTTTTGTCTCCATTTCCTTCTCATCTTCTTCAATAGAGTCTTTTATTTTAGAATGTATATGTAATGGATTAGAATTGCTATAACTAGGCAAATATTGATATTTTTTCGTATAACTGTCTCTCTCTCTCCATATATATATGCACATATATGTAGGCAGGTAGATATAAGTGTATTAGGTTCACACACATCCTTCTCTCCTTTTATTAGATATAATATGGTTTTTCTTGTTTATTTTTAAATATTCTTATACATTGCTTGAATTTAATATGTTTGTACAATGTATAAATTGCTAATTTTAAGAAAACTATCTAGATTCAATAAGGACAATACTAAAAAAACAAAAAAAAATAAAAATAAAATAAAAAAAAAGAGAGAGAGAAAGAGGGAAACTGTTATGAATTTTTTGCAATGGTAAAATTTATATAATGTGGCTGGAGGGCCATATTGTTTTCGTGCATAAGTATTTACATATCTAATTTATTTTATTTTATTTAAGACATTCTATTGTATTTATCCATAAATATTCATGTTAAATGTGTCCACTTTAAATTCATTCAATGATATAAAGATACAACTGGAACAAAAAAAAATCATGGTTCATTTTGGATTCTTTCTTGATATCAATAGTTTAATTAAGAAAAATATTGTTTTACATTTGTATATATATATGTATGTATGTATTCATAAAACTTTATACTCAATTATTTAAATCTACGAAATCATTAACATTTTTAGAAAAATTAAAAATACAAGTGCTCAAAATGTAAAAAGTGTTAAAAATTGATCTCTTTTAAAACTTCTTGATTCTATTACGTTTCTAAGCAAAAATACAAAACTAACTATTTGAAAATCCATCGACTACTGTGATTCCAGAGTACAGCAAAAACGAGTGTAATGACTCAATACACAACACATCAAAGAAATTAATATATATATATATATATATATATATTTTATTACTCTATATGTATGATTTTGTATGTTACGCAACGTATATAATAGTACGCATGAGTTATAGAATTAGATGTTTATTAGAAAATGTTATCGATAACTTGTCTCTATAAACTCTACGAAAATCATTCTTATAAGTTTGCTGGATTGAAACAACGACAAATACACGGTATTAAGTGGAGTCCAACTTGAAATATGTACTAAATACCCATTCTCTCAAATGCTATCAACGATACCCTCATTATTAAAATAATAATGAATTACAATAAAATGGATACAATATCATTGTATTCCGATACAGAAACTGAGTTAGGAGAAGACAGAAAAAGTAAACAATCATAACTGTATAACTAACTTACATAACTTGCAACAAATAGAATTATAATCACAGAATTATTTATAACCCTAATTACTCCCCTACTCATCTTCACCCCCTTCCCCCCTTCCACCCCTCTCCAAACCCTTTCAATACATATATATAAATGAACAAAAAAATGTTAAATTTTTAATATTGTTATTAATATTAATATTATTATTATTAAACTGGAATAAAAAAGAAAATATGTATATTTATTTTAATTATTTATTTACTTATGTATTTGTCTGTTTATAATTCACCAGATTTAGCAATAATAATTCTAGCTCTAGTAGCACCAGATGGAGAACCTAAACTTTCGATCTTCTTAACGACGTCGTAACCATCAACGACTTCACCGAAGACAACGTGCTTACCATCTAACCATGGACATGGAACAGTGGTAATGAAGAATTGAGAACCGTTGGTGTTTGGACCAGCGTTGGCCATAGATAAAAGACCTGGTCTTTCATGTTTCTTAGCGAAGTTTTCATCTGGGAATTTAGCACCGTAGATGGACTTACCACCGGTACCGTTACCGTTGGTGAAGTCTCCACCTTGTAACATGAAGTCTGGAATGACACGGTGGAATGGAGCACCGGCGTAACCGAAACCCTTTTCACCGGTACATAAGGCTCTGAAGTTTTCAGCAGTCTTTGGGACAACATCGTTGTATAATTGGAAAGTGATTCTACCTAAGGCTTGGCCATCAGCTTCAACGTCGAAGTAAACTTTAGACATCTTTTATTTATTTATTTATTTATTTATTGTTGTTTGTTTATTCGTTTCAATTAATTATTATTGAAATCTTGGTGTGGGTTTTGGGATATATAACGGAAATTAGAAGACACGACCAACGCAAAAGGATTACACAAGAAACAGAACAAGCTAACGACTGCGCATGATATACACGTACACATATACATACACACACATTTATACATATATATATATATATATGTGTATATATATACCGTATGTATATATGTATGTGTGTGTGTGTGACCACCGCCTCCCCTTACTCATATATATATAGCAATGGAAAGAAACATTACATAATTCTTGTTGAAAACGGAAAAAGGAGAGGAGCAAAAAAAAGAAACGAAAAAGGAAACGAACAGAAACGAGAAGAACAAACAAAAAAGAACCAACACCAAAAAAAACCACGAAGAAGGAAAAAAAAAAGAAAAGAAAACCGGGGCTTCTCTCTCTTTTTTTTTTTGTTGCCTCCGCCTCCCCTTCTAGAGATTTATTTCCATAGTAGGAAAGAAAGAGAAAACAAAAGAAAAACAAACAAAGACGAGAGCAAAAAACAAAAAAAAAAAGGAAAAGGGAGGAAAAAATAGGAGCCTAAATCCTAACATCTCCCCTTTCTTCCCTCTATACACAATATATGAGGGTTAATTACACAAAAAATACACTTAGAAGGTAAATAAAGGTTGTCTTTGTAGTTCTCATTTTGGTGCAATGAATCGAATGGAATTAGATCAAAGGGAAAAGAACACTATGAATACTGGGAGATACTTTCTTTATCAGTGAACCTTGTCAATTATGGCAACACCAGTTCCACCACATATATATATGAATTTAAATAATTATCTTACCAATTCACACTAACGCGACAAAACAAAACACTTCCAAAAGGACTCCCATATTAGCTAACACGTTATCAAGTCAACTCGAAACTTCCTTATCGGTGTTGTTTATCGATTGTAGATCGTTAAATTAAGTTTCCTATTGTCTCTGGCTAACTTGTTAGATTTGTACTACTTTTCATGACACTTCTTGGTCACTTTAATAGGTAACAATTACCTCACCTATTAAAGTCTCAGAGACAGTACAATATTTCTACAATTTGAATATTGTAAGTATATTGATCTAGAGTCTAAAATAGTTTAATAAAATGGACTCACTAAATAATTTTTTAGCATTAAAAACAAAACTAATAAATAAATAGTAACTTTGGGTGGTGTTTTCTTATATTTTCTCCAATTTTTGTTTACTTGCACTTCAAGTGCTTCTGATCTCTAACTATATGTCATTAATAAAGATAGAAATGAGAACACACAAATAAATAGTAGGAATTCAAAAGATTTTTTTTTTATATACTTACAAACAGTTTATCTTTAATTTTAATACCAATAAATGTGTATCTAGTGTCATCTTAATACGCTAATGTCTAATAATTATATAGTGCAAATAATGAGAATTATCAAGGAATCCATTATTTAAACACATAGGACATTGAATGCTTTAACTATAGATAAGCCCTAACTTATGATACGCATCAACCCTAGCTATATATTTTTCTATCTTTTTTTTTTTTTTTTTATTATTATTTTTTTTTCTTGTTTTTAAATTTTTTTTTTTTAATCGATGAGATAGGAAACAAAAAGAAAATTTTTTTTGCTTTATCTTTTATGTCTTTTATTCTTGTAAATGTATGAAAGTACATTTGAAAATTATGAAGATATATGTATAATAAAATAGAGTGAAAAGGTACAATACAGTAAACAGCTGCATTATATAGTCTGCATTCATATTCGTGTTTAAGTATCTCCATCACCTACCCACACAAATATAGATTTATATATACTTAACAATGTTGAAAGGATCAAGAAGAGGGAATTATGTGTCTACGTTAAATAAACCAGTTGTTATTCACAAAATTGGTAAACCACAGCATGTATCAAAAGATGAAATATTGAGGTTTTTAGATGATTTTATTACTTCAAAAGAGGATTTTGTAGATAGTAATAGCAATGCAACTACTATAGACAACAGCAATGGTAATAGCAAGAATAATTTACAAGGAAGCCAAATAGCTACTACTGGTGGTGCATCTGATATCATACTTAATATAGATACCAATTTGACGAGTTCTTTATCCCAATTGAAAAGAATTCAAAGAGATTTCAAAGGTTTACCACCACAATCTGCTACCCTTTCTAGTATTAAAATAAACGATACTCATAATAAAAAGGCTGACAGTGAGAATACCGAACAAGAAAAAGAAGATAAAATAAGTAAAAGTGCTACTGGCGGTACCAAGAAAACATTTGCTTATTAGTTACAGTAGATGCATACACATCTACACACACACACACACACACACACACTCATATATATATATATATATATGTATATGTATATATTATTCCTTTCTTTAATCTTTAGCATAGTTGTATAATAATGTATGATTTAAACAAATTACTCATCATTCTAGCAGATAATCAAACTTAGGCTAACATTTAAAAGCAATTGTCAGGTCGAACTATTCTTCATATATATACGATTTAAATAAATTGAATTGATATTAGTCAAATTAAATATAGTAAACTCAAAATAACCTAGATTCAAGTATCATAATTAGTCATTTCTTCGAGTTTCCCCTTCGGGTAATTTCTTTTCTCAAACTCTTTGTTCTTTTTTCTCATTCTCCTATTGTCTGTGGTGCCGGTTTCGGTGTCTCTGGCTTTCTTTATCTTTTTTCTTTTTCCTTTTCTGTTTCTTCTGCTTTGACTCAAAGACATGTGGTACCTACACCAAATCGAAGTTTATATATAATCTCTTGTGTGGTTTGAAATACATATAGTTATTCATATGTGTACCAATTACATATACGTGCGTCGGCTCCAAAAGCACTGGTTCCCTGTGTTAGCCTGCTTTTCTTTTTCCTATTATACTCTATTCCTGTTTAACCCTTCCTAATAGCTCTCAAAACGCTTTGTGTAACAATTTTTTATTTAACTTAGCTATTTATTTATTTTTGGTTTGATCTATACCATATCATATCATTTTGCAAAAAAAATGGCTGGAAAAAAAATTGCTGGTGTTCTTGGTGCCACAGGTTCTGTTGGTCAACGTTTTATTTTATTATTAGCTAACCATCCAACTTTTGAACTAAAAGTTCTTGGTGCTTCGTCAAGATCTGCCGGCAAGAAATATGTGGATGCCACCACTTGGAAACAAACTGATTTAATGCCCGAGTCTGTACAAGATATAATTGTTAGTGAATGTAAAGCAGAAGCATTCAAAGACTGTGATATCGTCTTTTCTGGTCTTGATGCTGATTATGCAGGCCCAATTGAAAAAGAATTTAAAGAAGCCGGTTTAGCTGTTGTCTCCAATGCTAAAAACTATAGAAGAGAAGACGATGTTCCTTTAGTCGTTCCAATTGTCAATCCTGAACATTTAGATATCGTGGCCAATAAGATTGAAACCGCCAAGAAGGAAGGAAAACCAAGACCAGGGTTTATTGTCTGTATTTCCAATTGTTCCACTGCGGGTCTTGTAGCTCCTTTGAAACCTTTAGTCGATGCTTTTGGTCCAATCGATGCTTTAACTACCACCACTTTACAAGCCATTTCTGGTGCTGGTTTCTCTCCAGGTGTTCCAGGTATCGACATCTTAGATAACATCATCCCATACATTGGTGGTGAAGAAGATAAAATGGAATGGGAAACTAAGAAGATTTTGGGTAAATTATCTGATGATAAGACTCATGTTCAATTATTGACTTCTGATGAAATGAAAGTCTCTGCCCAATGTAACAGAGTAGCCGTTTCTGATGGTCACACTGAATGCATCTCTTTAAGATTTAAGAACAGACCAGCTCCATCTGTGGAACAAGTTAAAAAGGTCTTAAGAAATTACATCTGTGACGCTTACAAATTAGGTTGTCATTCTGCACCAAGACAGACTATTCATGTTCTGGAACAAAATGACAGACCGCAACCTAGATTAGACAGAAACAGAGACGCTGGATACGGTGTATCTGTTGGTAGAATCAGAGAAGATCCGCTACTAGATTTCAAAATGGTTGTTTTATCTCATAACACTATCATTGGTGCTGCTGGTTCAGGTGTTTTGATCGCTGAAATATTAGCTGCCAGAAACTTAATCTAATCGTTACAACAAGAAAAGCAAAAGATACAAAGATAGAGACTCGTTTTGTTTCACTTTTATTGTTGTTGTTTTAAAATTTTTTAAACTAATACTATTTATGTCTAATTTACCTATTCTTTAGGTAACAAACAAACTAGCTAATGAACTAACTAACTAACTAACTAACTAATTATCTAATTAATTAAGTTTACCTATATCACTGTTGTAATATCTTTTAACAATTTAAATATATACGTAATGCTTTTTTTTAACAATATAACTAATCTTTCTAACCATCTTGTGTTATCTCTTGTATCTTTCTATATATATATATAAGTTCTTATAGTCATTCTCAAACTTTTGAACCCTATTTTTTACCCTGGACTCTGAAAGTTAGGGCTTCCAACATAAATTTCAAATTAAGAATATACAAAAAAACAGAACTCAAAAATAATAAAAGAAAAGAAATAATAATAATCAGGAGAATGTTCAAAAAATTTACAGCTATTATTGATCAAGAACCATTTGTACCACAGCCAGCAGTTAGCTTGCCAAAGGTGCTTAGCTTATTCAGTCATTCTTTTTTTCCCACTTTGTATCATTTTACTTAAGTTTATTTGATTAAAAATAAACTAGTAATAACGAATACACGAAGCAAGACAGTATTATCACTTAAAAATTATATATTCTCCAGTTGAATCGTCCATAGTTCAAAATATCCCATTCCAATTCATGGATAATCTTTCTCAGACTAAAAATATTACTAATTATTTTGTATCTAATGAAAACAAAAAATTTATGATACCTAAAAATAAAAATCCGTTTAGTAATAACACTAGTAATATTAGTGGTGATAATAATAGTGGTATTAGCAGTAATGATGAATTCAATAACCAATCACATAGAAAAGATGACAGTATTAATCAGGCTATAATGATACCAAATCCGCAAAAACAGATCGGTTCATTGATCTCAAATCCTGAATCTCTTGGTTTCAAACGATTGACTCATAAAAGGAGGCAAATACCTAAATTCCTGTGTACACAGCAGCCTCAATTGACAAAGAGGAAGTTTGTTCAAGATCATTGGGACAAATTGAATCAAAGAAAAATGATCAATTTAGAAAATACCATTGAAGATACCACTGAATTATATGAGACTTTGAAAAAAATGAGAGACATAGAGAGAAAGATGATGGAGCGGAAAGGTCTTGTAGATAAAGCAGATTTTGCAAAAGAGCTGAACGAAGCTATTGTTTTCCAAGGGACTTGTGAGGATATGTGCCCTGTATTCGAAAGAGCTAGAAGAAATGTGGAACTAACTGTGTTTTCATACGAAAGAGAACCTGGTGAAAACAAGAAGGCTTCAAGGAATAAAGCTTTGAAAGTGTTTGCTAGACCTGCAGCGGCAGCAGCCCCACCTCTGCCTTCCGATGTCAGGCCGCCACATATCCTAGTTAAGACTTTAGATTACATCGTTGACAACCTTTTAACTACGTTACCCAAGAGTGAAAGTTTTTTATGGGATAGAATGAGATCAATTAGACAAGATTTTACATATCAAAACTATTCTGGTCCTGAAGCTGTTGATTGTAATGAAAGGATTGTAAGAATTCATCTGTTAATTTTGCATATTATGATTAAAACAAAAATAGAATTTTCTATTCAACAGGAGTTAGAACAACTACATAAAGCATTGATTACATTATCCGAAATTTACGACGATATGAGAGCAAATGGGTTTGAGTGTCCTAATGAAGCAGAATTTAGAGCATATGGTTTGTTAAGTAAAATACGAGATCCACAATATGATCAGATCATACAGACACTACCCTCACATATATTCAATGATCATCTAGTCCAATTAGCCATATGTTTTAGACAAATTATTTCTAATTCAAATTATTCTGAAAGAGGATATATCAAGACAGAGAATTCGCTCAATTTTTATTTGCAATTCTTTCAGTTGTTACAGTCTACTGAAGTTCCATTTCTTATGGGGTCTTTCTTACAAATATATTTAGGTGAAGTGAGATTTTATTCTATGAAAGCTTTATCCCTGTCGCTAAATAAAAAACATAAACCCATACCCATTAAATATTTTTTAGATACTTTATTGTTTAACAATAAAGAAGAGCTAGAATCATTTTGTCAATATTATTCCATATCTATCTCATCAGATGCAGTAGATTTAAAAACATTATCTTATCATTCACACCATCTTGCAGAGAAAAAACCATTATCTCAAACATATTTAATGTGTATTGATAATAAGATTGGTGATAGAACATATGCACAATTAATAAACTGTGGAAAATCAAATGAAAATATTACAAGCCGTGATTCTAATGCTTTGAATGCTAGTCGTATTGACAATTCTATTAGACATTTAATATATCAACCCTCATTTTCAGTCGATCCTAAACTACTTCCTAGTTTTCAAACAACTTCTTTTGCAGTGGATAATAAACCTGTCCAATTTTCAGAAAAGAAAGATCATGTATTTAATATAAAATCATCTACTCAAATTTTACCTTCACGTGACACTTCTTTATCGACTACTGCTACTGCTACTCCAACCCAAGCATTTAATATTAACCAGAATAATATCAGTGAAATAAGAACGGGAAATTTTCATGTTGTACCAACAAATTCATCAAAGCAAATGTCATCACTTAATAGTATTGATAAGAATGTATCAAATATAACATTATCACAGAGAAATTTAACGTTCAACAATACTGTAACTAATATATTTACTGATGGTAAAACGCCATTAAAACAATCAAAATCGCAAACAATACCACAAATTAATAAAAAACAGGAAAAGGAAGTAATAAAAGATAAATTAGCAGACAGGTTAACAAATGCATTAATTAAATCTACAATTGCAACAGTTGTCCAAGATACTGTTACTAAAATAGAAAAAACCAAACAAAGTAGAAATAAAATAATAAATTACCTAGCTAATTCATTATTCAACGCATTTCTTCACGAAAACATATACTACACCTTTCTCGATTCACAAGCGACTGTATTCTCTGAAAGAACAATGAAATCTAACTTTTTGTCTAAATGGAAAATTAACTATAAAGATAAGCAAAATCAAAGATATATAAAGAAAAAACACAAAGAGGATTTGCAAAATGTCCAAAAACAACTAGGTGTACCCCAAATAATACGATCTAGATTAAATTTTGGAACTCCAATAACTTCATCAAATACATCATTTTTATTGTCTTCTGACAAGAAAACAGATTTGATCTTTTCACCTACATGTAATGAAGTTAACAATTTTTCAACTCAGCTTGAACAACGCGAGGATATTTGGAAACCCTTTAATATGAAGGAGTTATATTTTGAAAAAGTTAACAACAAAGTGATACCCTCATTGAATATTGAAATTGATATCCTACTTTATTCCAATAACTGGACCTCAATATCAAATAAATGGCTATTAACTAAATTCGGATTAAATGATCAAAAGAAAGTGATATCAATGGAGGAGAACAAATTTAGGCTTAATGTGAAATGTATAGATAAGAATTTTGATCCTGTAGAACTTGATCATACCCAATTAATAATTTTCAATACTGGTGTAACATGTGATGATATTTTTGACTTAGAGTTGAAATTACAGAAAGACGGTGAAGAATTAATTAAATTAATTTCTAATATTTCTGCTAGGTCAGAGATCTGCTTCAATCTATTAATCGTATATTGGGATTCGATGGAAACCGTGATATCCCCAAGTAAAATTGCCCGTTTTCTTAAGTTAAACAGGATTGAAAAAAGCTTCAATGATGTGTTGTTGAATATTGGATTTATTAAAGTAACAAGCAATTCTCCTCAAAAATCCTTGGAAGAAGGATTAAAGAGAATGGCCAGAGATTTCAAGTGTCAATTGACAGAACGCGGTAGGTATAAACAAAAACTTTACAAAAGAAGATCACTTACTGGATCACAAGTGTGTAAGACACCCATATCTACGCTAGTTACTATTGATGAGAAAATGAAGAGAATTCGTAAGATAGAGGAGGATAAGTATAAGAAGCAACAAGATATGAAAAACACATATGCCCACTTACAGTCACATATTATGGCATCTCCAAAACTATACAAAACAAAATTACCTGTTTTATTATCTGCATCAAAACAAAATCCTAAATTTAAGACACCAATGACAAAAAGTGATGAGTTACTTTCTACTCCAGCTATTCCGTCTCACCTAGTAACCAAAGTACAAAGAAAGCAGCATCCTCCTATTCCTCCCACCACACCATGTCAAGGCACCTATTTCCCAAATGGCTCAATGGTTGTCCATCAAACACCCATAGTTTCATGGAACAGTAACAGTGGTAATTATAATACAAATCACAGGACAACAAGTTTGTTCGGCTTTGATGAAAGAAATCCTCCGATATTTCAAACTCCTATTCAGTCAATTGTTAAACCCATGGATCAATCCATATTATCAGCGGAAGGATCACATACAATTCAGGAACTGAAAAATATTATAGAAACAGTTAGAAAGAAAGTCCATTCAAATACATAGTAAGTATCATTTTAGTAAATAAATATTGAAAATTAAATGACTTAGTGTGAAAATAAATATCATACAAAATGTATTGCATAATAAATACAATTGATGATAAATCCACGATTTTCTTCTTCATCTTGACATTGTTAATATATCTTAACAAGTTCAACAACAATTATAAGTAACTTCAGTATAGTCCATAATTGGAAAGTAAAGGATAAGTACTAGATATCTTGTGTACATTAATAATACTACTTAATATAATGATACTTCTGAATAAACTTTCTTCCAACTTTTTTTTTTTATGATTTTATATAACTCAGCTAAAATTTCAATAATTAATTTTTGAAGGGACCTCAAAATTTTTTTTATTTTTAGTGATTGTAGATTCCTTAAGTGAAAACATCATTATGGTTGTTATCCAATAAGCACATTAACATTTGACAATTATTAAAAACCTGTGACAACATCCAAGACAAGTTCATGGGCCTGTCTAACTCATCAAATGAATTATTTCCTAATAAAAGTAATTTTTCATATCATGATATCCAAATTCACTGGGGATCTTCCGAAGACAACAACCATAATAACACAAATGAAAATAATAACAATATAAAGAACTCTAAATGTAACAATATCAGAACTTCAATACCAGATGATGCAAGTGATAATATTACAAGTAATAGTATAGAATCATCAGTTATCAATGCTATTATACAACAAGAAGGATGGCATGATGTTGAGTCGTTTTATGACGATATCCGAAATGACAGGTTTTACTTATTTGAACACTATTTAAGACATAATAGCGAATTTGCAACAGAAACAGCTTTTGATCCCAGTAGCCTTGATGATGACTTTACTTTTTATGATAAAAAGGTGCAACAAGAGTATGTATTAAGAGAAAAGATTGGGAAAATTTTACGTCCAAAAGATCTCAGTGGTATTCAAATCTATAGTGAAGATATGCTTGAAAACACATATTTGGCTACTAATAATACATATCAGAAAAAATCAAAATCACTAACTCATTATCTCTATAGTGTCCTACCTAAACCAACTTTGTCTAAATCTATAAAAAATGATGTTTCATTGCATAGCATCAAGGATAGCATTTCTTCACTACCCACTACTCATAATATTGATGAAACTAGTTACAGAAATTTAGTAATTGATGAAAATAATCTTATTGTAACAAGACACAAGACTAGGGAGACGCTTCTATTAGAGTCCTCTATTGATGTGACTTCAAATCATACCTGTAACACTTGGAAACAATTTATAAGGGATTTTCTCTCAAAGGACAATCATTATCACATCCAAAGAAGAATGACAGTTAGACATATTCAAATGCTTTCGGTTGGACCATGTTTAAGTGTAGGATTTTTTTTAACATCAGGAGAAGCCTTTAGCATTGCAGGCCCGTTTGGTACATTACTAGGGTTCATATTAACTGGGAGTGTCATATTAGCTACATTATTATCCTTTACAGAATTATCAGCTTTAATTCCTGTTTCTTCTGGATTCTCTGGGTTAGCATCAAGATTTGTAGAAGACGCCTTTGGCTTTGCAATTGGTTGGACTTATGTGTTTTCATGTATAATATCGTTTCCTGCAGAAGCTGCATCAAGCACGTTTTATTTGACCTCCTTTTCTAACGTTAATTTAACGAGGGGGACGATTGCTGGCTTTGTTACACTATTTATAATATACCCGATATTATGTAATCTCTTGCGTGTTAATCTTATGGGCGAAGTTATTTTCTTTTTTGGTAGTATTAAGATTTTAATATCGGTGATTATGATGTTTGTTATGATAATACTGAATTCTGGGTATGGAGGTGCTAGTCATAGTCGAGTAGGTTTTAGATTTTGGGATTCTTCAAAGTCAGTTGGCGGTATGACATATGGATTATTTAGACCCACTTTTGATTTAATGGATGCAGGTACTGGGTCTACGAATGGTATTGGGGTATCTACAGGTAGGTTTTTGGCTTTATTATCAGTAGTTTTAACCTCTACATTTGCATACAGTGGTGTGGAAATGACTTTTCTGGCCAGTGGAGAAGTTAAAAATCCAAGAAAGACAATTCCATCATCGATTAAGAGAACATTTTCCATAATTTTGACTATTTTTATTCTTTCTATTTTAACAGTTGGGATCAATATCTACAGTGGCGACCCACGACTATTATCTTATGATACCTCTAGTAGAGGTAAGAGATCTAAGGCAGCAGACCTTGGAATTGGGACACAATGGCAAATAGATGATAGATGTAAAGTCAGAACGAAGATTCCAGGTTCTTCTGTAGAGTATTCTTCTCCTTGGGTACTTGCACTTCAAAGTTATGGCCTCTGTACATTTTCAGCTGCTTTTAATGCTATTTTAATAGTTTTTACATCAAGTGCTTCTATCGCATCATTGTACAATTCATCAAGAGCATTATATTCAATGTCAATACAAAGGAAGGCCCCGTACATTTTTCAAATATGCAGTAAAAATGGAGTACCTTATGTGTCAGTAATAGCAGCTGGGTTATTTAGTTTGATTGCATATTTAGCGGTGAACGAAAGTTCACAAAACAATTTTGATATTTTAGTTAACATGTCAAGTGCAAGCACGTCGATTATATGGTTTGGTTTGAATGCATCATTTTTGAGATTTTATTACGCTTTAAGACGAAGGTGTGATTTTTTATCGAGAGATGACAGGAGTTATCCATTTAAATCTCCATTTCAACCCTTTTTGGCAATATATGGGTTAATTGGTTGTTCATTATTCGTTATTTTCATGGGATTTAGCAATTTCATTACAGGGTTTTGGAATGTTAGATCATTCTTCTCTGCTTACGGGGGGCTAATGATATTTACTTGCTGTTACATTGGATATAAGATTGTCGGCACTTCAAAAATACAAAGATTGGATAGACTAGATATGGATACCGGACGTCGCGAAATGGATAGAATGATTTGGTCAGAACATAGACAGTATAATATACCCCTTTGGAAAAGAGTATTGGAATTCTGGTCATGATACTATTATAAGTGTACATATACACCTCTTAAAATTGCACGGTTTATATATATTATCTCTTAACAATAGGATACTCCTAACCATCCATCATTGTGATAACACTAGAATTGAGAATAGACTCAATGTGTATGACTTGTATTTACAAGATATCTGTCACTTCACACGAAAAACATGTTTTACTTTTTTTCTTTGTCTGCGCCAAAGGTAAATTGAAAAATAAATCAAGCAGATTTAAAAGAGATGAGATGATCTAAGATGAGATGTGATATGATTATCAATTCCAAAGGTAACGAGTAGACCAAGAGCAGTATAAAGGATTAACATATAGTTAAACCGTTAACGAAAAACCTCATCAACTGATCAGTTGGTCTTTGTTTTAGTTTTCTATTTTACCTTTACTTTGTAATTTTTTTTGTTTGGGAAAAAAAGGAAACAGAATAATATACAATAGAAAGTTAGTAAAATCTGTCGTCATTATGAATAATATTGAACAAGCAATAAATGAAGCTAGAAAAGCAATTTCTGAAAATAATTCCAGAAAGGCATTAAAACTTTTAAAACCATACAAAAAATCATTAACGGCTGAAAATTCGTCCAATTTACCATTATTACAGATTTTTGCTGATTCATATTTAGAGAATGGTCAGTTGGATAAGGCTTACCCACTTTTGGTAAAAAGTTGTGAACTTGATTCAAAAGGGACCATTGGCGGATGTGATAAATTTTTCACCTTAGGACAAATTATAGGTGGTCAAGATGGGATCTCTATCCTAAGTCAAGGTATCGAAAACATTTCACAAACACATAATGGAGAAAACATTAATCAAGATCAGGTTGATAAGATTGTTAATGGTCTGTTGACGATGATTGAGATCTGGATGACTGATCTTTGTATGGAACCAAATGCAGAATCTCAATGTGAGGAATTGATTACTAAAGCAATGGAGATCTCTGAAAATAAATCACCAGAAGCATGGTCCACACTTGGTTCTATTAGAATATCTCAACAAAGGTTTAGTGATGCAAGCAAAGCTTTCACTCAAGCCTGGAAATATTTTGAAATTAAAAAGAAGTCAATCGCTGAAGATATTATGAATAATAATAGCAATAGTGGGAGTGCTAGTAATAATGCATCACATGAAGATTATGTAAATCTTTTACAACCTTTAATATCGCTGGCTAAAATGTGTATGGAGGTTGGTTTATACGAGATTGCATTAAAAGTGGAAGCCTTAGTTAAGGAAATAGATGAAGACAATTTGGAAGCATATTATTTAGAAGGTTTCACAAACTATTTAATTTGTAAATTGGAGACTTTTAAAAAGAGTAATCCAAATATTTCGTTAATTCCAGAAACTATTTATGAATTCAATTCACATATACAGGAGGTACCAATAGATCTAAACGATCAAGATGTTTTAGACAATATAAATGAATCTAGAATTGCATTAAGCTTTGCATCTAAATTAGGGGAAAATGTCGATCCATCAGATGACATATCAAAAGAATTAATTGATGGAACTCATGCATTATTACAGGAATTGGGTGGGCCTATACCTGATTCTGAGTTGCAAAAACTAAGAAAGGGCGAGTTTTTAGAAGAAGTTGAAGATGATGTTGATTTTGATGAATTATCAGATGATAATGAAGATATATAAATCATATATATTTTATCAGTCAAAAATAACAAATAGAGTATATGTACTTTCAATTATATGGGTAACCTTTACAGAAATACGCAAACATAGATAATATTGCTTAACGTTTTATGTAAAAATGTCTATAATAAAAGATATTTTTTTGTATTTAATTAACAAATGCTAATGCAATATAATAATATATGTAGATATATAAGGGATTTAACATATGTATTATAGTTTTCGTTCTTCTGATATTGTTAATTTTTCATCGAAATCATCTTGAATATCTTCCCATTCATCATCGGATTGAGTTGTTTTATTATTAATAGTGGTAGATGTGTCTTCATCATTTGTCTTGTCAGGCTGTAAATTTTTTGATATAAGTTCAGTTAAATAAAACGGTCTTGGTATGTCTTCAGTACTGTTATCAATGTCAGTAACCTTATGGTTAGTCTCTTCTTGATTATCATTGGAAGATTGATTTGAATCTAGAAACGACACAAATTCCTCAGGTACAAATCCAGTTTTAGTCTTTGCTAAATTTTCAGCTACTAACCAACCCTGACCATGTCTATAATTAATGAAAACTATATCTCCTTCTTTCAGTTCTAATTCATTATTGTTTTCTGGTTCAAAGTCATATAAAGCTATCGCCTTTTGATTTATTATATAATCATCTGGGATCATTAAACTCTGAGGTCTCTGAGAAAAACCGTTATCATACTCCTCATTTACATTATGATTCTCTATAACTTCTGTTGTTATTATACTACCATTTAATGTATGAATATTATTACTATTACTGTCGTCATTATTATTTGAATGCTCATTTTCAAAATCTTGTTCATCTTCAAAATAACCATAATGTAATGGATTTGATTCATCATATGCAAAATCTTTCACTGATATATAACCTACAGTAGAAATATTATCAATATCTTCTTCTACTTGGTCTTGTTCTTCTTGCTCTTGATGGTTCTTATGGCCATTTTCATCATTTAGTGTTTGACTACTCTCGACAACCTTCATCACATCATCATTATTAGAATTTTTCAATCGTTCAAGAACAGTAGTATTATTTAAATTTTGGTTTATACTATTACTATCAATCATATTAATGGGACATATAATGGTTCAGCAATAATATACTATCTTTTTGTTTTATAGTGTAATATAGTGTACTATTTTATTAAAATGTTCCTTTTGTAGAATGAAAAGAAACGATATAACCAAATTTTGATTGTTCTCACTTTTACTTCTCCTTATCTGCCAGCACTCTTTAAACCAAGCCAACCTCTGTTTAGGAAAAGCCACTAAGTATTTTTAGTCAAATACACACTTATTTGCTTGCCAATTATTGTCTGTATCAATAATAAAGGTCTTCAATGTAAAAAGAAAAAATTTTTTTTTATTTTTAGATTTTAAATATATTCTAAATATAGACTATTGTGTACTATTCATCCATCTCTATATCCAAATAGCACAGTAACACAGTTCATATCATTATGCAATCCAGGAGACGATAAGAGTACACTTATTCAGCACTAATAGATGTAGACAATATCTAAACTACATGGGTAGATAAACGAATAAATAAATAAATAAATAAGGTAGTTTTTTGATAGTAGTAGATTAATGACAACATCTCATAGACCACAGTTAGAGGCTAGAAGTGGTGCAAAAGTCTCGAGATATGTACCAACTTCAACTGAACATGCTAGGTTACTTCCTGGTCACAAGAAAATAAAATATAGAGACCAAATAGCTGGTAAGAGTAAAGATGAAGCAAAGTGTAATATTAACAAGAATATTAAGGACAATGTTGGGTCTATAGTTTTAGAGAAGAACTACTTAGAAAATACAGAGTTACAAGAGTTAAAGAAAGTTCTTTCGATTGAAGATAAAGACACTCAAGATATTTCAGATAAGAGTAATAATAGTAGTAGTGATATTAATTATAGTGATGATGATGAGGAAGATGAAAAGGAAATAGAACAATTACAAGAGGAACTAGCTCTCCTTAAACAAAAAAGGTTGGCAAAGGAGAAGAAGGAAGAACAGTGTCTGGAAGATGATATCAAGGACGTTAAAGTACCCATATCACAAATTAAAAAGAAATCATGGCGACAAGGCACGACCTTTTCTAGAGATAAAAATAAAGTCTCTAAAAAATCAAACCAATCATCCACCAATAATTTAAATACGAGTAAAACTTATGTGAACAATATTACACAATCTGTTTATCATAAAGAATTTATGAAGAAATTTGTGAAGTGATTATTCTATCCTTACCATATTTGATATTTCTAATAAATCGTATTTTGATTAAGTTGATGATGTTTGTATTGATACTAACTTCTTTTGTTTCCAATACAAAAGCGTCATAGTGAACTGTTTGATAACTTAATCATAGGATTTTATATTGTTTCGCTATTAACAATTTATTAATTGTGTTTTTTCCATATTCAGAGTGTAGTCTGTTTAAGTTCATTGGGATACACTTATTATGATTAAATATATATATATATATATATCAAACAGCGTCTTGAATAGCTATAAAAATTAATCTCAACATTAATTTAATCTTATCGTTAGAGTCATTACTATAAATCCCTGTGTTATGAACAGGTATAAAAACAACCATATATAGTTACATATATATACTTATTGGGCAAGAGGAAGTAGATGAAACCATTATTAATATATTTTTCTTATTTTATCCTTTTACTTTTTGTCTCTCTTCAAAAATCTAGTGAATTTATTTTTTTTCTTCTTTTTACTATCGTTATCATCAGGGGTGGTTGTTGTAGGTTGTGGTTTATTTTGTGCAGTGGATACTTGAGTCCTAGTTGGTGCATTCTTGCTTTGATAATGAATATGTGAAATAGGTTGAGATACAGGATTCAATTCCTTTAACAAATAATCTGGTACAGTAGCATCCTCCTTTTTATCATCATTGAATTTGAAAAAACCACGTGGTTTTGTTAGATATTCAATGCTTGCCATGGCAGCTAATGGTGTCAAAACTCCATCACTACCAATAAAAACATCTTTATCTTTTAAATTTGATTGATCATAAGCTGATTTAATTTCAGTGAACGTAATTCCACCAATGCAATAATAGAAAAACCTCTGTCTGTTTTCTTTAATTGGTAAAGTTACACCAGATTTCGTCCATGATGCTTTATGTCTTTGATTTCTTAACGACGTTGAACTTTGGACTCTTGCAGTTTGACTAAAAATTTCTATCTCGTCTTCATTTAATAATTCGATTGGTTTATCTTTAACAAAGGGAAAAAATTCCTCGTTTAATAATAACGGGTTAGTGATGACCTTGGATAATATACTACCTGTGGCAGGAATAAATCTGGAAGAATTGAAAATGGTGGGATCTTTGACAATACTATCATGGAACCATTCTTTGTCAAAGGGCTTATCACCAGTATTATTTTTAATTAATTTAAATGCTAGATGAGAGAAATTTTTAAAAATATTAATCACGCGATTAAACATTTCATCTTCGTTACTGATCCCAGTAAAATTTAGTAATTTGATTAAATCTTGTTCAATTATACCACCACGATAAAGTGAATATATCAAAATGTATCTAATTTTATCAAATTTATTAGCTTTCTTGTTTAATAAAAGTTCCAAAAATTGATCTGTTATATGCTTCACTTTTTGTCCATCCATGTCTATACCAAAAGATGCTAAAGTTTGTTCTAAATCTGATAGATCTGCTAAAGATCTTTCATGGTTAATCATTAAACATTCTTCAATTAAAGTTTTGTGAAGAATCATTCTTCTTCTTTCCTCATCGAAATCTTTTAAATGTGCCACTACACTTAATAGATCTGATGTGTTTTTAATTTTAGATCTATCAACAAGCAACGGATTTCGGGCTATCATTTCTTTAATTTTCCCACCTAGGTACTCATTAGCATTGACTATATGCTGATGTCTCAGCTCTATCCAATCAGGGTCTAGTAAATCACACAATTTAGAACTTTTATCTTCCATTTCACCCAATTCATTTTCTGCTTGATATTTATATTCTCCCGTTTTTAGATCAAGATGTTCAGATAAGTCATATACCATAGGTTGATATGCAAAATCATGTATAAATAGGCTAAATGGATCCAAGCTCCTGTCAGTGATGAGCATAATGGCACGTGGTCTATTTGAAGGAGGTGGGAAATCTTCATGTTCCCTTGCATATGCATCTAAATATTGTTGAAACATAAACGCCAACTTCTCTGCCAATTTTGCTGCTGGAGTTACATCTAACTGACTCTGTGTAGCTTTTGAATATCTAATTATCGGATATTCTCCAGTAATAATACAAAGGTTTAATAAAGATTCAAGTGTTCTTTTCAAATTTTTCTCGATCAAATCATGACAATTTTGATTATAAAATATTTGCAAAGGTTTATCAATATCAATAGTCTGGAAAAATTGAGATTCCTTTGGTATAAACCCAATTTTGATCTCTCTAACATCATTTAAATATTGGGGTAAATATCTCAAATCATTAAAGTATTTAACTAGATAATCACCTGGAGATGCTATGAATCTAACATAGGCACTCTTATATTTATTAATACCACCGGCAAAATCTGCATCCATACAATTCATATTAAATTTACTTTCTTGAACCATATAGATGACTTCTACATCACTTTGTCCCTTTCTTGTTGGAGAGTCAATTCGATCAACTGTAGTGACATGATTTAACAGTTCACGGGAATCCTTAAACAAATATTGGAAAATAGTTTCTACTGTTTTGTCAATTACCAAAAATTTGATATTATGAACCGTCTGGATTTCATCTAATATGTTCAGTACGTAATTTTTTTGCAATTCTATTAAATTAGACATTCTGTATAGGAAACTGATAAGTAATACTCTTTTTTTTTTTTTAAATAAACGATCTAATAACTTTCAGTAATAGCAGTAAATTAGCAATTAATAACTCAGTAAACTTCGAAAACTTAGCTAATTTATAACGAATCTAGAGATAAAAAAATATGAAATAAAAAAAAACATATACTTGAAGTGAAATACAAACCACTACTGGGTGACATTCAAGCCGTTGGAACAGCCTTGACGGCTGATGTATACTACATATTTAAGTTGCTACTGTTAATATAAAAAAAGTTCCCTTTAAACGAGACAGGAGGAACAAAAATAAAAAGAAACTTTTTGACTATATTTTAAAAATTTAAAGCTTTTTCCCAATCAGGAAATAGTGAAAAAATTTTTTTTTTTTAATAGTCTTCTTTACTACGAGAAGTGAAAGATTTACCTGAAAGGTTTGAAATTTGTTTACAACGATGCAATACGTTGTGGGACCGATGTGAACTAAGCTGTTCAATTGGATTGAGAAAACAAGGTAAAAAAATAGGATGTTATATTGTGTGAATACTTGAATGGTCGGGTGATTGTTTAAGGAGTAGAATTAGAGGAGCAGGTGCACAGAAGAAGAAAAAAAAAAATAAAAAAAGGTTTGTTTTTAATATGGGATTTATTCATCCAGTGCAAGATTTTGTTGTTGACAGTACCAACAAACAAGTCTATACCGTAATCAAGAACACAATAGTGGTATACCGTTGTATAAATAATGAATATAAGCAAGTAGGTAAGTGGGTTGACAATTTTCTAGCAGAACAAGCAAAAAAGGTTAACTTCAAGAATAAAAAGATTAAAACTAATTCTGGTGAATCAGTAGCATCTACTACGAGTACTACTACTGTTACTAAACCACAACTTGATAAAGAAGTCCCAATATCTGAGTCTTTTTCATTGAATGCTAATGTAAGAAAGTTGAAGATTTTTAATAAGGGGAAATCACTTGTTGCATGTACCGATTCAAATAAGGGTATTGTTATATTAGATGTCAATTTATCTTCTAATTCAAATGAGAATTGTTTATCTGTTAGAAAGAGAGAAACTTTTGCTAAGAGACCAAATGCAATTACTTTGACCAATGATGAAAATATTCTTTTAGTGGCTGATAAATTTGGCGATGTTTATTCTATAGATGTTAAAAATGATGAACCATACAATGAAGAAGTTCAAGGCGAAAGAAGACCACTATTGGGTCAGGTGTCAATGTTAACTGATATCTTATTGAAGCATAATATTCATAACGGCAAAGATTATGTAATTGTTACCGATCGTGATGAGCATATCGAAATTGTCAATTATCCAAAGACATATGTTATCAACAATTGGTTATTTGGTCATAAAGAATTTATCAGTAGTATAATATCACCCAATTGGAGGTCCGAATGGTTATTAAGTGCAGGTGGTGATGATTGTGTCTTTTTATGGAATTGGGAGACTGGAAAGCTTATATCTACATATAATTATGCAAAGGATATTAAGCTACATTTGACTGATTCTCATTTAGCAGAAGTCAGATTTCAAAACGAGGAGAACTCTATTATTGAATATTGTGTCGCTAAATTGGCCTCCTTAAGCACTTTGTCGTACGTTGCCTTCTATGTGGAAGCTACTAAGCTTTTATTTATTTTAAATGTCGATCCAAATGAAGGTATCCTATCCTTAAAACAGACTTTAGAATTGCCTGCTAATATTATTTCTCTATCAAGTGATGAAGAGGATCATTTTGTGGTCTCTTTAGATAACCATGAGTGTGGAAACAAAAATTTTGTTAAAATAATCAAATTTGATGATTCAATTGATTCATTCGTTGTCGATGAATCTTTTTCTGCAAAATTAGATAATGTTATCACAAAAACGTTATATGACGATTCTAATCTATTGGTTGATTGTATTAAAGGTATACATCCACTTTACACGATTATCAATTTAAAAAAGCATGGTGAACACTATTCCTAATAGGACTTGTTTACTTTTGTCTCTTGAGTCTGGAATTGTTGTTACATATTATATGTATATATAGATATATAGATTAATCATTTAAAAGCAGCAAATTGTATCTCCGTTCTATTTAGATTTGACTGAACAATTGGTTCCATATCAATAACACATTTATCCATTTTTTCAATATGGTTTTGGAAACAATTTTGTAAACAAGCCTTTAACGTTACTTTGGTTTCTTGTTCCAATAATTTACCTAATACTTCTTGGAAAAATGTTATATCTACACAAAGTTGGAGTAGTCCATCTGATGAAATCTTACCAACATATGGTTTAAATGATTCGAAAAGGTATTTAGAGATAAACAATTGAGTCTCCTTTAATATCTTGTTGATTAATTGTGGTCCAACTTTAAAACATTCACTATGGATAGTAATCAAAAACATTAAACTTTCAATAATATAATCGCTGACTCTAAAAGAGTTGGATGTATAATTTATCCAATCAATTTGATGGAATTTGCTTTCTAAAATATTCTTTAAATTTATCTTCAAATCAGATATATAATTCCCAAAAATTGATTTCTCCATTTTATCTAAAAGATTAAAAATCTCTAAAGGTTTATCTTTAAGATTCCATTCAAATAGATCATCAAAGTAATTTAACGTCTCTGGGAATGTAACTTCTTTGATATATTCCAAGTTTGTTAATGTTAATAAAGTATGAACATTTCTTGGGTTATTTTTATCCTTTGTTGCATTCTTCAAAATTGCTTCTAGAACAGCTTCTAATGAAATAATTTGTTGTATTTCTACATCAATTAGCATTTTTTTGGTTGGTGGACTAACAATACAAATGTTGTTTACAGTGGGTAACCTTTCATATGCAAATAAAATGTCTCTTACTGTTTGAATACTAAATTGTTGAAACCCAAGAACAATATCAGGAAGACCTGTGACTCCAAATTCATAGTTCTTTTCACTTTTTTCATTCTCATAATAATTATTAGTAGTAGTGGTGCTTGAATTACGGTTATCGATGATTTCTTGAATCTTTGTAGTTATTTTCCAATCTTCTAGCAGATAAAATCTCGATATATCCCTTAATTTTGTAGAAGAGAGTGCACCAATACATCTTTCAATTATTATAGTGGATAATTGTTTAATTGATGAATTTATTGAAGAATCGATATTTAACTGAGCTATATTACTAAAGCTCTTTAACATTGGTTCAAGGATCAGAGGTAAATATCTTAGGCAACTTAGTCCATTGGCTCTTGGAGGGATAAATCCATAGTTTGAGGGTACACCATACTGGTTATTGTCAGTCCCTTCATTAAGATTGTTAGTAAAATCTGTGGTGATTGTATCATTTTTGATATTTACAGATGGTAAAGTCTCTTGTGTTGACTGGAAAAACGATAATAGATTATTACATAAAAGATTAATTATTTTTTCACCTTTGTGTTTAATTTCATCTTTCTCTTCCTGTGTTAATTTTAAAAATTCCTCGATTTCATCAATTGAAACTTCTGTACCATTGTGATGAGATGCACCATTAGTTAATTTATTGTTATAATGATGGTAGTCATTATTTTTAGCTTTTACATTATCTTCAATTAAAATATCGTCCTTTCTTTTATCATTAGCTAACATTCTTTGATATGTATTATTTAAAAATTTATCTATATTTTCCCATGATTCAATAAATTTGTTTATTGTAACAGTTAGATCGTTGATATATTTCAAAATAATCAACCACATCTCGATGACTAGAGGTGAATCAGTTAAAACACTAGATAAAATTGGTGTTGAAGACTCTTTTAAATTTTGTCTAGAAGAATGGCCTAGATTAGAGATGTTAGAAAAAGTAAAAAAATCAGTAGAATTGTGTGATCGTTCGTAATTTGAAATTTCACCATCCATAATACTTGTTGTTGTGGTTGTTCTTGAATAAGGTGATATTATAATATTCTCATTAATTAAAGTGTAATATGAAAGGTCAACGCCATCATTTTCATCAAATTGAAGTTCATTGGTGGTGTTACTGTTGTTTGAATCAATATCATTGACATTAATATTTAAAATATTTTTTTGTGCAACAATAATTTTCTTAAAAGATTTTTTAATGATTTGAATAAAGTCATTTTCAATATTAGTTAGACAGATATGAACTAAATCCGGTATTGGATTAGATTCGATTTTTAAATCCAATAATTTTGAAAGTAATGGTATAAATTCATTGGACTCATTAATTGAAGAATTAATCAGTTTATTCCATATTTGATCTCTATAAGAGTTACGGATATTTTCTACTTGATTCCAAATTAATTCAATGATTTTGGTCTGTCGTTGTTTTTGGTCTGAGTTTTTCTCATTCAATGGAATTAAATCATATGTATTATTTAAATCTTCATATAATCTTACACCTTTATTATATTGTAGAATAAAATTTTGGTAGTCATTTGAATACAATAAATTATTTAAATCTTTAGGTAAATTAAAATAATCTTTATTGTATTCAATAAACTGTTTCGTTAAGCTATAGTTGTTAATTTTTGTTTTCGTGTCGATCAAGGGTTTCAATTTTAAATTAATGGATCTAATAGATTCCTTGACCCTTTCATTTAAATTTTCTACGTCAATATTCATGGGATTGTTTGTTGGGTTATCAGCAGTTGAAAATGTTGTTTTACCAATACTAGTATTGCTGTTGTTGTTTACTCCTGATGTTGAAGTATTTTGATAAAATTGTTTATAGATAGAATCCAATCTATTTTTGATCTTTACATATTTAATAAAATTTTTTTCGACCAAATTTTGTAAATAAACTGATTGCGATTGTAAATCAAGATTCAAATCATCTAAAGATTTTGTTAAGTCTTGGAAAGTGTCCTTTGAATGGATATCTTTCAAAAATTTTTTAACATCAAAACTCTTTTGATTTATTAAGTACGAACGAATATTATTGTTATTATTATTATCTTGTGTTAAAGAATTGTTAGTTATGAAATCTTTTAATAGATGTTTTTGATTCAATGGATCTTTAACATCTTGAAAATATTGACCAGTTTGCATGTCGTTATCATCTATCATGCCATTATTGTTACTGTTACTATGGTTATTAATTATTTGTTGTTTATCTACTAAATCTTTTAAAATTTCATATAAATTGGAATCAACAGACTCCATATCTAAACTATTAATCATAGAGTAGCCAGTATTTTTAGGGACAACAGCATCATTATTGTCACTACCGCTATCACCAATGACATTACCACTGTCATTATTACTATAATATTTATTTAAATCAAATTGAAGAATTGAATCATTGACCCATGAGTTCATTGGATTTAAATCTTTTAAATTATAGAACTTTCGTAGATCTGATTCAAGATATCCAAAAGGGTCATTATCAGCAATATTATTATTACTATGGCTTGTCATTTGAGAATTGCTTGTTTGTTTGTTTTTTCAAAGCACTCAGGATCACCCTGTTGATTCAGTGAGTAGGTACAAGTTTAAATCAGCAATAGGTTTCACTTTACAACAATCGATTTTTTTTTTTAATCACTTATTATTTGATTAATCAAATCCTTCAAATATAATGTCCAAAGTTTCTTCTAAAAGAAAAAAAAAAATAAACTGTGAAGCAAAAAAAAAAAAAAGATAATTAAACAAAGAAATAAAAATAAAAAATAAAAGCATAAGTAAAACTTTACTTTGCAAATATTTCAAAGACAAAGATATATATATATATTCTTTGGGGAGGATAATTCTATTAAAGTGGTTAAGAGAAGGGTTTATAGAATTAGGTGAGAGAGCCAACAAGTAGTTTTGATATAATATATACATATACTTCCCATACGCCCATATACCCAAGATGGATATTGAACAAGAAAATAATAGAATAATAATGAATGATAATAACATTACTAGCACTTATAATATTGATAATGTCAATAATAATAACAATAAGCTTGATACGAATGAGATGAAAGATCAGATACAAGAGAGTAAAATATATGAAGAGGAAAATTCAAATGAGAAAGAGAAAGATGATATTGAGGTAGATGATGAATTCAATGATGAGGAAGAAGGTGAAATAATGGGATCGGCTATTAAGAGTGGGACAGATAACAACAACTTAATGGTTGATGACGGTCTAAATAATATATTCGGTATCCCAGAATTCACAAGGAAAGATAAGACGTTAGAAGAAATACTTGATTTAATGGTAGATAATCCGCCCATAATACCGGATGCAGTAATTGAATATTATATGAGAAAGAATGGGTTTGATGATGTTGATATAAGAGTGAAAAGGTTATTGGGTTTAGTGACACAGAAATTTGTAAGTGATATAGCCAATGACGCGTATGAATATTCACGTATCAGGTCAGGGATAGCGGTTAACAATGCAAATAATGGACAAGCAAGGGCTAGGCAATTGATGTTGAACCAACAACAACCTGGACAACAGCAACCATTGACACAGCAACAGCAGCAACAAAATGAAAAGACCACACAGTCGAAGGTTGTGTTGACAATCAATGATCTAAGCAGTGCCGTAGAAGAATATGGATTAAACATTGGACGTCCAGATTTCTATCGATAAACTCGACACATACATGAACAAATATATATTTGTATATATTATTCGACCAAAATTGTTCATTTTATCTTATTCTATCGTGTCATATCTTATTATGTTTCATTCTCTTTCCTCTACGTTCTGTGTAGTTACGTTATACAATGTGCATGAATGTATGTATGAGTCGTTAGGGTTGAGGAGTAATGCTAGCTGGTTTTTCCAAAAAGAAGAGAGATGCTAATTAGGGCACTGATGGAAATTTTTCCATTTTCTTTTCTTTTTCTGCCTTCTTTTATCTTTTTTTTTCTCCTCCTGCCCTTCTCCTCCCTAAGATGTTGTCACATAGAAAAAGTACCACACAAGATCGTTTATATACATGCAACATGCAGTCTTTGGTGAGATAAGAACACACACTAACACACACTAATACATATATTTATTTATTTATTTATTTATTTGTAGAAGGAGAGAGAGAGAGAAAGAGAAAGTAAAAAAATAAGATTACAGTGATGCCTATTGATTATTCTAAATGGGATAAGATTGAATTGTCTGATGATTCAGATATAGAAGTCCATCCAAATGTGGATAAACGGTCATTTATCAGATGGAAACAACAATCTATCCATCAAAAGAGAGAAGAAAGAAACAGAGATATAAAGAATTTGGAAACCCAGTTGAAGATGTACCATCAATTGAACAAACGTGTGGATAAATTGATCCAGTTATTGCCTGTTGACCAATTCAATGACCTTGACCGGATCACCAAATTTTTAAATTCTAACTTTGATAAATCTGAAAAGTGTGTTGGGGAGAATGTTGATCCTGATATTGGAACTTATAACGAGATGGTGGAGGATTTGTTTGATCAATTGAAACATGATATTAAGAAAGATGGGTTAGATCCAAACGATAGCGAGTTGATTAAAAAATATTTTTTGAAACACCGTGAAAAGATAGATAAAGTCACAGAAGAAGTGTTGCAGAAATTGACTCAATTGTACAAGGAGAAGAATGAGCATATCTCCTCAGAAGACATCCACATTGGTTTTGATAGTAGTTTTATTAATAAATCAAGTGTTGAAGAAGATGCAAAGACTTTGCAAAATACTTTGAAGAATTTGGAGATGAATAAGAGCAACAAAAATGATATCAGTAATAACAACGACACTGCTAAGACAAATCCAATTCTAGACAATGACATAGTTAAGTTGTACAAGCAATTTATTGACTACGGTACAAGTGAGGACAATATTGGTAAATTACATCCCTTGACAGAAGAGTTTGGCCTAAAGATTTCGACAGATGAATGTGAAAAGTCAGAATCCTTTTTATTGAAACATATGGAGATATTATCCGAACAACAAAAGGATGCATTAATGATGAAAGCGTTTGAATATGAATTGTCTAATGATACAAAGATGACGTATCAGATTGTTCATCAAGCGGAAATCATGTCATATATTATTGAATTGTACCAGTTGAAAAAAATCCCATTTTTAAATGTTGATGAGATGGAGAAAGTTATCAAAATGTTTTTTGGCAAGGTGCTATTAATCAATGGTGGTGGCAATGGCGTCGATACCAGGGGTAAAGACACATTTTTAGATTCTGTTAAAACCAAATATAACCATATTAAAGAACGTTGTAAAATCATTCAGCAAGAAAATGCGGATGGAGAAGCAGGGGATGAAGAAGCTAATGCTATTATACAGTTAAGATCGTTGGACGATTCTACAGAATTGGCTATAACATTGCCAGATTTTGGTTCAAGTGATCCAAATGAGGTTAGAAGGTGTAAGGCATTCTCTAAGATTCCATTAAAGATGCAAGAAGCTATTAAGACAGGTAATTTAGACAATGTGAATGCTGTCTTTGAAGAATATTCGTACGAGGAAGGTGAGAAAATGTTAGAATTATTCGATGAAGCAGAAGTTGTTGGGGTTAAGGCGTTATTAGAAGATGAAAAAGATTTTGAGCAATTAAAACAAGATTATCAATCAGAGAAAAGTGATGCAACGAATAATGAACAGACAAAGGAAACAACTGTTAACACGGCTGACATTGTCGATTAGAAAAAAAAAGCAGAAAAAAAGTAATAGTAACAACTCGTCACAGTATGTATATATTTGTGTAGAGAAACCACATATTATTCTCAACACTATATCTAAATCAATATAATATTTTGGTGCATATATATATATACAAAGAATATATATGCGTGTGTGTGTTTGTGTTTGTGTGATGTGTAAAGAAGTGAAGGAAAATGGTTGGATGGACAGTTCGCGTTTTAGGGTTTGTTTGTTTTTTTCTGTTTTTTTTTTTTTTTTCTTTGAGAGTCCCATTGTGGTTACCCGCACATATACACATAATCTGGTGTACGGATGTCCGCGGATCAAAATGGAAAAGCCGATAATTGCTTTTTTTTTCCTTTTCTTTTTCTTTTTATTTCTTTTTTTTTTTTGTTTGGAAGTCGCAAAGAAAACGACGCAGAGATTTTTTTTTGTTGTGTTGGGCGAATTTGGAAAGCAAGAGTCGATTTTCAGTGCAAGGGACTTTCAACTATCATTCATGGTCTTGATGTCCGTTGTATGCATAGGAAGGGGGAAGACAGAAGCTAGGATGTATGTTAGCTTGGCTTAGCTTAGACATTACGTAGGGTCATTTTCTGTAATGTGATAAAACAATTTGTATCTTGTGTGTGTGTGTGTGTGTGTGTGTGTATTTTTGATTTATCTTCTTTCTCTGTTACTTCTGATAGTCACCAGCTAAACAGATAAATAGAATCATTGGTAGATCTTTTTACCATAAGGATCCTTAACTAACCTCTATCTACATCGGTCAATTTCATAGCATATAAGTCAATTTATTTCTTTATTTATATCCTTTTTTTTATTTTTTGTCCTTGTTTTTGATTTTGTTTTCGATTTCAATCTTGATATTTGAAGAGAAGTGGTTTACTATCAGAACATGGACTCTTTATCTAAGAAACTACAGAATTTAGGTATCCATGATATCCGTAACGCTGCCAGATTCGCTCAAAACGTTATAGTGCAGTATGAACCATACCAGATCGATATTAGAAGAGCCACAAACACAGACTCCTGGGGTCCCACACCGAAACATCTTTCTAAAGTTTTGAGAAACAGATATCAGATCCCCATGTATCTAATGACCGAATACATTCTCAAAAGATTGATCGACCATATCGCTCAGAGACCAAAGAATCTTTATGAGAAGGCAAGGAAAGAATATGTTAACTATGGGTCTGAATGGCGTGTGGTGTTGAAATGTCTTGTCGTCTTGGAATTCCTTCTACTGAATGTCGACGACGGTGACGAACTGAACCAGATTAAGAGTTGCTTGAATGCACACAAACACATTTTGACAAGAGAAGTTACCAACTTTAAAATCAAATTCTCAAATGATGGGAAGATGGAGGTCCATGAGCGTGGTATAAAAAAGAAAAACGAATTGATCTTACAATATTTGGACGATCCACATTTTTTGGAAAGAGAAAGGTTGAAGAATAAGAAGAACTTATTAAAGATTAAAAATAATAATGCAGCAGGCGGTTTTAATAACGACTTGACTGGGGTCGTGGCTGGTCAGCATAACAGATATAATCATCCATCCTATTCTGGTGACCATGTAATGGATACAGCACAAGGGTTTGATGTTGATGATGATTTCGATGACGACTTTAATGAATTCACAGTTGGAGCAGTGGCGACATCTAATGCCCCTTCTTCTTTTCCCTCTTCCTCCTCTTCTTCATCATCATCAACATCATATGTAATGCATAATAATAATAATAATAATAATAATAATAATAGCACACATAATAGACGTAATCAAGTTATAAGTTTAGAAGAACAAAGAAGACAGAGAAGAGAAATCTTAAGAGAAAGAATCAAAACTTCTGAACAACAAAGAAAGAACCGTGAACAAATGAAATTACAACATCAAAAACAACAAGAACAACATGTTCCAGATTTATTGGATCTTGATTTCGATTCAACAACAACAACAACAACAAGTACAAACACAAACGACAACAACAACAATAATAATAATAATAATAGTTTAGCAGGTACACCTACTTCCAATATTACCAATTTGAATGTATTCCGTTCTAGTGACGTTGGAAACCATACTAAGGATGATAATAGCAACGACGACGATGACGATGATGGCTTTGGTGATTTCCAAAGTGAACTAAATACCACGACAATAAACACTGCTACTACTATCACTAAAAATGCATCAACAACTCTAGATAATTTATTGAATGGCAGCAGCATTGGTACCACTAATAATAATAATAATAATAATAATAATAATAATAATAATAATAAAACTACTTCTTTGAATGATAAGGACTTATTTGCAGACTTATTTAATAATTCTAAATCTCTAATATAAAATAACTTAGTTTATTAATATATATATATATATGTATTACATCATGTTGTAGTATAGTGTAATGTAATGTTACAAAATTCTCTTTTGTTTTATTAGTTTTTTTTTTCTTGTAGAACTTTAGGATTTAAAAATCTTTAAATCTTTAAATCTTTAATGTTATTTGATAATGAAGCATCAGCAACAGAATCCTTCATATTTGTGTTAATACCGTCGTTGCTATCACCATCACCATCTTCACCATCGATATCTCCAGTCTCTTCATCTTCAGTACCAACAAGACCTTGTTCAAACATTTGTTTACCAGTCAATTTACCATTATGTGCCTTCAATCTTCTTAGTTGATCTCTCTCATCTAATTTTAATTTTTTTCTAAAATCTTCCCTCCACTTCAAGTAAGACTCCCTTGTAACTTTGGTACCTATAAATTTAGCGTTCTCCTTCTTTTCTTTCAACTCAATCTCTCTTTGATGTTTCAATTCTCTTTCTTTCAACTCGTTTAAAAACCAGTTTTCACATTGTTCTTTTATAGAAGAAAGTAGAGTGAAACACATTTGCATCCCCTTCATCACCATCATTTCATCCTCCATATATTCATCGTTATTTATCCTTTCGTTAAGTAAAATAGGTATGAAACTGTCAAATGATATAGAATTTGGTATGTTTTCCAGTTTACTTATTATTTTGTTCCCATGGCTGTCGAATTCAGGTTCATCTTCACCCTCATCAGCATCGTCTACTTCGTCATCTCCGTTTACATATTCTTCATGACAAGAAATCGAAACTATTGGAGTCTCGTCAGGATAAGATTCAGGTAAAGTTATTTGGACCAAAAGGGTGTGTTTTTTAGTCAATGATTCGATGATTAGGTCATCTAATTGGTCTAGCTCCAATAAAAGTGATACTTCGAAGGATATATTTGGATAATGGCTGTTTAACACTGCCAATTCATCTGGATAGATGGATTGAAGGACTTCCAGTTCCTGATCTTGTTCTTCTTTATAATTCATGGTAACACTAGTGGATGTGCTCTGTTTTTCTGTGGTTTGTTATATCTTATATGATTGTATATATGTTATAATATATACGATTATGAATTCTTACTAAAATTACCAAGATTCTTAAAATTGTTAAAAAGTGTTCTTGAAATGTGGTGAGACAGACAATCTGAAATAATGAATATCACTGCTTCTAAATTGGTTTGTCTTTTAATTTTTGTTTCTGTTTATTTTTTTTTACAATCAATACATTAATATAATGAATGTTTTTATTACATTGTTTTATTTTCCTACAAAAATTTTCTGCTCTTGACAAATTTCAAATCCATCGAACTATCGAACTACAAAAAAAAAATGAAAAAACAAAAATTATTTTGTTAACCCTATCTTAAATTTGTCAATCAGAAGGGTAAAAAAAGTGCAACCCTATTTTAATGTTGGGGTGTGATTATTGTGTCTTTTCTTAGATTTGCGTCATTTCAAAAGATGACTGAAATCTGCTAGGTAATGTAAGCACTTATGTCCACATGTTGGAGCCGAAGACAAAGACAAGATAGGGTGTCAAGAAGATGGACTAAGAAATAATAATAATAATAATAATAATAATAACAGCATATTACAAATCAATAGGAGACATGCTAATATATTGTTGCTGTTGCTGTTGCTGCCACAATAACCACACGGATGTGGATAAGATTAAAATTGTGGCAATCCTGCCCTGTTAATCTACAAAGAAAATTTATCTGGAACATGTGTTGGCCAGATAGTAATTCAATATTTTTTTTTCTTTTTCATACTTTTAGTAGAATGCAACTAGGGATTTGTACACAAACTATGTATGGATAGTTGATGCTGTAAAGTTGATTTCTGAGGCTATTAGAAGTGCACCTGTAAAAAAAAAAATAGAAAACAAAAAAAGAAAAGAGAAAAAGAATGGTAGAAAATGACGTGAGAGGGAAGGTGCAGTGTTGCTATGGAAATCGTCTCAGTTAAAAATTAACTCACTAAGAGGGTGCACTGTGCAACAAACAAAACAACACTCAAAAGAGACCCTCAATCAACTATAAGAGAAATAAAAAAAAATTATTACTGTCGACAGTTTAGTTTACCTTCTCCCTTTTCGTATATATATACGTATGTATGGATACTTAACAATGTCGTTGCAACTATAATCAACTAGTATTGCTACTGCTACTAATATGAATGTGAGATACAGACGTGGATATTACTCCCTTACATAATATTTGTTTCACGATATTGAGAATACAGAAATTCCTCAAGAACTTAACGTGCAAAAAAAAAAAATTCTTCTTTTGAGTCTGTGTGCTTTTTCTTAATTGGGAAAGTTGTCCTCTAAAGTGCAAAAAGTAGCGAAAAAAAAAAAAATAGAAATAAATAGAGAATCGCACAAGATAATATTAACAGATAAATTATTTATTAGCTCATCTCCACCTTTATTCGCATCTTTATAACTTATCTAGAATCTTAGAAGTTGACTTGCTTCTTTTTGTTTTATATCTTTTTATTTATTTGTTTGTTGTTGTTGTTGTTGTTGTTGTCGTTGTTTTTTTTCTGATTTGTCTTCTTCTACATATATTTATTTTTTTACTTGGTTTATGATATGCTATCTATTGATTTCACTAATCTTGAACATAAAAATTATCACCTGGTCACAAACTCATCTCCTTTTACAACTGTTGCTGGTGGATCCAACACAAAACCATTTTTACAAGCAGTGTTGTTTGATACAAATATTATTGAACCATCTTCTTTGTCATCATTATCATCAAGTGTAACTAAATCTACTGCTACCAAATTGGCTACTGCTATTACTAGTACTAGTACTACCGCAACAACAACTGCATACATTCGGGATTCATCGACTCATGAAATGGATAATTCAAGTTGTATAACACAATTGATTAATAATAATAATAATAATAATGGTAATAGTGCTAATAACTTTATCAATGATGACCATTATGCATCCATATATAACAATAATATAGGCTCAGCGGTCTCTAATAAGAATACTAATGATGATTCAATAGAATATGCACTAAAGATAAAAGAAATTGAAGATTATTATTTAAAATCATTGTTGAATGAAGACACAAATGATAACGATACCAATGATAATGATAATAACAATAGTAATAGTAATAGTAATAATAATAATTTATTATATTCCAATTATTATCATTCTTCCCCAATAATAAACAATCAAAATCAGATAAATTTAAGACCAAATGATTATCAGCTATCATATTATGGTATACAGAATCATTTAAATGGTAATAATAATGATAATAGTCATAATAATAATAGCATTGATCGAAGAAATTTATTAGAAGTAGATATCAATCATAGTTTTAATCATAGTTTGCCATTGACAACAGAAAATTTACAAAAGCTATCCTTATCTAATAATCACATTAACCATAATTACCTTAATTATAACCCAAATACATCTTCCTATTATATATTTTCAAACCAGATTAATAACAATAATAGTAATCCTCAACATCATAATCATAATAATAATATTCTTTCAAACACATTTTCTAACAATGTTTCTTATCCATCACAAATCCTGTCACAACAACTGCAAAAACAGCAACAAAATATTCCATTATATAATATACCGGTGGTAATGCCTCCACCTTTGAGGCAACAACAACAACAACAACAAGCAGAGATCAATAAACAGTTGTATAAGACAGAATTATGTGAGTCTTTTACCACTAAAGGGTTTTGTAAATATGGCAATAAATGTCAATTTGCACACGGTCTAAATGAATTGAAATTTAAACAAAGATCAAACAATTTTAGGACAAAACCTTGCATTAATTGGGACAAATTAGGTTATTGTCCGTATGGTAAGAGATGTCTTTTTAAGCATGGTGATGATAGAGATATTCAAATATATGTCAAGGCAGGCACGATAATTGAGAATTTAGATAATACCAATGGTAATAATAGTGATGCAACATCTAATTTAAACACTGCTAACTCTACTACTAGTGGAACACCTCATGTCAGACCACGACACAAAAATTTGCATGCAAATGTTAAAAGATTACAAAAGATTACATGGTGAATTTAATTTTTTTTCATTTTTTTGTGGATATTTATTATCTGTTTTATTTATTTATTTATTTATTTATTTATTTATTTATTTATTTATTTATTTATTTGGTTATTTAACATGTTATATGTTAAGTTGTTCTTCAAAAAAACTTTTTATCTCTAATGGCCCAATTGACTAATATTATAAATATTTAAATGTTTGACAACATTTTCCATCATAAATGGTTTTTTTATTTATGGGAATTTTTTTATATATATGTGTATATATAGATTGTTTAATCTTTAAATTTTTATGTACAATCGTTTAATATTTATATGCATATATTACAACAGAAAATATAATCTTTAGTTAGATAATCTTTCAATAAGATAGGATAAAGATTTAAACCAAGTCTCGTGAGATTTCTTATTTGGGCATGTAAATATAACATGATGGCTGTTATTATCTAACACCATAATACTCTTGAAATACATTTCTTTACCCATTAAACCAGAATTATAATGGTCATTGATAACACTTCTGACATGACAAATTGGAATACTTTTACTGTTCACTTTATTTTCAGTACTTGTTCTAGGATCTTGATTACTCCAATGAAGAGTCATGGTATATGGTTGAATCCACATATACCTTTCATGAGTAAAGGATGGATTGTCTATTATACTATATTTAGAATATCTCTTTGATAGATATTCACCAACAAATGTCTTTGTCAAAGATTTAGTAATGGCGTCGTCTACATCTTTTTCATTTTCAAAGAATATTGATTGTAAAGAGTTATTGCTTTTTTTATGTTGGTAATGGCTTACCAACTTCGTAGACTTTGTAATAGGAGTTATAGCAGTAGCCTTTGATGATGATATAGATTGTGTGGAAGAAGAAGTAGATAGAGGAAATGGTGTTGATTGACGTAATGATAAAGGAAGTTTTGTACCAGGTTTTGTTGGTGTATTTCCTTTATTCATATGAAAACAGGATAAATTATCAATACTACTGTCCCTACTTATAGACGACAGTGTTTTTGTTTTGACTGACGATTCTATTTGATGCTGTGTAGATCTTAAATTAGTTGCTTGTTTTCTTAGTGATACAGTATTCGTAGATATAGATCTTCTAAATGAATTAGTTTTATTTGAAGTTGAATTTCCAAATTCCATCCCTCTTATACCACGCCTCTTTACTTCATTTAATATTTCCTTATCATCCAAGGCTGCAGCTTTAGTAGTACCTGTCAAAATTAGATTTTCATAATAAGGTTTTGTTACTAATAAAATATCTTCCTTCTTTGAAGTTTTAGACAGTGGGCTGTCAGAGATAAAAGCTTTGTTAGGAACGCATGAAATACCCAGTTCTATAGCTTGTTTTATAAGTTCATTTATATTATTTGCTTTTTGCGATATTTTTTGTTGGTCAATTTTATCAAGTTTACGAGAGTCTTTTGCAGTCAATTCCTGGTATTTACTAATTGATATAACATGGTAACCCATCTGCAAAGCTCTTGTTTTTAATTGAATTCTATTTAATACTACTTTTTCTTGTAATCTACCATATACATTTTTCTTCAAAGGAATGTAACCTAGCGCATTGACTTGCTGAAGTAGCTCTTTATGAGAAGGAGAGTTTACGAATTTTTTAATCTTTGTCTCATTTCTTGATAATTTTTCTTGTAACTGCTCATATTTCTCGACACTTAGCATTATCATTCCCAATTCTTTTGCTTTCTCTGATAATTCTTCTATAGAATAATCTTTTTCTTGTAACCTAAAGCCCATATCTGATACAACATTCTTTAAGTCACGTTCGTCATCTTTAGATATTAAATGGTAGTTGTGTAATTTAGCACCTCTATTTAATAAATCAATATCAGGATTCTCTATGATATGGTTTAATTTATTTAATTTAGATGTTTCAATGGTACTTAATCCCAGTAATGTGCATTTTTCTTTTAAATATGCAGAAGATGGTTCATTTATGTTCTTCTGCAAACTCATATATTCTTGTGTGTCTAATAACATTTTATCAAAAACTTTTGCATTTTTCAGTAGGTAATCTATTGATGGATGTTGTATCATCTCATACAATTTATCTAATTGTTTGGATTCAATCAAGGAATATTGTAGACTCGATGCTTTTTCCTCTAAATATTGTAAAGTTGGATGGTTTAATTTCTCCTTTAGGGATACTAGTTCATCTTGAGCAATCAAGACATTATTAAATTTTACGCATTTTGACTTTAGGTATTGCAAGGAAGGATTTTCAATATTGCTATAGAGTTCACTTAATTTGTTTTCTTCTATTAGATTGTATTTATTTTTCTTTGCATGAATTTGTAAATATGCAATTGTTGGGTTTTCCAATAAAGTTTGTTGTTGTGAATAAATATTTTCATTCACTATCAATTTCCCAATCAACCTTGCTTTTTCAATTAAAAATTCTTCCTTTGGATTTTCTAAATTATTTCTTAATTCGGTGATCTCTTTCTTGGAAATTATCACGGAATCATACATCGCGACTTTTTCATTCAAAAAAGATAGTGAGGGTTTATTTTGAAGAGATTGATAATCTTGTAAGACGTTTGTTTCAATGATTGAATAATTCATTTTTTCAATACTAGATTTTAAGAATTCCATATCGGGATTGATTTTATTTTGTAAAAGTTCTTCAAATTGATCTTTTTTTATAACTACAGAATCAAATTTTGAAACTTTTTCTTTTATAAACTTAAGACTTGGGCTGTTTTCAATATTTTTTAGGTGATTGAAAAGCGAAAGTTCAATAACATTATATCCTAAGGTGTTACATTTCTTCTTTAAAAAGTCTAATGTTGGGCATTTTTCAATAAGACTTAGTCTGTCTAACTCATCATTGTTGATAACTGAATAATTAAGTTCTAAAGCTTTCTCCCTGAGATATGACAAAGAAGGATTATTTAAATTATTTTGTAATTCGGTTAACATTTTTATTGGTAAAATAGTGTATTCCTGTCTTTCAGCTTTAGCTTTTAAGAAGGGTAATGGTGGATTGTTTTGTATGTTAGTAAGTTTTTCATAAGATGTTCGAAGTATAACAACACTACTAAAGCTTTTTGCTTTTTCTTTTATATATTCAATGGTTGGAAAGTTGATACTATTTTTTAGTAAATTAAATTCTTCTGAGCTAACAAGGACTTTGTTTAGTTTGTTAGCTTTATCCTCAAGGAATGATAAAGATGGCATATTTTTCAAGTCAATCAATTCTTGATAGTCACTTATTGGGATAATTACCAAATCTTGTTGGCTTGCTTTCTTCTCCAAAAATTTACGTGAAGGAGATGACTGTAATGTGTTAAGCTCATTATATTCATCAGATGCCACAATAACCATATTATACAAGTTAGCTTTATCTATCAAATATTCTAAAGTAGGTTTTTCCATGGATGTCATTAACTGATTATATTTGGTCAAGGGAATAACAATATGATGTAAGTTTGAAGCAGCCTTGTTTAAAAACTCAATGGTCGGACTGTTGGTATTTTTTAGTATCGCTTCATATTCAACTGTCTTAATTATACTACAATGAAGTGTAGCAGCTCTCTCTATTAAAAACTCCATAGTAGGTTGTTCATACATTGAAGATAACTTATGTAAATCTTCTTTTGAAATAATTTCATAACCCTTTGATGCTAACTGTTCCTTTAAAAATTCTGTTGGAGTATTTTCTCTTAATTCTATTAGTTCTTCAAGTTCAGATTTTTTTACAATAGCGTATTTCAACCTTTCACAGGCCTCTGCTAAAAATTCAATACTGGGATTTTCTTTAACCATTTGCAACTCTTGTAATGTCTGTTTTGTAATAATGATCTTGTCTAGAGCATTGACTTTTGTTTCCAAGAACTTTATAGTTGGGTGAATATTTGTATCTATTAACTTCTTGAAAGAATCCTTCTTAACTAAAAGATAATTAAATTCATTTGCTTTCTTCTTTAAGAAATTGATATGAGGATTATCCCTATAGTTTAATAAATTTTTATATTCTTCAATTGTTAGAATAAAATAATTCTTTTCCTTTGCTTTCTCCTCCAGATATTTAAGAGTTGGCAGATCAAAGTTATGCTTTAGCTCCTGGTACATATCATCTAAAACCATACAGTAACCCATATTGGACGCCTTTTCTTCTAAATAATCTAGCGATGGATTTAAAACATTGTCACATAATTTCTTAAAATATTCATTTTCAACCATTACTTTCCCATAATCTAATGCTTTCTCCTTCAAGAAGTCTAGGCTTGGTCTTTCCTTAGTCTCAACCAATGTGTCATAATCATCTTCTGGAACTATCACTTGTTTGTAGTCTTGTACCTTCTCCTTCAAGAAGTCTAGGCTTGGTCTTTCCTTAGTCTCAACTAATGTGTCATAATCATCTTCTGGAACTATCACTTGTTTGTAGTCTTGTACCTTCTCCTTCAAGAAGTCTAGGCTTGGTCTTTCCTTAGTCTCAACTAATGTGTCATAATCATCTTCTGGAACTATCACTTGTTTGTAGTCTTGTACCTTCTCCTTCAAGAAGTCTAGGCTTGGTCTTTCCTTAGTCTCAACCAATGTGTCATAATCATCTTCTGGAACTATCACTTGTTTGTAGTCTTGTACCTTCTCCTTCAAGAAGTCTAGGCTTGGTCTTTCCTTAGTCTCAACTAATGTGTCATAATCATCTTCTGGAACTATCACTTGTTTGTAGTCTTGTACCTTCTCCTTCAAGAAGTCTAGGCTTGGTCTTTCCTTAGTCTCAACTAATGCATCGTAGTCTGTCTTTGGAACAGCCACATATTCATAACCGTCTACCTTCTCCTTCAAGAAGTCTAGGCTTGGTCTTTCCTTAGTCTCAACTAATGTGTCATAATCATCTTCTGGAACTATCACTTGTTTGTAGTCTTGTACCTTCTCCTTCAAGAAGTCTAGGCTTGGTCTTTCCTTAGTCTCAACCAATGTGTCATAATCATCTTCTGGAACTATCACTTGTTTGTAGTCTTGTACCTTCTCCTTCAAGAAGTCTAGGCTTGGTCTTTCCTTAGTCTCAACTAATGTGTCATAATCATCTTCTGGAACTATCACTTGTTTGTAGTCTTGTACCTTCTCCTTCAAGAAGTCTAGGCTTGGTCTTTCCTTAGTCTTAACTAATGCGTCGTAGTCTGTCTTTGGAACAGCCACATATTCATAACCGTCTACCTTCTCCTTCAAGAAGTCTAGGCTTGGTCTTTCCTTAGTCTCAACCAATGTGTCATAATCATCTTCTGGAACTATCACTTGTTTGTAGTCTTGTACCTTCTCCTTCAAGAAGTCTAGGCTTGGTCTTTCCTTAGTCTCAACTAATGTGTCATAATCATCTTCTGGAACTATCACTTGTTTGTAGTCTTGTACCTTCTCCTTCAAGAAGTCTAGGCTTGGTCTTTCCTTAGTCTTAACTAATGCGTCGTAGTCTGTCTTTGGAACAGCCACATATTCATAACCGTCTACCTTCTCCTTCAAGAAGTCTAGGCTTGGTCTTTCCTTAGTCTCAACTAATGTGTCATAATCATCTTCTGGAACTATCACTTGTTTGTAGTCTTGTACCTTCTCCTTCAAGAAGTCTAGGCTTGGTCTTTCCTTAGTCTCAACTAATGTGTCATAATCATCTTCTGGAACTATCACTTGTTTGTAGTCTTGTACCTTCTCCTTCAAGAAGTCTAGGCTTGGTCTTTCCTTAGTCTCAACTAATGTGTCATAATCATCTTCTGGAACTATCACTTGTTTGTAGTCTTGTACCTTCTCCTTCAAGAAGTCTAGGCTTGGTCTTTCCTTAGTCTTAACTAATGCGTCGTAGTCTGTCTTTGGAACAGCCACATATTCATAACCGTCTACCTTCTCCTTCAAGAAGTCTAGGCTTGGTCTTTCCTTAGTCTCAACTAATGTGTCATAATCATCTTCTGGAACTATCACTTGTTTGTAGTCTTGTACCTTCTCCTTCAAGAAGTCTAGGCTTGGTCTTTCCTTAGTCTCAACCAATGTGTCATAATCATCTTCTGGAACTATCACTTGTTTGTAGTCTTGTACCTTCTCCTTCAAGAAGTCTAGGCTTGGTCTTTCCTTAGTCTTAACTAATGCGTCGTAGTCTGTCTTTGGAACAGCCACATATTCATAACCGTCTACCTTCTCCTTCAAGAAGTCTAGGCTTGGTCTTTCCTTAGTCTCAACCAATGTGTCATAATCATCTTCTGGAACTATCACTTGTTTGTAGTCTTGTACCTTCTCCTTCAAGAAGTCTAGGCTTGGTCTTTCCTTAGTCTCAACTAATGTGTCATAATCATCTTCTGGAACTATCACTTGTTTGTAGTCTTGTACCTTCTCCTTCAAGAAGTCTAGGCTTGGTCTTTCTTTAGTTTCAACTAATGCGTCATATTGTGTCGTTGGAATAACTGTTAATTCTATTTCAGACGCTTTTTCTTTTAAAAACTCAATATCTGGATTTCCATTTAGCTTTTCTAGTTCCTGTAATTTGGTTTGTTCTATTAAAGTTTTATTATATTTATTAGCTTTTGTAATCAAAAAGTTGATGGAGGGACTGTCTTTAATTTTATTCAGGCTTTCTAATTCATTTATACCGATCAATACTTTATTGAATCTTTGCGCTTTTGTGGATAAAAAGTCCAAGTCAGGATTGTTTATGACACCTTTCATATGGTTATAGTCTCTTAAAGATATCTTAGTCAGTTTTTTACTTGCTAAAACGTCGTCGATTTTTTCAGTTGAAGGATTTTCCACTAAATGTTTAAGTTTTTCAAGTTCTTTTTCCTCCAAGATTACCCTATTATAAGCTCTTAATTTCTTAGTAATATAATCGATTGTTGGATTCTTAATCTTCTCTTTAAGTAGTTCATATTCCTCGGCTGATATTAGTAAATGGCCTTCCTGAATTGCCTTTTCTTTTAAATATACCAAACTTGGGCTGTCAAGGGATTCTTTTAATTCCGATAATTCTTTAGTTGATAATAAACTATATCCTATTTGTTCTGCTAAAGTCTCTAGAGTATCTTTATCAGGGGATGATGCATTTAAGCGGTTTAATAAATCATAGGAATTTTCATCTATAATATATTGATTGTATGATTTAGTCCTGTCTATTAGGTATTCCAATGTAGGATGATCTATAGTTTCTTTCATATTAAATAGTTCTGTTGACGATAGGACATTGCATTTAATCCTTTGAGCTAAATCGGTTAACAATTTTTTATCAGGTGTAGAATTATTTAGTGAGTTTAAAAAATTGAAAGAATCTTCATTTATAATGTGGTGATTATGTGCTTTAGCCTTCTCTTTAAGTGTGTCTAATGATGGACAATATAGAGAATTGAAAGTGTCTAGGCTTAAATAAGATAAACGATCACAACCATGTTCTTCAAGAATTTTCAAGGATTCATCTATGGATCTCAAGTTTTCCAGTTCGTGTGTCATGGTGTCAAATATCGAATTATCAATTAGTTTCAAATCATGTTTGATGGCGTAGTCCTCGACATCTTCTGACGATAATGATTTAATTGACATTATATCAGAGCGGGACTCATTTTCAAATATTTCATTATCTTTACTTTTAGTAATTTTATCTTGTAACTCAGATATCATGGTGATATTTTCGTTGATTTGATTCTGTTTTTCAGTAATGATTGCGTTCTGTCTTTTGCTTTCAACTTTTAAACGTTCAATATCATTTTTTAAATTTTTAATTATTTCATTTAATTCGTCATTTTCGTCATTTAATTCTGTGATGTGTAAATTAAGTAATTTTATGTCATTATTGAAAGTACTTCTTTGTTCTTTCAATTCCTTTTCCAAAATCTCTTTTGAAGATATTAACGAATCGAGTTGAGAGTCTTTATCTTTTAATAAATTATTACAAGATTGAATCTCGTATTCCAACTTATTGAATTTATTTTTGAGTTCTCTGAAGTCTTTATGAATCTTAGATAAGTCTGATTCGAGTATCCAATTTTTGTCATTTAAATCATATATTGTGTCATTGAGGACATTATTTTTCTCAGAAATTTTTTTAATTTCAACATGCAGTTTATTAATTTCATTCCTTTGAGCTTCGTTAACAGATTTCAATCTTCGACAATTGCTTATCAATTTGCGAGACATATTTATAGTGAATTCCATATCTTGAGGAGATTGTTGGACCAAGGATGCGTTAGTGGTCAAGTTGTCATACTTGAATAAGTCAGATTGTGATAGAGTGTCGATGTCTTGTAATAAGCTAGATATGAAATTTTCAGAATGTGAATTTTTTAAGGCTGGAATATTATTTTGTTTCAATTGTGCAGATGCTGATATGTCGTTATGGACCTGTTCTAATTCAGTTAAGAAATTATTAAATTTTTTTAAATTAATATAGGATTTGCTTTTAGCAGGAAGATTGCCATTTCCATCAGTATTCAATGATTCTTTATTTTTTGACATATTCCTATAGATATATATGTTGGCACTTACTCTTTATTTGTGAGCATACATATAAAGAGATAGATAGATAGATAGATATATTATTTTGTTATTATCTAATGTGATGAGGATTATTGGTGGTAAAATTTAAGTAGAAACCAGTTTAATCCAATGGTTACAATAAAATGCATGGAGAATATTAGATTAATAGCAAGATGAAAAGATCTATCTCATCAATCATCACTCTTGCAAATACATAAGTAAATAAGTAAATAAGTAAAAAAAAAAAAAATTACTTTCTTGAATATCATCGAGTACGAAAAATAGCCGCCGTCAAGAAGAAATACTCAGACATTACTATACATACAATATATATATTAGAATTCTATAGAAAAACAGCAAAGTGTGGGGAGGATAAATCAGTAATTAAGCAGCACAAATAATAGAAGGGAGACAAAAAATAAATAATTAAATAATTAAATAATTAAATAATTAAATAAGACTAACGCAACTATGTAACAATCAAGAATCGAACATACGAATTCTTACCATATTAAGCACTCTTGTGCTTTTTCAATCTTTAATATTTAAAAGTAAAAGCAAAAGTAAAGAAAAAAAAAGGGGGGGTGAAGGAGAAGAACGGCAGCAATCAAAATATTAAACTATGATATGAGCACTTTGTTTTGTTTTGTTTTGTTTTTTTTAACTGTCTTTGATTGGTTATGTTTAATTTTTTTTTTTCTTGTAAAAAACAAAACAAAAAGAAAAAAAAAATAAGAACAATTAGAGATATACATTTGACTTACCTTACTATCATCTTTTTTTTTTTTAAAAAAAAAATTTCCTGTTCCCCGAAGAAAAATAAAAGTTTATTCGTGCGTTTCACGGATTACCTATGGGCTACGATTATTTTTCTTTTTTTTTATTTTCCTAAGATTACGGGTGTGTCAATGATGGTTTAGTAAATGTTTCTTTGAAGAAAAAGAAAAAGAGATAAAAAGAACTAGTAGTTGTTATATGTAGTTAACCAATCTAAAATAAGACAATTTGGTTCTTCTGTTTTGTTTGTCTGTTTGTTTCGTTGTCTGATGCTATCAAGCAATAGAATTCTCAATGACTGTAGTAAAGAGAAGCCTTCTTGTTTCTCCTTCTCTCTCTCTCTCTCTCTCTCTCTACCCTTTCTCTTCTTCTTCTTTTTCCTCTCGGATCTCCATCTTGTAAAGTTTTTTTTTCACTTGGTTGGCACTTTTCTTCAATCTTAAATTTAATTCAAATCGTTCTTTGTGCACATATACACACACACACATATATATATATATAAGAATTTATTTCCTATTGCAGAGTCCATATGATATATAAAGGCATAGAGTGATTTTCCATGTTCCACTGTGATTAACCAACTTTATCTCTACTGTTGTTTTCAGTCGTTTCTTTTTTTTTCTAATAGATTGCTGTTCCCATCTGGAAAAAAAAGGGGAAATTTTTGTATTAGAATAATATACTCATAAAGATATAAAAAATTGGCTTGGAGTAATAAGTAAAGTGGATTTCTAATATCACATTTTAAACATACACAAAAAAAATCATACATTAGTACAGGTACACGCGCATAAGTTGTTTAACCATGTTGTCTAGAACTGCTAAAAAACCATTAACGAATATAGTTAAAACTGCAACCCACAAAAGATGTATTCAAACAGTCTCCAGTGGCATAATACATAGCCACCGTAATCTTTATATTAATAGAAACAATGACGGTAAATTCATGAATTTTACTCGTTCCAATAAATTTGCAAACAAATATAGTAATAATATAAATGTTAGTAATTCAATCGGTTTACGTTATAATTCCACATCTGTTAAAGTCCCACAAATGGCAGAATCTTTGACAGAAGGTTCCTTGAAAGAATTCACCAGGAAAGTAGGGGACTATATTGCCGCAGATGAATTGTTAGCTACCATCGAAACTGATAAGATTGACGTAGAAGTTACTGCCCCTGTCTCTGGTATCATCGCAAAATTGAATTTTCAACCCGAAGATATTGTCACCGTTGGTGAAGAATTGGCCCAGATCAAACCAGGTGAAGTATCTGCTGGTGATGCTACTGCTACTGCTACTGCTTCTGCAGACACTGCTACTCCTGCTGGTACTACTTCTTCTACTTCTTCCGAGGCTTCCAAAAGACAAACCTCTTCTTCATCTTCTCCTGCAAATGCTGCGGACACAAAGAAGGAAACCCCATCATCTGCTGTTCCAAAGCCCATTACGCCAGAAAAGAAGACTACTACTCCTCTAAATACTGCATCCCAATCTTTCACTCCATTCCAACGTAATGAAAATAAAGTCAAGATGAATAGAATGAGACTAAGAATTGCTGAAAGATTAAAAGAATCTCAAAATACTGCTGCGTCATTGACCACTTTCAATGAAGTCGACATGAGTGCACTATTAGAAATGAGAAAATTGTATAAAGATGAAATTATTAAGAAGACCGGTGTTAAATTCGGTTTTATGGGTCTCTTCTCTAAAGCTTGTACTTTAGCTGCTAAAGATATTCCTGCAATTAATGCTGCAATCGAAGGTGACCATATTGTCTACCGTGATTACACTGATATTTCAGTGGCAGTGGCTACACCAAAGGGTTTAGTAACTCCAATTGTTCGTAACGCTGAATCGTTATCTGTCTTAGAGATTGAACAAGAAATTGCAAGATTGGGTCAAAAGGCAAGAGATGGTAAGTTAACTTTGGAGGATATGACTGGTGGTACCTTCACTATTTCTAATGGTGGTGTCTTTGGTTCATTATATGGTACTCCAATCATCAATATGCCACAGACTGCTGTCTTAGGGTTACATGGTGTCAAAGAAAGACCAGTTACTGTAAATGGACAAATTGTCTCTAGACCAATGATGTATTTGGCTTTGACTTACGATCATAGATTATTGGATGGCAGAGAAGCTGTTACTTTCTTGAAGACGGTTAAGGAATTAGTTGAAGATCCGAGAAAAATGTTACTAGCATGATTTGAATCTTTGATTTTCTAATTTTTTTTTTGGGCCCAACTTATTATGAAAACAATATCCTTGTATTTTATGTTATAATAACATTCATTTTAGTTAGTTATATTCACTATATATTTATTCCTCAGAAGAAAAAAAACAACATTATCACAAATACTTTAACCTCTTTTTGATTTTTTTTGAAAGTATATCAATAAGTTCTAGAACAGTATCTATATTTTTTTTTTTCAGAAATTAGTGGTATGTTCCGATATCGTTGCTAATAAATTTATTGATATTATTATGTATATTTATAGTTGATACTGTCACTATGCAAAAAAAGTATAAGTTTATAATATATGTGTAATTTATAAATTTTCTACGGAATTAAGTTAATATCTAAATATTGTACATCTTCCATAATGCAGTCATCTTTTGTAGCGATCCTGAATTTAATTAAATCACCCCAAAAGAATGATAATTTATCTTTACAAAAATTCATATAATCGAAATAGTCATCATTCTTATTAATATCGTTAGAAACTTCGCTGGTACTGTAATTGGAATGATTATTACTATCTTCTTCAATTAGATCTGAAGATAATGTTTCAACATCATATTCATCATTTTGGTCCATATCATTACAAGTGCTTGGATTAATTAATCCACCACTTTGCAAAATTGCCCAAAGTGCCCAAAACAATTGAGTAACACCTCTCCATTTAATTACTTGATTATACAAAATTTTTAATTCTTCAACTCGAATTGTTTCTTTTGATTTATTATCTTTTTTGTGACATAAATAACTACTTAAAAATGTTAAAATCTTCTCTTGACTTGGATACCTAGACTTAAGACATCTATATGATTGTGTTGAATTAACATTGTAATCATGCATGCATTCAGTAAGGAAATTAGATAAATCAAAAGCAATAAAATTTGGGCCAGAATATTCGTAATCAATAAACTTAATGTTAGGTTCTTGATTATAACAAGTATTCTTTTCTACTAATATATTGCCTTGTTGAGTATCATTATGACAAAAAACTATTGAATTATTAGTATTTGAATAATCTGATAGAACCCATTCTTTATACTTTGCAATTATTTTTTTAAATCTACTCCAATCTTTAGATAATACAAAAGTTTTAAGGTTATATCCATTATTTCTTTGTAACCAATCGTTTGTTAATGGAGATTCAATAATTGAAAGCCATTGTTCTATCTTAGTCCATGCAAAACCATCTTTAAATCTGTTAATATCAGATTTATCAGGTTTGGGTGACTGGAAATGTAATATGGAAAATTTGTGAGCAATAACTTTGAAAAATGGTTCACTAACCATTTCTCTTTGTGACAAAGATTTAAATCCATCTAAAAACTTTTCTACTCTACCATTTCTAAATGGTAGTAAAATTTTAACCGATCCAACTTCTTCTGGAACTTTTTGAATATTTTTCAATTCGTCTTCTCTATCTACCAAAGAATTCATTTTACTACCAAAAATTCTGACTAAATAATTTGTGCAAATGCCATCATCAAATATTGATAGTTTATAAATAACATTTGTCAGTGCACCCTTTATTTTGGTAATTTTGTATGAATTATATTCATTATTAGTTAAATATGGAACTAGAACCCAAGGTGAATCAATTGGAATTGTACAGTCCAAATAGTTCATAATCTAGGCAAATAACAGAAACAGAAGAAAATATTAATAGTACCAAAAAAAATGAATGATATATTATCTAAATTTTGGATATTTCACTGCTCTTTTTCACTCTCGTCAGTGCTTTTTTTCTAATCACTTTCTTATCTACGGATTATTTTTGTACTGGTATTCTATTTCCGATTCTCTTTACTTGTATAGAATGCTGTAAAAACTATTTTATTACAAAGCAACTGTAGATTTATATCAGGTTTCTATTTCATTTATTTTGTAGTATCTATATCTATTTGTACGCACAAGTCAATAATGAAATTTATTTGTGTTTTGTGTTGTATAAAAAAAAATTAATCAAGATACTCATCTATGTTGATTTATTACTATATATACATATAGAAAAATAGACTTTGATATAAATTTTAAGGAAGAAAAGGATGAAATAAGTTATAATATTTATATATAGATAAAAAGAAGGCATTTAAACAGTATTCTGGAGAATATAAATAGAGATTAAATAATGATATTAAATATTGTCCTTTGTTGGGTGCTAAAACAAGAAACAGTACAAGACAATAGAATATTGTAAGCAACAAGTCCTAGTTAGAGTCAAATCAGGATGAAGAGGTGGCACAACCTTTTCTTTAATTTATGGCAGAGTGTTGATCCTTTTCTCTCCTTTTTCGTCCCTCTCTTGCTTTTATGCTTGTTGATGTTGCTTTAAGAACTTTTTTTGTGATCTTTGTTTCTTTTATTTATTTTTTTTTTTTATCTTCACAATTCGTCCCATTTTGTCCTGTTTTGCTATTTTAGGTAATGCAGTGGAGGGATCACTATGTTTACCTCTTTTGGTAATATGTAAACATTGAATTTTCCAGATCTGTTCAAAAAAGAATTTTGCAAATCAAAAAAAAATTAGAAAGATAAAGGAAGAAAGAAAAAATTCCTGCAATAGAAAGTAAGAGATTGAAACTGGTATAAGGATATTAATTATTTTGTTGCTCCTTAAAACAAGAGAAAATTGTTCTTTTACAGTACTTTGTTGGCTTAAAGCGATTAGGTTGCAACACTAAAGTTAATTGCATTGTAATATACATAAACCAGAATTGCAAACATTATAGTTGTTAAGTTTTATATGGGCATATTTGTATGACCTATTTTTTGCATTTTGCTTTTGCTTTTTTCAAAACTAGTAACAAGTTTTCATTGTTGGCTATTAATATTTGCTTATTACATTTAATAAGTGTTCATTATTTATCAGAAGGTAAATCAAGTAGAAGGTAAAAAAAAAAGGAAACAATCAAAGTGAAACTAATTTTGTCTTACTCATGGATTCAAATGAAACTAGGTGGATGATAAATCCTATTGATTTATTCAAAAATGAAAAGAGGACTACATTTAGTAAATATGAGGATATAAATCTTAATGAATTTGACATTTTTTTATCTAGCAATAGTGCTGATGGCGCTCATGATGATGGCAAGGAAAATAAAAAAGTGTATGGGGATTATAATTTTCCTATTGATAATCAAGATATTCCAATGACACCTATTGATATAGAAACAGATAATAATTTATATACATATAATAATAATAGCAGTAATGATAATGATAATAATAAAGAAAATGAAAGTAACAATATTCTTATAAATAATAAAAATAATTTAGGTCAAGAGAATGTGGCTCCAGCAGAACTTATGAACTCTTTAATCTGGGACGAGCTTCTCTTAGATTATGTTAACTCTAATCCATTACCTTGTGTTCCAATACAAGATACTACTAATGATTCAAATAATAGTAATCAGGCCACGGGGATACTAGATAATTTAAATAAAATGGATCAGCAATTGTTGGAACAACAAGAACAATTAAATATTGAGATCCAAAAACAGAAAAAGATGAATAAGTTGTTAGAAGAAAAATTGAAACAAACACAGCTACAACAACAAGAGTTAAGAAAAATTTTAAAGGAGCAGCAAGCTTTAAGCTCAGTGAGGTTTGTATTAGGTGATATTACACAATCCTCAAGGTTAAATAACACACCTAAGAAAAAAATAAAAGAATTTAATGTCAGCAAAAGTACGAATAATTCGCCTATCAAGAAAATTCAAAACACAAAACTATCCTTTGTAAATTCATTGCATTCTACGAGCAAGAACAATAATAAAAGCAATAATGGTAATGGTAATGGTATTAATAACAGTTCCCCAAAGAGACGCCAATACAGATTTAAAAATAATGTATCAGATAACGATTCGACAAAACAAAAATTTCAAAGGATTAAAGATAAGAATTTGAAAATTAATTTTACTACAACTTTGACTCCAAAAGATCAAGATAATTTTCTAACGGATAGTGCTCTATCTTCACCCATTCGTGCAAGTCCAAACAGATTGTATGTTGGGTCACCTACTCGTGAATACTTGGATAAGGGTTCACCTGTTTTAGGGAATGATCTACGACAGAATTTAGATATAAATACAAATCTAATTTCATTGCAGCCACTGGCTGATGATGTATTGAATAGATCGCCTACTAATAATAACTTTAAAGAAGCTACTCTTTTAGATGATCTTCCAACCACATTTCAAGATACCCCAATAAGAACTAAAGACTATATTAGTCCTATTAGTATTTTAATGCCACCATCTGAAGATCATCATGACACGAGGAGTCCCTCTAAATCAACAATTATTAAAAACCCAATCCCTTTTGTGTATTCATCACAAAAAGAATTGAAAAAAATTCCTGCTATTTCTAAATCAAGCAAATTAAATGAAAGTTTTATACATGTCAATAAAACACCATCATCAACCCTAGAATTAAGAGATTCGTCAAAGAAGTTACTTTCAGATCTAAACAGACAATTGGAGCAATCTGAGCATCAGGTAAAGCCGGTCAGTCCGTCTAAAGGATCAAGAAAATTTACAAAGTTGTCTAGAGATGAATTGGATAGATACGTTAAAGAATTACCGGATAGGTTATTTGAATGTTTATATCCAAATTGTGGTAAATTTTTTAAGAGAAGATATAATATTAGAACGCATATTCAAACACATTTAGAAGACCGTCCATATAGTTGTGATTTTCCTGGTTGTAATAAAGCTTTCGTTAGAAATCATGATTTAATCAGACATAAAAAGACCCATTTAAAGAAGAAATTTGTATGCCCATGTGGTAAAATTTATTATAGGGAAGAACAGCTATTTTCACATCAAAATAAAATGATTTGTATAGGGGGTAAGCAATATTATAATGTTCTTACAGAACAACCATCAAGAAGTTCTAACCTTTTGTGCAAAGATGTTACCACAAGATCAGATTCACTGGCATCAAGCAATCTACCGTCTTCTAGTGAATCATTTAACAGAGAAGATTCAAATAAAGAGAATTCGTATGGTACAAGTTTAGTATTCAAAATGAAACGTCATTCAATCGATTCCCCCGTAAATAAAGATATTAATAGTATATAGAGAGATATATACTTTTCTGTAGATTTAAAAAGTTTTATTTTATGTATTGAAAATACAGACTCAATTGTTGAAATACATGAAGAGGATAAGAAAAAATTCAATAATAACAATAATATTTCCTATTTACAATTGAAAATTTAATGTTATTAAAAAAATTAAAGGTTCCTAAACCAATATCTTTTTTTATCTGTAACATTATCAAGTCATGTAGTTTTTGATTCAGTAGGTTTGGCTATATCTGCTGCTTAGAACTTGTAATCTTCTCCAAGAATTGTGTTTTGTTTGTCTTTTTAGGATATGCCATTAAAGAGCAAGTTTTTGTTGATTTTTTTTTTCAATAAAAGAACCTACACCAACAAAAGAATGAATGTAGAAATTTAAGTGAAATATTATTTTCAAAACAGTATTAGCTCTAATAGAGCCTTTATTGTTAAAGTTTTAAGAGGTCTTTTAGAAAATTATGTATGCTACAGTGCCCTTTGTAAAGGTTATTTCTTGCATAAATTATACAACAAAATTTATCATTTATAATGACAAGAAAGACAATCAATTATTTGTGATATTCTTTGATAGTACCATTGTTATTTTGTGCTTTTCCTGTTTTCTTTTTTTTTTTTGTTCTTGAAGGGAATCATTTAAACAATTCTTCTTGAAAAATACTGTAAAGGTTATTTTACTCTAATTGATATCAGATCTTTCTTTCTACTCAGAATATACATTTTACTAAATTAACTGTAATGGTTAAAATACATTACCTTAATTAATAAAGGTTAGATATATAAAAGATATAAAAAGAATAGCAATGCAAGCTGGATATTGTTGGATACTGTAATCCTTTCGAATGAATAAGTCGCTTTGTATCGTATTTCTTCATCTTGTGTAAATCAAAACTTGCTTTTGTTCCATTTTATCTTGTAATCAGTGATTATGTATAACACAACACAAAATATAGAGTGGTATAAACATATAGAAAGTACAAAAACTTAGATAGCCTCAGAAAAATTGTTAACTATGGATACTTCAAACCCACTTTTTTATTTATTGTTTAAAAGAGATGATGATGAATCTTCGGCCCCATCACAATGTCCTACAGAAAATGATTTTGATGGAAAGACTAACTTAAGAATTTTATCTATCTTTATAATTCTAATCTCATCAGCTCTTGGTGCTTTTTTTCCTATTCTTTCATCTAGATATTCCTTTGTCAGATTGCCTAATTGGTGTTTCTTTATAGCAAAATTTTTTGGGTCTGGTGTTATTGTAGCAACAGCATTTATTCATTTGTTACAACCCGCGAATGAGGCGTTGAGTAATGATTGTTTAGGTGGTACATTAGCAGAATATCCATGGGCTTTTGGTATTTGTTTGATGTCTCTATTTTTACTTTTCTTAGTAGAAATTGTTAGTCATTATCTAATCGAAGGTGCATTCCATGAAGAAGAATCGACAGTAGATGATGATAAAAAACTGTTAGATGATTCTGATAATGAAGATTTGGCTGACAAAGGAAAGGTATTTGTTCGTGATGTAAAATTAAATCATAATGATGTGGAGAATAAACCTGAACAGCAGTCTAAAAGAGTTTTTACAGCAATTCCCGGTGAAGGTCATTATGATCATCAAAAAAATCATCAAGATTTAAGTCAAATAGGGACACCTTTGCAGGAAGATGATAAGGAAAATTATTCATCCCAAATTTTGGCAGTGTTGTTTTTAGAATTTGGTATTATTTTCCATTCTGTTTTCATTGGATTGTCATTAGCTGTGTCTGGTGATGAATTTGAAACATTATTTATTGTTCTTGTTTTCCATCAAATGTTTGAAGGTTTGGGTTTAGGAACAAGAATTGCAGAAACTAATTGGCCAAAAAGCAAAAGATTTACACCATGGTTGATGGCATTGGCATTTTCTTTGACTACACCTATTGCAGTGGCTATTGGTATTGGCGTTAGACATTCTTTTATTCCTGGATCCAGAAAGGCATTAATTTCAAATGGTGTCTTTGATTCTATTTCTTCAGGTATATTGATTTATACAGGTTTGGTAGAATTAATGGCCCATGAGTTTTTATTCTCTAATGAATTTAAAGGTCGTGAAGGTTTTAAGAAAATGGTAGTTGCATATATTATCATGTGTTGTGGTACAGGTTTAATGGCTTTATTGGGTAAATGGGCCTGATGTAATAAGTAATCTGAAACAAATTATATAATTTTTTTATTTCTAAATATTTGTGTATTATAATAACATATATTTATTTGTCAATTTACTTTGATTTGAATATTTTACTATCCTGACACAGTTTTTTATTTCTTTTTATAAACTGCTTCCAAGTTTTTCTTCATAACTTCCTTCATGTAAGATAAGATAGCTTATTTAGGTATTTATGGTAGTAAAAAATATATATAAAGGGAAAATTACCATTAAATCATAAGCAAACGTATTAGAAAGAGAGAAGGTGGAAAAATGAAGATCCGTTGACATTTTTAGGAGGTTAAATCAATAATATTTACTATATGAAGGCCATGTAGGAAAACATTTTAGAAAAAAATTTCTGAATTTTCAGATTATACTACATAAAAAAAGTTTGCTTTATGGTTTGTATTAGTAGAAGTGGCTGAAATGAAAAATATCTATGTGGAATAATTGTATAAAAAGATTTTGTATTTTTTTTTTCTTTGTGTATTGAAACCAAATAAAAATAAGAAAATACATCATTAATTATTTTCTATTTCAAATTCACTTACTCTCTTTCTCTCTCTTCGTTTTCTACATTTATATATAAACGATTGTTTCATTTATTAAATTATGTATTTTTTTAACAAGTATATAATGGGTATCACAAACGCTGATAAAGAATTAGTTGTTCTAGTAATTAGACATTTAATAATTATTGAAATGTAAAGTTATTAAAAGAGAAAAGCTTTTTATTATATGTCATGTTGGATATTTATCCTTCTGGAAAACTTTTGTTCAGATAAGTAACTACATTCAGTGTTTTTTTTTTTAAATCTTATAATCTATAAAATTAAGCAGGTGTTTGGAGTAAGTTGAAAGCAAAATATATTAGAATATTTATACAATATGTGAGTTAGTATCTACATATACATGGTTTGTATCATATATTATAAAGTAAAGGTATAGAAAATATATTGTAACATGATTTAAAATCTTTTATAAATTCTGCCTAGTTTATAAGTTTATTAATTTTTAACGATTTTTGTCCTGTAATCAGCCATTTAACTATTAATTCTATAGTAACAATTATTATATTAATTGCAGTACTTTTATATGTATGACCTACTTTATATGTTCTATTAAAGATCCAAATATGGTATAAATAATTATTCATTTTTATAATTTTAATATTAATATATTTTATTCTCAAATTATTTTTGTTACAGTTTTTTTTAAACATTCCATGACAATTTCTTATTGTTTAAATATTAAAATAAAATTGTTATTTGTTTGTTACGAATATTTGGATTTACTCTTTACCCATTGTTTATTTTTTACTCTTTAATTGCAAAAAAAAAAAAAAAAAAATACATAAAGGGCTGACAAAACATAAAAATAATCACCATTTGAGTACACAACTCTTTCAAGTATAATAACCAATATGACTTTCCATAAATACACACATACAAAGCCATTATGAACTTAAAATATTGTTGAAATATAAAGTCATGATTAATTAGTATTGTTTCTAATATATACATTTGTTGAAATAGAATGTTCTAGAATGAAATAGATAGAACAATAAGATTTTAGTAGATACTAAACGATAAATTGTTGAGTAATAATTGTTAGGAGATCACCAAAAGTTGTTGAGTTTGTTTATTAAATATCTTACTGTTCGTAGAGGAAAATGGCTTAATGTCAACATATATAAAGTCAAGGATTTCATCATACATTATTTTTATCTTATTTACAATCTTTGTATATTATTACTTCTATGTTATATATAAAGAAAGAAAGTGAAAAACTCTATTATAATTTTGTGTACTAAATCTATTTAATATAATATTGAGAATGTTTACTATGTCTCCAATAACTACAGGCGCTCATTCTCAACAACATTACAGGAAAAAACATTCCATTTGTTCTACATATCAAGCGAATTCAATAAATAGAAATATATGGTATTAGACAATAGACGGCATATTTACCAGTTTTCTATATTAAAGTATTCTCTTCAGTATATTTTTAACATTCTTTTTTATTTATAGAAAAAAAAATCTTTTTAGAGAAGAAAAATGTTTTAGAAAGAGAATAAAAATTATGAAGGACCAAATTAAGCTTGATTATAAACATGATATATATATATATGTACATTCTCTGCATACCATTTTAACAAACTAAGAAACCAATTTACTTATTCCTTAATTGCACAATTCATTAAAATCACCTCTTCAAATATCTTGCATGTTATATAATAAGATGTTACCGCCACCAACATTACGCAGATTTTTAACTAAATCTAAAACACTCTATTGTGTTACTACACCACGTATTATTATTATACCATAACTTATTATCCTACATGTTTTTTGAGGCCCTGTTGAATTCTCACAAATAAATAATTAGGATGTGAATTACAAATTCACTAATACATTAAATTGAATACTTGATCGAGTTTCTGCAACGTATAAAAAGACAACACTCTCCGAAGATAAGACTATTTTTCGTAACTTTTCTCTTATATATATCTTATATGCTATATTATTGGAAAATAAGAGTTCATTACCGTCATTTCCATAAAAACTATTTTTAATTAGTTTTTTCTGTATATTATATGGTAGACAAATGTACCATAATATTAAGAAAACATTTTATTTTTCACTAAATATGTTTTTCAAAAATTCAAAAACATAGAAAACTTCAAAAAAAAAAGTTAGAATAAATAAAATAATTTATACTGTATACAGTCTATAATAAGTAAATATATATATTTAATACAAAAATAAAATGAGCACCTATAACTTAAGAATGTTTGTCATGACAATGAACGCTAAGTGCTACAAATTCCAACATATATAAAAAAAATAAAAGAACAAATAAAAGCATAAGCTTAATATATCTGTTTAATACATTAAGATTGTCTAGTAATTGCTTTACAGTTTGTAATAATTACTGTCTTTAATTATTTTAATATCCATTTAATATTATAATAAGAACTAATATATTATTTACTTCAATGCCTCATGTTGTAGTATGGTATGGTGAAGTTCTTTGTGTATTCCAGGGAAGCGCAAATAATATTAATAGTAATTCAAATAATCGAGACAGTAATCAACTATAGTCGATAGTATAATTACTAAAACGGTCTTATATATTAAGCGGCTTATATCGAGCTAATGTACTTATTCGAAGTTACTTAACTTGTTACTTGCTTGTTCTATTTTGTTTATACATAATATATAAATTATTTACAAGAAACGATTATGGAAGATGATCTTTTATCTCCTGAAAACGTTGTCCTTTTATATGTTTTCTGGAGCTCGATCGATTATTCAGATTACTACATTAATGACTTGACTGATTCAAACCCTAAAATTTATTATATTAATTTAGGTGCACTACTGGATTAGAACTGCATCCCAATTCTCTAATCATGGTGATTAGTAATACACGTGGGACTTAATAAAACAATAGGTAAATTCTAGATTTGCCAAGATCTTATGTAATCCAATCTTTTTATTATGCAGCATCTAATGTTGTAGCACATGTATGGCTTATTAATACACTAATTGGTTCTAGATTCATTCAGGATCTTATGTAATCTTGATGGTTATAACTATTCTATTCCACAACACCTCACATCGAGTTGAGGCTTCAGTAGCTCAGTAGGAAGAGCGTCAGTCTCATAATCTGAAGGTCGAGAGTTCGAACCTCCCCTGGAGCATTTTACTTTTTTACTCACTTTTAATTTGGTCACGTGATATGTATTATCCCTGATATTACTGTTTAGAGTTTTGTTTAACAAAATGACGGTTAGTGATATTTTTCTAAACTTTCCTTTTTGGCAAAAATTTACAAACATACATAAAAGCAGAAATAACTAACATAAGTACAAGAGAACAACTAGGAAAAAGGACAACGAACAAACAAAGAACCAAGGATTAAATAAAAATAGATATAGTACAAAAGCGTGTACTATTTAGTTATTGTAGAGTAGACATATATAGATATATTGTTATTCCAACAAGATTAACTATTATCAAAAACACATAACCATAAGATTATCACATGATCTCAAGAAAAAGCTGTGTTTGACTTGAGTTAAGGGGAGTGTGACGCCTGCTGTCGATGTAGACAAATACTACGAACTCTTTAATTAACAACAGCATTCTTGTTCTTTATGGTTATAAACACCATATTTATCTGTATATCCGTTTTTCTTTACTACTTCCTTGAAGCAGTACAATTATTATATCACATATAAAGAACAACAAACCAAAAATTATTCTGCACATTTTATATTCTAAAAGAAGTAGAAGTATATCTCTCATCATAGCTTTTCGTCCTTTACAAGAAGGATATCCAGAACATTCCGCAATTTTTTTCATCTCTGACTATTGCGGAAAAGGAGATTTCCCTAAATTCCGAGGTTCTATTTTCTTTTTCTTGAAAGATTAATATATTCATTAAATTTATAAAAATAATTCCAGCATCGTCTTATAGCAAAAGCAGTAAAGTATATTATGATAGTCTTGAAAACGACGACAGTTTGCTAGTTTCTTTATACACAAAAGCCTCTCAGTATTATATAAGCTAGGACTACCAAGTCGTCTTAAATTAGTTCTAGGTAGTAAACGTATTATATGTCATAAACAAGTTGATTACTTGCTCTTTTTATGTTTGTAATTCCCTCCTCAGAACATGACTGGTTTAGTCATATAAATAAAAAAGTTGTATACTACTTTAAACGACCTATTTCTATATATATAAGTTTAACTAAAAAGATCTTGTGATTATTGCTTAATGGTTGTAGCTTAATGAACTAATTGATGTGTTAGAGTGAACACATAGCAAAAGAAAAAAACGTAAAAAAAAATGCAAAGTTAAAGACAAGGGCAAAATAAGAACGGATAAATTATATATATTATGATAGATTATATACATGAAACTTCTTTTAGCTTATTTATAATTAATACATAATCGCGTTTTTAAAGAAAAAAAACACTTCTATTTTTATATTTCTCTCCTATGGACATATACATCTGTGATAAAGGAATATAGAAATAATTGGTTAATTTAATCTATTCTACATAAAACCTCACCACCAAGTTTTTTCTGAACGGCTTCATTAATATCCATAACAGTACCTTTACTTCTAACCAGAATCAATTCACCAGGCTGTAGAGGTTTAACATTACGAATCATGATACCGGAACATAATCTCTTTAAATCACTATTATTTAACATGATACGTAGACTTGGTTTTGAAATCAATTGACATTTATTCAAAATTGGTTTATTTTCTCTATATTTCAACCCTAACCATAACCTTCTTGTAGAAATGTTATCTGGAGTGACTTCTACATATTCTTTATCCGGTCCTTTCGTAGACCCCTTTTGTAATGAAGAAATGAAACCCTGTTTATAGAGATTATAAGCGAATTGCAACTGTAGTTTAGAATAAGGAATCGAAGTTAATGATAATCTAACTCGAGTACAATTTTGCAAATGTGCACAGGTATGGGCTAAAGCAACTAATGACATGGGGTGATAAAACTAGATGAATATATGTATATATATAAATAACTAATGGGACTATGTTCTTTTGCAATCTAATCTGGGTTGTTCAATATCCTAATTTCTTCAATTATTAATAAAGGACATATACCTAAATAAGCCAAAAGTGAATATTGGCTACCAAAACTTGTACATGTAGGTAATAATGTTTGTGTAATTCATATCTTCTTTCCTTATTTCAAATTTAGTCTAATACGAAATTTTATTTTTTTCTATTGAGCGGGTTAAAGAAAGGCTCGAACGAAAGAAATAGTACGAGGAAAGAAAGAGAAGTCTTATAAAAAAAACCTTATATGTTGAAATCACACAGAAAGTTAGATGAGAAAAGGAAGATCATATGGATCATATACTATTTTTTTATCAATATCAAGTTGTTGAGGACTAATTTTTAACGAGGGTTTTTACACTAAGTTACAATAACTGCAAAGCCAGTTGATCCTTTTGATCAGTCAGGTAACTGTTTATTGAACAAATCATTTGATGTAACAATCCCTTTTACAAATGATAAGAGTTCCAACAAGACAATTGATTCGCCCTTGTATGAATCAACTAATAAAACCGCTTACTTTAATACCACTGCCTTCTTTTTCAATTATGTCAAAGAGATGGTTCATTAATCAGTCCTCCTCTAACAAACGTTCTTCGTCTTCATCAACCACAAAGAGAGATGTCCCAAGTTTTAGAAATATCATATTGATGGCTTTAGTAGGTACAGGTATTTTTGTCTTTACTGTCAATTCCCTAGATCGAACTCAAAAGAAGACTACCTTTTCAGATATAGAATATACTAATATGATGAAAGGTTTAAGAAGAAGAGTTACATTGTTTACTCCTGGTGAGATTGATGTTAATCTTTTATATTTTAGCCATAATAATAATAGCTCAACTAAGAAAATCTTAGATCAATTAAACCTCGTTTCAAATTTGGTTATTGATCCTTTCGAAGTGATAGAAAGTTTCAGAAATGATTCGAATGGAAGATATGAAGCCATTTTGAATGATATAAAGTCTGTATATGGTAATAGGGAATATATATATCATTTACCTGATAGAATGTTAGTCTCTCTGTTAAGAGACTACATCAAGGAACATTGTCAAGTTGGTGACAAGATCACAATCCTTGATTTCCCTTCTAATATGTCAGACGCAATGGATTTTGAGAATGAAATATCTGAAATTAAACAAATTTACATTCCAAAGGATGAAAATACTTCAGATATTTGTAAATACTTTGAAACTGTGGATAAAGTGACACTTATATGATCACTACGGTATTCTTATCTCTCATTAAGAAATAAATCTTTTCTTTTACTTGGTATGTAATCTACTTGTATATATTTTCTTTATAAATAAATAAATATACTTTTTCTTACTATTCTCGAGCAACTTTTCAAAGTTGATCCTATAAACTACTTCCATAAAAACAAACCCATCACAGAAAATAATCAGTAAGAGTAATAGATAGATTGAAATAAAAATCAAATGAATAAACGTAAATTACTATAAAATTGAATGGAAACTTCCATAAAGGTGAACCATATATACCAGTTCCCCTCCTCTAACTTTTTTCCTGTTCTACCTTTGATTTTGGGGTATAAGTGACTTGATTTTATTAGGTTTTGCTTATTTCATATTAACTTTATCATGTCGCATCAGACTATAGCTAAACCTTATATAATTAAATATATACCAACCACAACAGTAAGGTTTGATAAGTCACCAAATCTTTATGGTTTTGATTTAGATCATACGTTAATTAAACCAAAGACATCAAATGCCATTTTCAACAAAACTGCAGATGATTGGCAATATGTCAAATACAATAATAATGTCTCTGTTGTACAGAAATTGCTTGAAATTATCAAAAACGATCCATTTGCTCTTATTGTCATTTTCACTAATCAAGGTGGTGTATTAACAGTTCCAAGAAATTCAAAAAGTTATCATAAATTTAATATGAAGATCAATCTTATATTAGAGGATATAAAAACTCATGGAGGTGGTAATGAATTGTTGAAAAGATTATGGATATATTCTTCTACAAAGAAACCTAAATTAATGAATAGTAAAACTATATCATCTGCATCTAACCAAAATAACATTGTTAAATTGGCCCATTTTAAGAATGTTAAAATATGCAAAGAAGGTAACGAAAACAGTAATATTTCCACTATTACTGTGGAAGATAAATTTGAGGAGATGCGCAAGCCAGGGATAGGTTTATATGATGAATTTATGAAAGATCTTCAATTAAAAATGAATAATTTATCAACTGATAAAAATTGTTGGAAGTGGTATTGTGGGGATGCAGCTGGTAGAAGGTTTGATTTTAGTAACTCTGATAAGATATTTGCTGAAAGAATACCAATTCCATTTAAACTACTAGAAGACATATTTATTTGACAAGTATATCGATATACATAAATACATACACATATAAATTTTTGATTAATTGATTTTAGCTTTGTGATAAGTATTCCCAATTATAAACAGAATTAAAATACAACTTAAAAAGGCATTTAGTCTAATAACATAAAAAGTATATTCATAACATTTAACACCTGCTTTACATGTTGATTCATTAGGTTGCGTATAATTGGATAAATTTTGTGCTAATATTGCTGTATACCATTTAATTGTAATCAGACAACCTGTTGTACATACTCCCCATATTTTACTGAAATTCTTTGTACCGAATGAATCCGCTATAATAGATGGGAAAGATCCAAACATAGCACCAAACGCATATCCAAATATTATTGAAGATTTATAAACATTAGCCAACGAATGTTTTGTTGGATCGACTCTAATAATAATTATAGATCCAATTATTGTAAACGTAGATGCAGTAAAAGTAGTCCATATCCTTTGTGAGTTTAATCTTTTTTTTAAAACATCTGAAAAAAATCCAGATGATAATCTACCAACAAATGAGGATATTGAAACAATTGCCACTTGTGTTGCTTGAATAGTAGCTGTATCTACTGGCTTATTATTGTTACTATTATCACTTGACATAGAATTTACTTGAGCTTGTACAATGAATCCAATAGAATATATATACGTCTGACCAATACCTTGTAAAATTGCAATAATCACATAATATAAAAGAAATTTACTTGATTTCACACAGTCCCAAATATTTTGATCATTTTTCACTATTTCTTTAAAATTAACTACTAAATTATTCTTTAAATGATTATTATTACTGAAAAGTTCATTTACACTACTCACTGATGGTCCTGGTGACTTATTTAATAAGGAGTGGACACCATCAGCTATCTCATTTACGATACATTCTGGGGATCCTACTCTTGAGTTTCTTGTTAATTCTCCTGAGAAACGAGCTATTTTAGTTGAATGTCTTGATTTAGATTCAGTCCTATAATGATGTGCAGCATGATCGTTGAAAGACTCTGTAAAATCTGACATATGGTGTTTCAAAAATGACCCCTCATCCTCGGCAGAATTGGACAATGTTGCAGCTAGTTCTGGTTGACTACTAATAGTGTCTGTTAAAACATACTTGGATTCTAAATCTTTAATATAATTATAATCAAAAACATCTAATGTGAAGACACCAATAAATGTCATTAAAGAACATGCAATTAATAGAAATAAAAAAACTGCCTGAATATCCCCCTTAAAGATATTACGACATATCAATGAAAATAATAAACCAGACAACCCATACAAGGAAACTGGACAAGCACCAGATATACCTCTATGATTTGGAAAATTAGTAGTACAAACCTTCATACCAGAGTATAATCCAGATATGGCACCATAACCTACTAAAACTAAGGCCAAAAAGATCAATAAAATAGAAGAAATTGCATTTTTATAACATATATACAAGATAGTATAAGCCAGAAATGTGGAAATCGAACCTACTAATGTGGCTATTCTAGGATTAATGTCAACTAGAACTCCAGCGAACGTACCCAACAATGAACTACCAATATTTAATGCCAATGCAATATTGCTACTGTATTTAATGGATATATTACACCTAGATAATAATTGTGGTGCATAATACGAATACATATAAGGAGTTCCAGAACCTAAAGCAACAATATTACTCCCAATGAATGTTTTAATAAGAAAAATAGAGGAAGGTGACTGACAACCATCCATTTTACCAATTCAATGTATATTGAAACACACACTTAGACTATGTATTCTTTTTATTTGATGTATTTTAGAACTCTGCTGATATAATTTATCATACAAACTGTTACAAACCTCCCAACTGATTTAAAATACGCTTAGGTTGGTTGATCTGTCTATTTATATGAGGTATATCCTAATAGCCATAGATCATATGAAAACTCTGTACCAAAAAAAATAGATGTGTCAAAAATAGGAATATACAAAAAAATTTAAAAGAAAAGGAAATATGATTTTTCGAGATGTTTAATTACTTCAAGTAGATATGAAATAATACGCATATAGACAGACATTAACAGCGTGTTGTATGGATTTGTGCGTGTTAGGTTATTTAAAACCTTTTAGCTGATACAAAAATGGCCAACTAAATTTCCTCGTTTTCTATTTTCATCTTAAATGGTAATGCCAATTTAATGAAGTGATAAACGAAGAATTCAACTGATAAGGTATATATCTGTTGTAAAATTTATGCATAAATAACTCTAGGTAAAATGTTGTCAGATAAAGTTAAACTATTAAGCATAGAAGGTAATTCTGAAGTACACACAGATAGAACTAAAATTGAGTCAAATATAAAACAAGAAAGCGATCTTAATGCTGATAATGAAATATGGGAGGCTGTAAACAATCTTTGGAAAAATGTATATTTAGGAGATAAATTAATAACTAGACAAAAATTTAAAAAATTGATCGAATACTCCCAAAATATGAAGAAAAAGAACTCAAAATTGATAAAACTTTTATTACAAATAGGAAAAGAAATGAAAAATTATGATAAGAATAATGAGAAATTTTGGCAGACTTCCAAGGTTGGAAATATGATGTATCCTCCCATTAATATTGAGGATGCTTCACCTATACCATGGAATAATACTAAATTATTGAAACTAAATCTTGATAAATCAACAAGTCTGACACAAAGATACCCAGATGTAACAAGTTTATCTGTCAATGAGGGGGTTGTTAATTCTATTGAACAAAATCCAGATATATCAAATTGCTCTCTAATTACCTCTTTAATAAATATTAATAGGTTTAAACATGAATATTATCCCAAAATAGAGAAATTTTCAGATGCACCAAGTAATCGATATCACCTTAATCTATGCTTTAATGGTTGCATTAATAGATTAATTTCTGTTGATACAGATCATATTCCATACAATAAAAAAACTCACAAACAATTATCTTTATATAGTAATAATATTAAAGATAAAATAGTAGAACTAGCATATTTACAAATTCATGGTGGCACATATAAGAGCAGTGGATCAAATGTGGCCATGGACACATATCTATTGACTGGGTTACTACCTGAAATTGGTTCTACTAAGAAATATTCCTTTGAAAAATTAAAACAGTTTTTCGAGGCCAATTTATGTATTATGGCTCTTGGAACAGGCGATGACTCTAGTAAGTTAAGATCCCCTCTTTTAAAGAACCATGATTATTCTATTCTTGGATTTGATTCAAAGAAAAGAGAACTTAGTATTCAAGATCCATTAAATTCTAAATCTACTCTCACTATATCAGAGGATGAACTGGAAAATAAGTTCTCTCAAATTTATATTAACTGGGATACAAACAAATTATTTAACTCTGAAACCAAATTCACTTTTTATTACGATACAGAAATATTTAATAAATTTGAATCTAATTTTGATAAACCTATATTTTCGATCCAAAACAAATCTGCCTCAGCAAATGAAACTGTATGGGTTCTTTTGGAGACACATTTAACACCAAACCATTTTACTGAAGTGCATTATGCATATCTACAACCTGTGCCAGACAAAATGACTGATCCATTGTTTATGCCAATAGACAGTGCATCTAACATTGGATTGCAACTAATTAAGATAAATATACCAAAGGGTAAAAATAAAAAGTTTATCTGTTACTCCAATATATCTAAATGGTTCACAATCCATTGTTTTTCAGTAGAAAATAATATTGAATTGAAAATGTTGGACACTGCTGATATTTATAAATCTACAGAATTTCTTACTTATACAGACCAGATGAATAAAAACTATGGACACCCCCAATATTTCACTAACCCAACGTTCCAACTGTGTGTTCAATCCAAAATTGATAAAGAAATAATGATTACTTTGCAATTTTTATCAAAATTAAATGATTTAAAGCTAAACTTCCAATTGTTTGATAAAGATGATTTATATCTATCTAAGCCGATCTTATTTGATCAGTATTACTATATACAGCACTATGAGAAACACAATGTCCCCTTAGAGACAAATCATAACTATCTTTTAATATGTACTTGTTCAAGTAATGAAACTATTTTAAATAAATTTAAACTAATTGGATATTGTTCCAAAGATAAGAATAATACTAAAGATTTAGAATTGAATAAAAATATTTTATTACAAAGAATTGATAGAAAATTTGGTGAATTACCGTATAGAAAGGAATTTACATTTCAATTTCCATCATCACCCACTCTTGAGCATGATTATAATCATGGACATATACAATACCAGATTTCTAATATTGATAAAGAAATCAAAAGTAATGCATTGTTTATTCGTCTTACACCAATGAACAAATGTATTGGTGATCGAGGTGTTGATTTAAATTTAAAAATTTCAGTTAAGATATATGATTCAGAGACTTTTGAAATATTACATGATGAAAGTGGCTATTATTATAAAGGTATTATTATTAATGACTTTAAATTTACAATCAATCATTCACCTATAATATCCATTGAAATGAATGAGTTAACAAAACAACATATTTTTCCAATGAAAATATACCTTGGATCCAGAAAGGATATTTTAGTTAATATGAAAGGAGTCAAAAAATAAAGAAAGGTTTTAATCTGTAATAAATTCCATGACCCTATCAATATTATACAAATTTACAGATGCCTGTTACCTATAAATATATATAAATAGACATGTATAAAAAATCGTTTATTATATATATATATATATTACACAATCTACCTGACTATAATTCTCCCTCACCATGCATTTTATAAGTTATTCCAACCAAATAACCAATTATTAACTGAATGTAACAAGGTATTTGTTTGATTCTTTGATAAAGATGTATTATTTGTAGAATTAATTGAAGTAGAATTATATTTACTTTGGGACAATTGTTCTTGTTCACGCATTTTCTTTTCTAAATTTTGTAAGAAATTATGATTGTTTGCATTTGTGTTATGAATAAATAATGATTTCCCATCTTTGATTGTTAATCTATGATTAGATAAAAATTTACTACCTTGTGTTATATTACTTGTTTTCATTGGAGAATTGCTATCATTTTTGTTTAGATCTGAATTGGCTATGACATTTACACCATTTTCTATACTAGATATTGCTGGTGTATGAATAGAGTCATCAGTTATCGGGCTGATACTTGGTGTTATCCCATTTTCTCCAATATTTTCTGATTTTGATATTTTACAGGAAGCCAGTTGTTCCACAATTTCTTTATTATATGGTAATACTCCAAGGATACAACCAGTAATAACTTTCCCATTTTCTTGTAATGCACGTATAGCAGATCCTTGAGAATCGTAAGTTAATTTAATCCATCCATCACCAGTAAAGATTGGATACTTTTTTCCATTAGTCTTTGGATTAAATTTACTTATTCCTGTAGAACTTCTTAAAACTTGGAAATCTTCTAAAATATTACCAAATTTAGAGAAATGGGTAATAATTAAATTAGAGACAGATTCTGGATAACCAAACACAATAATAGCAAATTCGTGCTTCAGTTGCGATGGGTTTGTTGTGTCATTAGACACCTCGCCATTTAGATGGTTACTGTTGTTATTTTGCTGTTGATTTGGAGTAAAATTAGGTGAAGAAACAAGGCCGTTATTGTTAGTTAATCTGGAATCCTTATCAAAAGCATTGTTTACATGGGATATATGAGAGCTATTGTTCAATGTTTTGTTTGTATTATTATTATTATTATTTTTATTATTGGAGGAACGTAATGTGAAAAGTGAAGTAGTCGAAGTTGATACATTGTTGTTAATAGGTAAAATTGATGTGGACTTAAACTCTTCTTCTGTTTTCCAATCGTTTAATGAAACCATCGGTGGCACATCAGTTGAATCATGTAATAAATTATCAGCATTTAAAGTGTTGTTTACAGCATTGCTTAGACCAGTGGAGTTATTAAAGTTATTTTCATTGTTAAGGGAAACAATTTTCTTGGAACCAAAGCTGATAGTATCAAATCCATCATCATTAGAACAGTCCTCATTTTTTTTATTAAGTGGATTCAATGGATTTGGATTTTTCCCGGTAGGATTTATGACACGTTTAAAAGATGGTCTTTTGACAATATTTTGTGGAATGGCTCTCTTTTTTGAATTAGTGAACCACTGAGGTTGTCCAGAGTTAGTATTCCTAGTGGATAACGATGTGTTTACACCTGAAGCAGTAGTGGTAGTGGTAGTGGTAGTTGAAAGTGGATTATTCATTGCGTTTATATTTCCGTTATTGAAGTTATTTGAGGAGAATAATGATGAATTGTTAATAAGACTATTATTATTGTTGTTGTTATTATTAGTGGTTGCAGCTGCGGAGGTGGACATATTAGAGATGGGATTTGACATAGTAGTAAAAGGTTGTTGGGAAAATGCGGATCTTGTAAAATTGTTCGTAGTATTAGAATTATTAAACAATTGTGGTTGTGTAGCAGACATATATTGTTGTTGAATAAAAGAATTTTGCTGCTGTTGTTGCTGTTGTTGTAGATTTTGATGTTGGTTTTGAAACTGTGGAGGTGACAATACAGAAACGTTGCCGAACCTATCCATACTTGAAATGATGTTTGTCTAACGATGGGAGCAGATTAGAAAATAAATGTACCTTGTGAGGAAAGAGTGGTATACTGAATGTTTAGACATGGATATAAAAAACCAACTATCTGAAAAATTAAACTGATAAAAAGAACCAAACTGTAAGATTAATGTATAGTCAATTATTAATTAGTATATATATGTATATGTCTTGTTTTGAATTAAATTCTTATTGCTTTACAAAAAAAAAAAAAAAAAAAAAAAGTTGTGCATAAATTTCTGGATGTATGGGTGTGTAAATACAGAATTACGACGGAATCCAATTCCGCAAGAAACACGTCTCGTAATTACCTTTCCGAATTCAGAAACAAGGTGTCAGTATCTTTAAGATAATAAGAAGTTTTATATAAATATAAAAATGTTAAATCAACAAAAGAGGATCAGTAAAAAAAAAAAAAGAGAAGAAGAATAAAAATCAAATCTCTTTGAATGATATATACGATCAACTGGAATATATTATAAATCTATAAAAAGAAATAAAAAAAAAAAAGAAAACTATAATTGTGAGAAAATATATATAAGAGCTATTATTATTATTATTATTATTATTATTATTATTATTATTGTTGTTGTTGTTGTTGTTGTTGTTGTTGTTGTTGTTGTTGTTGTTGTTGTTGTTGTTGTTGTTGTTGTTGTTGTTGTTGTTGTTGTTGTTGTTGTTGTTAAACTTTTTCTACTAGATGTGTATCCACGTCATAAATCAAACCTAATATTTTCAGACCTTTAAGTTCTACTGCATTTTTGACAACATCTAGCTTCAACAATTTCTCAATTTGGGCAAGAACGTTCAATTTAGCTATTATCTTACCTCTTAATAACAAATTATTTTCATCTTTAACAGTCTCGGTGATATAACTCCAGTTATTTTCTATAATCCGATCGATATCTTCCAAATGGTAGTACAGTTTCGATAAATTTGCCTTTGGCAATAAATCTCTTCTTTTTAAAAGACAAGTGTTGACCCCACCACAGTCGGTATGTCCACAGACCACAATTTGTTTGATGCCGACACAATCAATAGCGTATTCTAAAGCGGCAGCAGTAGAAATGTCATCTTCCTTAAAAATGTTTGCTATAGTTTTTACAGTGAATACCTCACCTTGATTGTAGCCGAGACAAGACTCGTTATAACGTGCATCGGAACAACCAAGGAAGAAAGTGTGTGGTTCATGTTTAGTTTGAGCGCCAAATGGAGCAAAGGAAGTGGTTGAATTTTGTGATTTTAAGGGGAAATTTCTTTTAACCCATTTTTCGTTTGCTAATAAAATATCAGTGGATGAATATGTTTGAAGAATATCAATACCCATTTCTTAAAAAAATAAATAGAGTCTTTTACGAATTTGTGTGGTATATCTGTGTATAGTTTATATGATGTTTTTGATTACATGTGTTACATTAAGTTAAAAAAAAAATAAATTATGTAGTTTCTTATTTTCTTCTTTCCATGAGCTTTCAATTTAAGTAAAGTAGTTTTGTTGAACAATCTAGTATATATATATATATATATTCACATATGTATGAGGAGTTTAAGATATGCATGTATTTGTACAGATAATGAATAAAGAAAAAAAAAGCCAAAGCAATAAAAAAAACACATTTACAAACCCAGATTAAGAATTTGTGACATCATAACTCCACTCTATAATGCTCGAAAGAATCAAAATGTGGCTGGAGGATTATTAGAACAATATATCTATGATTGATGATAAGAACGCTATTGTTTCATTCATTTTTTCACAGATTTCCAGTATTTCCTCATACAAAAAAGAATATTGTTTCCGTGGAAAAGACTAACGTAAAACAATAGTCAAGGGCAAATAATACACAATAAGATGATTATTTAGCGGGGGTAATCAATACGTCACTACGCCGTAGTTATTGTCGATGTTCGAAAAAAAGAAAAAAAAAGGAAAAAAAAAAGAAAAGAGTATTAAATTTACAAAAAAAAGGTGGAGGAGAAACAAGCGGGTTAGAAAATAAAAAAAAAAAGGTAGCCAATAATAATATATATATATATAAACATATATAGAATATATATGTTTATTACATAATACAAAGAAAACGATGTCTCATTTGAGTATTTTTGGTGGAGATATGGTATTATCTCTCTTATACGAATCGATACAGATTTATTATTATTACTATTATTATTACTGTTACTGTTATTATTATTGTTGCTGCTGCTATCAAGTCTTTATTCAGGAACTTTCAAACCGACATGGTTAGCTGTCTTAGAAATTCGTTCGCGTTTAGTTAATTGATTCAGTGGATTATATAGATCCATTAACCGTCTATATTCTGTCTCGTTAGAAAGGAATATTCTGACACTATGTAGCATATTGTTACATATTACTGGATTTTGATATTTTTTCGTAGCTATATAGTATTTTCTAACGTTTCGCAATTCTGATAATGATAGTCTTTTGTTCAATAGTAAAAGTCTAAGGATATATCTATATTCTTGAATTACTGTTGAGCTCATCATGACTATAATAACTACAATTATTATTTACTTGTTTTGTTGTTATGTGTGTGTTTTTCTTTTCTCCCTTTAGCTCTAAAGACAAAAAGAAAAAAAAACAATTTTATAATCCAGGTATAAAAGAGAAAGTGAAAAATGTTGAAACAAAGTTTCTGCCAAGCGTTTTGCCTCGACACTTTCACTTCCATCCTTTTACACTATCTGCTTTTGAATTACAAGAGACTCTGACACAGATTTTTTTTCTTTCCAATATTGTTTTTTTTTGAGCTTGTTTCAAAATTACACATGGACATTCACGTGACTTCCGATATCTCGGGGGACAGGGAAGGGCGAGAAGAGAAAGGAGTCAAATTTGTTTGTTATTTGTTGTTTTTTATTTTTTTTTTTTCGTTTTCTTTTTTGTTATTTCAGTCACAGCAGTCAAATTGCCGTGATTTCGGAGAACATAATGACCTTTTTTTTTTTTTTTTTTTTTTTTTGAAGAAAAAGGGGTGAAATGCCTTTGAAATCTGATTTCTGATTTTACTTCTTTCTTTCTTTCTTTGTTTTAATCAGAGCGTTTTGTCACGGATTCATTTATTCATTTCTTCTGTTGCGTCTTATCCATTACTATTGGCTCAAAAAGTATTTTCCTTCTTTCTTTTTTTCTTTCTCTTTTTTTTTGTCAATAATAACCATGATTATCATAATCGTAATGATGGTAATAATAATCCTTTGCCATACAGAGTGTCATAAGGTGAACAATACTCGATGGCATTTTGTAGTTTCATTGGAAGACAAGAAGAATAAGAAGCAGTTGGTGCATCCCATTCCTTTGTCTCTTTCTCTTTTTCTCGAGGGAAACACATGCATTCGTGTATTGCACACTCTTCCTGCAAAAGTAAGCTTCGAGATCCAATCAATAATAACTGTTTGGGCATTTCTTACTACCACCATCCATCTGATTAGACCTTGTTTTTCTCTCTTCTCTTCTTTTCTTTTCTTTTCTCTTTAAAGCACATTTTCTTTCTTTCTATGGTCTATCTATCCTTCAGTTTGCTCTATGTGTCATCTCTTGTTCAGTAGATCCAAATAAAAGACCACAAAAGAAAGAGACAACAAGAAAAAAATTAAAATATAGAAACCCTCCTGTTCTATATAACTAATCAATTCCGTTCTTTCCCATTTTTCTTTTTCTTTTTTATTTCCCTCTTCTTTATATTCTTTTCTTTTAAGGATATATTTCTTTGAACATATACGCAAATATAAACTTTTTGTACTTTGGCTTTCCTACCTTCCCTCGTCTCTCTCTCTCTCTTCTCCTACCCCAGTTTCTGCATCACTCTACGTGTATATACAGATAGGAGCATTCAAAATAAATAAATAAATAAATATAAATATAAATATAAATATAATATACATTGAGACACTACTTCCCCTCTTTTGTTTTGTTTTGTTTTGTTTTTATTGATTTTACCATAAATTGAAGCACAAAAAAAAAAACAATGTTAAGAAGATTAATTACCAAAAGAACCTTCGTTACCTCTTTACAAGAAACCATACTGCCAAAGAAATATGGTGGTAGATACACAGTCACTTTACTACCTGGTGATGGTGTCGGTAAAGAAATCACAGACTCTGTGATCTCCATCTTTAAAGCTGAAAACATCCCCATTGACTGGGAAACTGTTGAAATCTCTGGTTTAGACAACAAAGAAAACGTTAAGTTGGCTGTTGAGTCCCTGAAGAGAAACAAGATCGGATTGAAAGGTATATGGCACACACCTGCCGACCAGGTTGGTCACGGCTCCTTGAATGTCGCCCTTAGAAAGCAACTGGACATATATGCCAATGTGGCCATCTTCAAGTCCATGGAGGGAGTCAAAACAAAGATCCCAGACGTGGACCTCGTCGTCATTAGAGAAAACACAGAAGGTGAATACTCCGGCCTTGAACATGAGTCCGTGGAAGGTGTTGTAGAATCCTTGAAAATCAGTACCAAGGAAAAGTCTGCAAGAATCGCCAGGTTTGCGTTCGACTTTGCACAAAAGAACGGCAGGCACTCCGTCTGCGCTGTTCACAAAGCCAACATTATGAAACTGGGTGATGGTTTGTTTAGAAACACCGTCACCGAGATTGGTGCTAAGGAGTATCCAGATATCAAGACCTCTTCGATCATCGTCGACAACGCCTCTATGCAGGCAGTGGCTAAACCACATCAATTCGATGTCATGGTCACTCCATCTATGTACGGTACCATTTTGGGTAATATAGGTGCCGCTCTGATCGGTGGCCCAGGTTTGGTTGCTGGTGCCAACTTCAGTAGAGAATATGCGGTCTTCGAACCAGGTTCCAGGCACGTCGGTCTAGATATCAAGGGTCAAAACATTGCCAATCCAACAGGTATGATTCTCTCAGCCACTTTGATGCTAGAACATTTAGGTCTAAAGGAATCTGCAAACAGAATCTCTAATGCCGTTAAACAAGTCATTGCTGAAGGTAAGCATACTACTAAGGATATAGGCGGTAAGTCCACCACCACTGAATTCACCGATGCAATTATTAACAAACTAGCCAACACCCCATTGTAAAGTATCCAAACTTAAGATATATCTGGAATGGATTTTGTGAATTTATTATAATTATTATTTTCTGTTTCCTTATTTGTACTATATTCGCCTATCATAACTAACGAATACATAAATACATAAATACATAAATATATATATGCATAATAATGAATGCCTTGTATAATGTTACATCACTAGTCATCAACATTTATTGGACACATACTCAACAGAATAAAAGAAGAGGGAAGCCCTGCTAAATAAGAAACGAATAAAGAGGGCTGAAGCTTGCGACACACCCAACCCTAATCTCCTCTGTAGTTTCCAAGCCCTTTTTTCCCTCATCTTCGTTTAATTTCCTGAAAATCTAATCTGGTCGGCTGTTGAAGGGTTGATACAACAACAACAGCAACAAAAAAACAAAAGAAAAAGAAGGAGATAGAAACCACCAGATTTCACTATTGCAAATGCTATATGCAGATGAAGACTCCAATTCACTAAACTGCATTGGATATCTTAGACTATTCCAACGTGGTATAATCTACACAGACTCTGTGTGTTATTTCTACAATAGTTTCCCTCTTTCTCGCCCTCTCTATCTTTCACAATTATTACTTACTATTCAAATGTTTTTATCCTTGTCGTTCCCACCCCTCCCAATAGAAATATAAGTGTATAAAAAGCACACTTATATAAATGAGATAAGATAAGATAAGATAAGAAATATATATATATATAAACAAAAAAGATGTCATTACCTTCAACAACTACATTATTCAACGAACCTAGAACAGATTTCCATTTGAAATTGAATGAACAGTTGTTTCATATCCCATATTCTCTTCTACAAAAAAATTATGATCGATTTCAAAATAAATTGACCACTTATTCAGCTAAGATCCATGCTATGAGTGCCAAAATCGATAATTTATTGTCTTGTAAGGATTTGGGGAACGATAAGTTGGCATTGAAAGAATTAAACGACTGTATAAAGATAACTGAACACTTCGAGAAATCCATCAAATCGATTGTTAATAACGAATTAGAGATCCTAAACAGAATTGAGCAAAGAATCAAGTTTTTCCAAGACTTGCAAAGGTATAAAGATTCAAAGGATAAATTGGGACTTGTTCAATGGTACCAAAAATATACAAATTTACTGATTGGCGATTATTTGACAAGAAACGGTGACCTAGATGAAAATACTTTAGAAAACCCCGGTGTTATCTTTCTAAAACAACAAGATATAGATAGTCTTTTAGACTATAAAATACTACTTAATGCAAACAAAATCTCAAGATCGTTATTAAAGAATCATAATCTAACTTATTTAATCGAGTTTGTCAAAGAGAATGAAGCGTATTTAAGAGATAAAAAATCTAATTTGGAATTTCTGACTAGATTTCAACAATATATTGAATTACTGAAGAAGCATGATTATGACAATGCAATAAACTGTTACCAAAACCATTTAATTAAGTTTTTGGATACAAATTTTAATGATTTGCAGATTGCATCTGGCTTAATGATCTATATGGAAACATGTCAGAATCTGCTAGTCACTATGCAAAGAGAGAATAAATTAAATAACTATGAATCAACACCTTTTATGGAACGATTGTCCACATATGAACAAGATCCATCGTTGGCATTCAATCATTTCTTTAAAAATAAAAATTACTTCTCATTAGCATCAGATTCGGATAGTAACAACAACAATGACAACAACAATAATGATAATAATAAATTCTCTTCAAAAACAAACTACTCACTTAACAGCCAAAAGGATAAATTTTTTAAAAGAGAAAACTTAATACAATACTTAGATCTGTTGGGTGACAACAATTGGGTTAAATTAAATGAATTGTTCTTAGATGAATATTATTCAATGTATGGGATATCTAGAAATGAACCGCTTTTAATATATCTATCTCTAGGTACTTCTGTTTTGAAAACAAAAGCATGTTTTCATGACAAGAATACTTCTATACTTGAACAATATAATAATATCTTGCATAACAGGTATGGTAGCATTGATATTAACGAGTTAGATAATAAGACTAATGGAAATGACAGTAGAGATAATGGTGGTATTGAAAATAAAGATAAATCTGCCGCATATTATGAAAATATAGTTGATAATGAAAAAAATTATAATCCATGTCCAATTTGTAATAGCCCTTTCAAACATATTGCGGAACATCTACCTTACGCCCATCACACCGAATCCAAACTGTTTGAAAATCCAGTAATGTTACCCAATGGTAATGTTTACGATGCAGAAAGAATAAAATTATTAGCTAAACAACTAAGGGCAAGAAATATAATGCACCTACAAGATAAGGAAATCTTCGATCCTATTGATAAACAAATATATATGGAGGCAGATTTCATTAAAATGTATCCAACTTAATACAGCATCTATTGGTACTCAACCCATTATATACATCTCTATATTTATATATTCTTATATATGTATATATATTCTTTGATTATAAAATAGACAAAAGAAGCCATTACTAGGCTGTTGGAATCACACACTGTCTGCGTCAGAATCATCATTAGACTTGTTTTTCTTTCTGATGCTTTGCTTAAAAATGTATGTCCTGGCATCTCTTTCTTCTGCACGTTTCGTAGTGCTCTGTTCACTATTGGTTCTTTTATGATGATAATCTGGATAATTTGCCCAATAGAATTTACATGATCTGTTTAAAACTAATCCATTCTTTTTTGCTAATAATTTGACCTGCCATGAATCATAAGGCTCACCATTAAATGTGGATATAATTATATTACCAATGCCGTCTTCACTAATAGAAGCTGAATTATGAGTGTCTGTTTCCTTATTTAGTTGATACCCTTGGGTTGGATTGGACTTGGAACGATTGACATGTGAATTGACCAATTTGAATAATTGCTTTGCACTATCAAAATATCCAAAGACTAGTTCTTGATGGTCTGCAATGTTTCTGTCTTGATCTTTAATACCTTTGCCTGTATGAGGGAAGTTAAACATAATGTTTTGTAAATATTTAAAATGCCATTGTTTACCCATTATTTTCTTCCATGGTGTATGTTTCGATAATTTAAAAGTTTTGATTAAATTAGTTCCATCTATCTGAAAAAAAATCTTCACACCTAAATCAACTAAGTATTGATAATTATCTTCAAAACTGTGTGGATATTTCAATTTAAGCTCATTAACAGAAGCATCAAAACTTGTCACAATTAAATTTTCTGGTTGAATATAACCTTGTATTAAAATAGATTTAGCAAATGAAAAATCACCTTCTCCTATTAATAATAAAGTTTCATTTTTATTAAACGGTATAAAATTGGCTTCTTTAGCTTGCTGACGTACCCTTTGTTCTAAAGCCTTTTTAGACAGTTGTGATTTAGCATTTAAAATGTTTTGTTGTTTTTTTTTATGAGAATTAGCTAATTTTTGTTGGTATAATTGATTCTGTAAAGCAATTTTTAACCCTTTTGGTTTGGATTTTCCTTTTAATTTTCTGGCCATTTAGATATTTAAAAAATCGTATATCTCTTAAGTGTATGTATATCTGTTATAAGAAGAAAAACTTTGTCAATGTTGTACAGCTTTTATCCACTTACAAAAAATGGGTGAAAAAAAAAAAAACAAGTATCTGTTTTGTAAGTCGATATACAAATATTATATAACTCTTATTTTCATAAAGTGTATATTACTTTAATACATTCTGTTCATAATTATAGATATATGTATATATCTATCTCTATCAAGGTCATCGCTTTTTAGCTTTTTCCCAAAATCTTGTTAAATAACCATTTCCAGAAACTTTTAAAATCGAAAACAAAAAAATTTGAAGTACTAGTAAATTGCTATATATATATGTAAATAATGTAAATGTGTTTAATAGTTTAGTAAACAATTCAAAACTAAACAGTGATATAGTTATTTGGTTTTATTTCTTACTATAGACAAGAAGTAAGTAAAAAATCTCGACAGACTATTTATAATTACCAAATACCTTTTGTGTTCATATGTTAAAAAAGGGAAATTATACAAACATATGTAGAAGAATTCTAACTAAAATGATAAAAATGGTAAATAATTATCAATACCATTAGATATTATTTTCCAATATTATCTTATCTAATGATGTCACACACAAAGATTTCTTGTAATTTGAAAATATGTGAAAATTCAAAGTTATAAACAGGATGAAACCAGATTTTGATTTCAAGAAAGCAAATTGGTTCACACATATATTACCTAAATCTTCTTTCATAATATTGGCTGGTAGTTTTGAGTTATGTATGAATAATTAAATACTTGTTACGTATGAATATTCTTAATAGATTGATACAGTTGGGAATGACAGCATGATTAAGAAATACTACGGATAATGGTCTATCCAGAATCACTTTATAGGCGACAACATACAGTACAAAGTATGAACTTAATGAATTTTCGTAATTTGTTTGTTATTTTGTTAGCAATATCATACTACCCAAGAAGAGCTTACCTGTGACCTATAAACATAAGAGGTCTAGTAGTACTTTGAGAGGGGTATTGTAAGAAGGGCAAAACAATGCTATGGATTAACAAAAAAAAGATAAAAGATACAATGATATATATATATATCTGTATATTGAGGGTTTAGTCTAATTATTGATTTTATATATTTGTAATTCTGTATGTAACTAGACTTTATCTATTTTATTTTTGAACTTTCAAATATATCTACTTTATTAAAATTAGATATACAGTTGATAAATATGTAAGGCAACAAGATCATTATTGATTTTACAAATTTATATGATAACCCTATAGTTGTGACTTTCTAATAACAGTTAGTTTAGCAACAGTATTAATAATAATATATTTTATATCTATAGTGTATGGTTAACTATGCAACCTATGTACCACAACACTATATGTAAATATTTTTTTCTTTTGAAATATTACAGTCAATAGTGTCGTTTTTCATGATAAAACTATGTGAATCATGTTAACAAAAAATGGTTCCTAGCGGGATCGAACCGCTGATCCCCGCGTTATTAGCACGGTGCCTTAACCAACTGGGCCAAGGAACCAACAACCTCACTCATTTAGAGGTCCAATAGAATATTAAATTGATATAATGTTATAAGATAAAACAGAATTTGTTGATAAATTATTAGATTATATCCCAATGGTCTCCTCAACTTTGTTTGATAACATTTATTATTGTAGGTTAAAAGTTTAAAAAATAACCCGCATAATTATACTATCAAATAGTTGAAATGAATAATAAAAATAAATATAAAAAGAGGTTATAAATAGGAAATAGCAGATCAGGAGACTGTAACTTTAAACAAATTTAAATTATATTTAAATATTACAAATTTGCAAACCTGCCAAATCTTGAATAATCTCCAACATAAAATATAAAATTTTTTTCTTAGTATACTATAATGATATTGAACTTATTCAGTCCTAGAAGAAATAGAAAAAACGGCAAATAAAACTTTCTTACACAAAAACTAAATACAGTAAGACCAAGACTCAAAAACAATAAAAATTTCCCTAGTTTTTACCTTATAGAAAAATTTTCTAATACACAAAATGGTATCATTTCAAGGTGTAGTATAATGAATTTGAGAGGTTCTATCTATATTATGAATTAAAATACCTTATTATAATATAACTATTGATTAATGTTAGAGGTATAATCGTGCAATAAGAGTATCAATTGTGCAACTCACTACGGACATTAGAATAACAAAAAATAATATAATATGCCAGCCTCTTTTGAAGTAATATTTGTATAACTGTCTAAAGTGAGAATTCAAAACAAAAAGAATTTTAAAGAACATGAAGAAGGAAAAGTACAAAGGAAAACCTTTACAACTATAAACAATATATAAAGGTAAGGAAGGAGAAAAAAAACTAAGATGTAATAACAAGTTAGGATGAAACTTGTTATTAAGTATAAGCCATAGTATAGTAAATAAAATTGTTAAGTAATTATATACTGTGCATATTAATTGAAGTCGTCCATATACATAATAATTATCATTACTATGGTACTATAAATACACTTCTTAAAAAATATAGTTGTTAAAACAAAATAAAGTTAAGACAGATACATCTTCTTAGTCCCAAAAAGTAATCTGAAAAAAAAAAAATTCTATCATATCCATAGAAATGTATATTAGTAAGACCTTATTATTTGTCTTATAATAACGTATCGGGGCTCGGTGGCGAATGTTCAGTCACTTCACAATGAAACTGGCTGCAATATTTGTGGCTTTCTTTTTCTTGTTTTCGAAAATTTAATTCTGTCGAGACTTTTAGATCAAAAAAAATTAAACAATTTCGACAAACATCAAAAAAAAAAAAAAAAAAAAAAATAATAAAATGGGTAAATCAATGTATATTGATCTACAGTCAAGACAATGATTTGAAGCTTTACACTATAAATAGTTCCATAACTAGGTATACTTTTATCTTATTCTTCAGCCTTTCAATCAATCAATCAATTTTTGATGTTGATTATAAAATAACGAATGGTGATTATTTTGATAAAAAACATATATACCTGTCCTATCTTTTTTTTATTTTTTTAACAAACATCCTAGCTTCTACCACTCATTTCCACTCTGTGTTATCGACTCTATTCATTTTTCCACTCTATATACTCTAATTATATTCTTTAATTACTTATGAATCAACCCCAAATTAATCAATATCGAGAAGGTCAAATATTAACTGTAGGTTCACACAAGGCAAAAATTATCAAATATTTAACAAGTGGTGGGTTTGCCCAAATCTATGTAGCAGAAATATCGCCTAAAGATGAATACACAGGATCAAATATTGTATGTTTAAAAAGGGTCATCGTTCCTGATAAACTTGGGTTGAACGTATTAAGAGCGGAGGTTGATGCCATGAAGTTACTTAGACATAATAAACATGTTGTCTCCTATATTGATTCTCATGCAAAAAAATTTTCAATCGAGAATGGTTCATATGAAGTGATCATGTTAATGGAATACTGTAAAAATGGTGGACTATTGAATTTTCTAAACACAAGATTACGTAATAGACTCACTGAAATTGAAGTACTAAATATTATGAGCCAAACTTGTCAAGGAGTAGCTGCAATGCATAAATTACAACCACCTTTGATCCATAGAGACATTAAAATCGAAAATGTGTTGATCTCTAAGGATAATGTTTTCAAGATATGTGATTTTGGCTCGGTTTGTGGGATAATTCGTCCTCCTAGAAATTCACAAGAATTAATGTATGTTCAACATGATATTATGAAAAATACAACCGCACAATATAGAGCCCCTGAGATGCTTGATTTGACTCGTGGTTTCGCTATTGATGAAAAGGCAGATATATGGGCACTTGGGGTGTTCTTATATAAACTATGTTATTATACAACACCCTTTGAACATGCTGGCGAATCTGCTATTCTCTCTGTAAGATACCAATATCCTGCATATCCAATTTACAGTGATAGAATGAAAAATTTAATAAGAGTACTTCTATCTCCATCACCTTTACAAAGACCCAATATATGTCAAGTTTTGGAAGAAGTGTCTAGAATGCAAGGTGTTCCATGCCCAATCAAAAACTTTTATCTGGAGAGGGTCAAAGAAAGTGAATTGGTATCTTCTCAAACATTAAATTTCCCAATACCTGTCACAAATTATTCACCTACAAGGAATCCAGTTACTCCAATAAAACAACAACAAAAAATTATTTCGCCATTAAAACCACAGAGATCACCAACGAAGGAATACATACCGATGTTACAATACAGTCAAACTGTAACACTTGGACAATCTAATAATATAATTCCTAATCCAATCAAACAAGATTTCCTAGCAATGCATCCATCCAAATCTATGACAACTTTTGAGTCTCAATTAAATCATCAAATAGTCCAACCATCCCTTCAGGATTTTTCATCTTCAAAGCAAAAGACTGTTTCATCCTTTAATCAATATAAGGAGCCATATATCCATGATAATATTCACAGTAATGTAGGCAAAACTATAGTTAACCTTGTTAGCAATCCTCTCCAACCAGTTAACTCTAATAAGAGAAATAACAAATATGTGAATTCACAGACACAGACAAATAATGAAGAATGTATAGACTCTCCTGTTTCATCAAGAAGAAGTTCAATTAGTCATAATAGATCATCTTTATCCTTGAAGCAAACTAATGTTACTGGTAATGACACAGGAGGTAGCATAGTAAAAAAATTAACTGAACAACTGAAAAGAGTAATGTCAAATGAGTCTGGTATTAATACTACTACATCTTTAGTTAGAACATCATCGAGAAATAATACAGGTAATAGTATTAAATCCACAATAGAAGCATTAAGAAATAGCGTATCTGGCATCTCCAGCAATGTAAGAGCCTTCTCAATGGAACATCTTAGAAACCCTTCCGCTTCATCATCTACATCGTCTGTTGGTAAAAGAAACATCTCCTCTGATTCATTTCTAGATCAAGACAATCATTATAACAACAATAGAAAGTTAGATAAAAGATCAACATATAAAAGTGTCCAACTTCCGAAGGTGAATATTGAAGAAAACGGACGTGATATGTTAGATACCAATACTAATAGTCCTCAAAACAATTATATTATCAATGATTACATTGATGAAAATTTGCTTGGTATACCAGAGAAACCAGGAGCGTTCAAATCTCCATCCCCCATTAAATTTACTATCAATGCAGACACAAAAAATTCTATCGAAAAGAGAGTCATGACACTATTAAAAGCCGCTCAAAATTCTCCAGCAAAAAGAACAGCATCGGGTTATGGGAAATACACTAACGTTAATTCACAGATTAATCAACCTCTATTGACTGTCAACAAGCTTACTAAACAATCACCATCAAAAAATCTAGAGTTTGTTAAAAATAAACCAAAGGTTTCATTAAGCTATAACACGACCGATACTTCTTCAAAAAGACAAAGCAGTGTTGTTTTGAAGCCACTAATTGAATCTACAGATCAAATCGTAAAATCTGAAGGAATCAAATTACCACCTCCTATCCCCAAAAAACCTATATTCTTGCGTTCACAAACATCAAAGAAACCAATTCTTTACCCTTACATGAATCAAAATACATCCTCAAAGGAAAATAATACTATACCAGACAGTGAAAGAATTTCGAAAACTAAAAATTCAGATTTAGAGTGCAACAGTTTAGATAAACTGGAACAAGATTTTAAATGGAAATACCCAAGCATAGTACAATGAACTAATCCGTAATAAGAAGTTCTAATTCAATAATTTTTTTCTATATATAACATATTTTCTATGCATTAACAATTTCATTATATCTTAAAAAATTTCTATATATATAATTTTTTTTTGGTTGGTACATACACATATATGTATAGATAGAGTACTAAACTACATGTAGCAATTTCATTACAATCTAGCAAGGATATCATCAGTGACTTGTTGGGTAGTAGCATCACCACCTAAATCAGCAGTCTTAACTCTACCCTCTCTAATGTTAGCATCAACAGCTTGGTGAATATCTTGGGCAGCAGCGTTAAATCCTAAGAATTCTAACATCAAAGCGGTGGATCTAATAGTAGCGATTGGGTTAGCAATACCCTTACCAGCAATATCTGGAGCAGAGCCATGACATGGTTCACCAATAACAATTTCTGGACCAACGTTAGCACTTGGAACAACACCTAAGGAACCCACAAGAGCAGCAGCACCATCAGATAAAATATCACCATATAAGTTTGGAGCTACAACGACATCAAAACATTCTGGTTCCCTAAACATTCTGTAGACCATAGAATCCACGATTTGTTCATTGTAGGTGATACCGCCGTATTTATTTTTATTAGATTCATAAACGTCTTTGCAGATTTCCCTGAATAAACCATCACTTTGAGACAAGACGTTAGATTTGTGAGTGACAGTTAATGTAGCTTGCCCATTATTCTTTAATCTTTGTAAAGCGATATCGAGGGCAATAGTAGCAATTCTTCTTGTAGCAACTTCTGTAATTCTTTTAGTAGCTTCTGCGACTCTAGTACCGGTGGCAGGATCTTTATAGGTTTTTTCAATCTTAATATATAAGTCTTCGGTGTTTTCTCTGATAATAATCATATCGACTGGCCTATCATTTGTACCGGAGACAGATTTAACAGGACGCACATTTGCGTATAAGCTCAAAGCCTTTCTTAAAGCAACAATAGGTGAAGAGTAACCTTCTACTTTGGTAGTTGGAGATTGAACGGCACCAAAAAGGGCACCTTGACATTGTTCCTTTAAAACTTTAACAGTTTCATCTGGCAAGGCTTTACCAGTATCAAGGAAAGTTTGGAAACCAGCTTGTAAGTCAATAAAATTAAATGATAAACCATGTTTTGGGTTCAAATTTTCTAAAACTTGTCTACCTGCTGGAATGACTTCTTTACCAATACCATCACCTGGAATTAAACCAATTGTCAAATTCTTGGTAGCATTTGTGGCCAAACCACGGCAGGATACTAGTCTATAAGAGGCAGATCTAAACATAATTGCTATCTATATGTATATGTATATGTATATGTATATATATGTGGATACTTGTAATTAACTTGGGCTCCTTATTAAGAAAACTCACCCGAGCTTTTTTTTTTGATGATAATTTTTTCAAGGAACACGAATGCTAGTTTATTGAGATATCTTTGATGCAAATACCCATAGGTTGTTTATATAGTCATGAAGATAAATATCTCCAAAGTTGAATATAAATGAATCATCCATCATTCTGTCATTTCCTTATTTTTTTTTTCTTGTTATTACTTTTTTTTTCCGGAGGAATTTTTTCGTTTTCTTTTTCTTTTTTAATTTTTTTTCCCATGTTATTTTTTTTTTTAATTCACCCACAATATCCTGAAAGGGTAAAAGTATAGAAAAATGGTATAGGAACATTTTCTCATCTATCAATTTTTGTATTGGAAGTATTTTTTTTTTCGTTTTTATACTTTTTTCCTCAATCTTTTTTTCGCTGTCACAAATACTTAATAGGGTTGTATTTAAGACTTTGTTATTTTTCCTCTAGGATGGTTATATATAGTTAGGGTAGTGTTAAAAGGTTTTTGATATTTCTGTCAAAAAAAAACCTTTTAGAGCCATTTTTGCAAAGAAATAAAGACGAATTTATTGTCAACCAGTAACTGCAATGTCGTATCTATTGTACATAATGCATAACATGCATACACATATACACTATATAAGAAATATGGTCTGTAAGTCACTTGATTTCATGAGATTTTTCTGTTCTAACCCAGTTTTTTCTTCTTATTTGTTAGCTGCAAATATAATTGATCTCTCGCTTCAATAGTTTGCGTAAAAGGCTTATACCTATGATATGCCATTCGATGACTATTAATCCTTTTATCCAATCTTGTGTGGCGTATAAAATAAATCTTAGTAGATTGCAATATGATTAATAGAAATGACAATATTTCTAAGATTTCTAATATTTCCAAATGTGTCAATGTGATAATTTCTATATACAAGCAGTGAATATATACATAGTAAATATATGCACATATATAATGAATAAGAAAATTTAATAAAAAGTACAAAAAAGACTTCCAGTATTAAATCATAATAATAATTCTTCGATTTCGTCTTTTTCATTAACTTTTTCTATGTTCTTTTTTTCCTTTGAAACGGTACCTTCCTTAGACCATGATTCTGATGGATTGGCACGTCTAGCAGATAACAATTCTGTCTCTTTGATAACTTTTTTTTTCCATTGCCTAATAACTTCTTGTTCCTTTTCAATACCGAAGTCAATGGCTGATAGACCCATGATAGACCCAAACATTTCTGCTTCTTCCATGGCTACTTGTTCTTGAATTTCTTGTTCCATTCGAATTCTATAAAACTCAAATCTTGCCTGATCATATGCACCCATCAAACTAGAGCACTGTTTATTCTTTAATAGATATAAGGACCTTTGAACAACACTTTCTCCATCCAAAGGTTTGCCCAATTGCTGTATTTGACTCCAATCATAATTCCTTGCAGACATATTAGTGTTTTCAATAAGAATCTTTGGACGTGATCTTTCCCACGGATGTTGTTCATAAAACAATTGTCGTAACTGATCCTCCAAATATACAAGATTGACCGGTTTATATAATTTATTTGTACCAGATGTCTTATCCTTCAAATTTGCCCTTGTCTTATACAATCCTTTTTTATTAATACCATCTTTAAATTTCAATGAATTGACCCTTGATTTCCCTGTTACTGGGTCATTTAATATAGGTTCTCTAATAAACTGTTTTCTTGGTGGATATTTTGCAATCACATTAAACCATGTAGGTGGTATCTTCAGCACCCCTGAATTTAGATAGTTTGAAGTTCTTTCTAGCACGTTCACTGCGTTTGTTTGAATCTTCATTTGCTTTTTTGTTATTTTTTTTTTCTTTTCTAAGTCGTATTTCTTATATATTTTATGTATCTATTCACACACTGTCATACAATTAAGTCCTTCGTCTTTGTGTTTCAATCTGAAAATAGATTAACTATTGGAGGGTTATTAATATAACTTCACATCGTAGACCTTCCTAGTCCACATTTTGTGAACACAAACATAGAATTTTATTCTTTTCCAACGTACGAACTCAAATAAACCTCTCTCTTTTTTTTTTCTATTTTATTATTTAAAGCAAAATTTAAGGCATATAAGGATACAAAACAAAAAAAAAAAAAAAAAAGGAAGAGAAAAAACAAAAAATAACTAAAAACTAAAAAAGGTAACTTCTGACTGATTTTCTATTATAGGAAAAACACTCCTAAAAAGGAAAGTTTCTTTGGAACAACATCGATTTGATTATACAAAAACAAAAAGCAAAAAAAATTTAGATATAAGTATATTGACACATTGATATATCATTCAGTTCTTATAAATGATGAATATGCATGTATATATCTTGGTTCCCTTCCTTATTTGAATTCATAAGTCTCGTTTTGAGCATGACACAAAATACCTGCTCTTTTAGTCCCCACTATATTTTCTAAGGCGAGAGCATCCATTTTAGAGTAGATACATTTCACTGTAGAGATGTTTATGTCCGCTTGATCCAAAAAGACACTCTTCCCGATATATCTGACAATTTCATTATAAAACTCTGGATTACTTGGTGGTTTGTAAAAAATAACACTCTTGACACCTTTAATTTCATAACGTCTAAAATGATGCAATCTTTCTGTGTATAACAATACTTTAATTCTGCCTTGTTGAAATAATGTCCTATTTGCTGTCAATTGCCTTTGATCTGAATATTCGTTGATATCACCAAATAGTATGTTAGTCTTATCTTTCATGTAGTTCCTGATTCTAACATAATCACTGTAATCTGTAATATAAATTAAAATCCCTTCCTCATAACCTGTTGATTTAATAATACTTGGAATCACTACACTGGTGAAGTTTTTAAATCTGTAATCTGGTTCATCCACAACATTACCATCTAATATATCAAACCTTTGAAATATCTGTCTAACTCTTAACCCTAATTGACCGATACCAGATTGTTCAGGTTGAATGACTCTATGATTCTTCCATCTACCTGACCAATTTTGGCACTTACCATTGATAAATGAATTTGCAACAGGGGAAATGTATTTAGTGAAAATCATTGTTTGTCTAAACAACCTAGCTTGGTCATTAATGTACCACATTCTAATTCTGCTGAAATCTGTATCATGCTGCTCTTGTGGGATCCTGTTTAAATGATCGAAGATCGTGAACAAATGGGAAATATTTTGAAACTCAATAGAATACAATTGATCAATGATAGTCAGTTCAATAGATGACAGGAAATCGTTTTGTCTTTTTTTCTTATCTGTGTTTTCCACAATCATTTGTAACCCTAATGGAGAACAAACGATTATATCAGATTGATAAAAATTACTATACAATTTAATCGCTTTTCTAGTAAACTTAATACCGAGGATGAAAAAATCGTTGGTATTACCTTTAAAAATATGTTGAAAAGATTTAGGTTTTGAGGATGGGGGTAGTGATTCCTCGAGAAATTGGTCTTTAAACTTAGATTTCTTATCCACCTGATCTATACCGGATTTATTAATAATAATGTCAACAATATGATATGCCGTATCTCTAGTTGGCGCTATAATCAGTACTTTTGGTCTGGTGAAACCTTGGTCAAGAAATTCTGCATCTGGATTATCCTGTAACTTCTGATTGTTCTTTAAGATTCTATCTCTTGTCTTGTATATGTGGTTTAAAACATGTATTGAATATAAATTTCTGTATTGTTCTTCATCAGTATCATAGTTGCCATATTCGTATAATATATCTTTATATTGAAACATTGGATCTACCAAATCCTTCTGAAGTTTTGTCAAGTCATCTTTCTTAGGATCCATTAAATCATTTTGCACTTTTAATCTTTGTTTTAGGAAATAGGAGTGAATAGATGATTTAATGATGGGAGTTTTAATTTGTGCTGATCTGGAATTTTGATCTGTAAGGATCCTTGGTTCAGAATATAACATATATTGATCTATCGAATTACCACTCAACTTCAGTGATTTATATTTAATTTCATGCGATTTGAATGCATTGTCTAATTTATCAATGAATTGTTCAGAAGCTTTATTAAAATGACTTTCAAAGGGATCTGTTTCATCCTCACTATCCAATGAATTGTTATCACTTATAGTTTCTTCTTCTTCGTCCTTGTCTTCTTTTTCACTGGCTTGTTTTTCATCCAAAGCATTTTCAATTTGTTCATTTTCAAATTCTAATACAACATCTGTATTAGTAATTTCATAATCATCTTGAGCTATATATTTTTTTGGATCTTGTTCAGTTTGTGATAGGTTATTATTTAAATTATTTGAACTTTTCTTGCGTCTTTTAGGTTCAGGATGTTCAGATTTTAGAATTGTTAAAAGAGCGCCATAAACCTTTTCCTTTCTTTCATCATCATCGTCGTCATCACTTCCTTCTTCTTGATCCTCTTCCTCTTCTTCTTCATTTACTTCGTTTCCATCAAAATATTTGTTAGAATCTTCGTGTGATTCATATGACTTTTTCCCCTTTCGAATTAAATCACTACTTCTTGTAGAGGTTCTTTTTATGACTCTTAATTCTTTTCTACCTCTTTTTTTACCATTGTTAAATGAGGGGTCATTCTCGATCTTGTCAGAAGACATCTTTATCTAACTCTCTATTTGTCTAGCCAACAAGCTTCTTTTCAACTCTGGAAAAAAAAAGGAAAGAGAAATAAGGTCAACTAAATTAATCTACGTGGAACTATGTCCCCTTAATAACAACCAAACAATATAAACTACGAATACAGCACACAAATACCTATATTATCGTATCTATCCTGCTTCACGTATCCCCATCTCATTAGTCGCAATCACCGTAGTTCTTCAAAATGGCTCTTCCTAAACAGCTCATCGAAAATTTCAAAATGGCAAAACCTGCAAAAAAAAAAAAAAAATCAAAAAAAAATCAAAAAAGAAAAAAGAAAAACTAACAGGTTACCCGGATATAGGCACGTTTATTGTTTTCTCTTTTTTGTGGTTCGAGCAAAAAAATTAAAACCAAACATACTAACACCCATACACCTAAGAGGTTTGTAGCTTCCAAAAAAAATAATAAAAAAATGTCAAGAAAAACAATAAATGAATTGGAAAGATTCATATATATTTATATACTTGTGGGTCTATAGCTATCAAATGATATAGATAAGTTTATAGGTAAATGAAAGATCAGATTGTTACTAGCAGGAACAAATCATTAATAAATAAATAAATCCACATATTCTAACTAATAATTTTGAAATTTGCCTTTTTTTTTCTGTTAATTTATTTAATCATTTGGTTATTTTTGTGGGGAAAGATATACATATCGAAGATATTAGAATTCATTTGCATACTAATAATAAGTGGTAATACAAATTTTAAATATCTCTGAATATTCATTTCAATTAAATATAAAAATAGGTATTGATTAGAGCTGTGCGCGTACACACACACACATATATATATATATATACATATATATGCATACACAAGCTTTTACTACCATTACACTACTGGTCAAATAACATTTATAAAATACCTTTAACTTTTTTTTTCTATTTACAAATATGACATCCTTTTTATCAAGTTTGAAACGTGGATTACGAATCTTGAGTGGAACTTTATATTTGGGTCTTATACTGACATCAATTCCAATCTCATTCAAGATTGGAGGTCTCTATTGTGGATTATCTTTTACAGTAACTTTGTTTCTATTATATTTTATATCTACTACACTAAGTATATTGGCTAAGAGAAATGGCAGAAAAATCTTTATCATATTAGCTAATATCCTATATTATTTTCAACATTCGATTATTGCATCTCTATTACATCTTTTTTTATCTGGGTTTTCTAACATCGAACTGCATCAATTGATAGAAAATGATTCTTCCTTACAATTGGACATTCTAACCAAAATATTACATAGCACTTTGCCTACTAATACTCCTCATGATATCACTTTAGAAAACAATTGGATCCTTTATTATTTTTATTACAAATATGTGGTGACACCATGGAAATTTCTTTTATCTAATTCAACTCCATTTTTCAGTCTGTCTGAGGGATTCTTCACAATCTTAGCTATTCAGGCAATTGGTGAAACAAATAAATGGCTATTCTACGAAAAAAATTCAAATTCTTGGATCATCAGTTCTTTATTGTTTTCCAGTGGAATTGTCACCATATCATTATATTACCTTTATAGGATATATGTGACTCCAATCTGGGAATTGTCTATCCAAACTGCATCGCTGTTAGGGTTCGTATTATCTTTGGTCGGTGGTCTAAGCCTTTATGGTATTGTTTCTCAGGCAGGTTCTGTCATTGAAAGTTCTCTATTTTTGGCTTATATTGTACGTTGTATCTATGAGATATCACCAAAATTGGCCACTACTGCAACTGATGAGATTTTAGAGTTGTTCTTAGAAGTTTGGCAAAATCATCAAAAGAATTTATCCATTAATAATACAATGATTTTTTATTATTACAACACTATTTTGAATAATATTACTAATATTTGGAATGATATTTTAATAAAAATTGCACAATCCTCTTCCTCTTCCTCTTCTTCTTCTTCTTCAACATTCTTTTCCTCTCCAATCGATCATTTTGTATTAAAAACTTTGTCAATGAACAATATTTATCAATTCTTAAAACCTATTTGGAAAATTTTCCAAAATTTTACATTAAGTGTACCAAGATCAATAAGTGAACTATTTTTAATCATTTGGAAGTTAGCATTCGAATCAATATCACCTGCCATTGTTATTAATCTTTGTTTCAGAGTGTTAATTTTTTATTCTGCTACAAGGATTATACCATCTTTACAAAGAAAATCTTATGACATTAAGCAAATGAAAAGAAGTCGTAAAGTCATGAAATTAATTTATTGGTATAGCCCTTGTATTTTGATTGCTATCTACGCACATCTCATATTACAATACTCTGGTGAATTGAAAAATGATTTATGTCTATGGAATTGTAACTGGTTTCAACAAAACGGTATTATAAATGATGATAGTATAATTGTCGATTCTTGGAGTTTTTGGAATTGGTGTAATATTTTTTGGACTATTTTAATTTATGGTAGTGAACTATTAGGTGATGGTAATACATCAAATACCGATTTGAATTAAAAGAAAGAAAGAAAAAGTCACATGAATAGACCGAAACAAACTAAAGAGTAACCTGTTGATAAATTCAAACCTCTTTGTTCTGTTTTGCTTTCTTTCATTTCCATAAATTAAAAATATAATTATATACATATATAGATATTCATTGCATTAATCTCATTAACTTCCAATTTCATGACTTTAAGGAATTGTTGTAATATTATTATCATTATAGAGTTCCATTCATTTATATCAGTAGTTGTTCTTTTCTTTTTTTTTTTCCACCAAAACTTTATTATCCAAATGAGAAAAATTATTCTATAGAATTGTAACTTATATATTCAAGATAAATAAACAACAATAATAATCATAATCACAAAGTAAAATTCAAATATATAATGTATAAGTATGTACTTGAAATTATTATATGAAATAATGAGCAAATAAGCTAAAAGATACATATGAATTTTTAACTTTCAGTACCAAAGAATATTGTCACATATAAAGATAGGATCATAACACAGATACCAAATATGGCTAATAGAAGACTAGCTCTTTTATAGAACTGATCTCTCTTTGAAATCATTTGTCCAACAGCCAATGAGTCAGATCCAATGAGTTTATAACCAAATAATCCAGGTAATGTAAATGATATTGATGTGGAACCAGTAGCACCTACTAATGCTAAAACTAGTGCAAATGAAGTAATTCTTAATGCCAAAATATACATGGATGACAATAGTAGGATAGTTATCCAACAAAATCTTGAATCTGGGAACGGAGTATGTTGTTCATTATCACCAGGTAGTGGCGTAGGCTCTTGATTACCTGGGGCTAACTCATTTGTCTGTTCTAAGTAACTTGATGAAACAGACGAAGAAGCAGGAGGAGGTAGAAATGTGGTATTCTCATCTACCAAATCTTCTTCATTTACTGTTAATGTTATAGGCTGGCTATTTAATGTGTTCGATCTATTAGCACTAGAATTATTTATATTTAAGTTTCCATAATATTCAGAAGATGATGCATTATTTTGATAATTAATTTCAACCCAAACAATCAAATTATTACAAGCTATCCTTAATGGATGAAATAGTAGGGGAAAGGATAATAATAACATTAAAGCTAAAGCGAAGTTCCCAAAAATAACAAATATGGAATTGGAGTCATAATTTAGCATAATATTTCCCATAGTGTTACTTCCAAAAGTGAGATAACCTGTAACAGCTACAGATAAAAATCCGATAGATGATATGATGATAGATCCACTGATAATCTTAACAATATTTGTCATCGAATTGTCTTTCAACTCATTAATAATGGTGAAAAGATTCATAGAACCGGTATAAGCAAATATAATAATACTAAAAGTTGATAGCAATCCCTTAATATCATAAATTCTAAACCAATATATGTCTCCTCTTACAGTGGGATAAGTGTTACAATCTTGAATGAGAATATCTTTAATAAACATCGAAATAACTAATAATGACAAATATACAAGAGCAAATAATCCTAAGATGCTGGAATATTTCAAATGTTCCAGTTTTTTAAAAGAACATAATGGCACTATAATTAATGAAGTTGCAATAATCCATAATTCACGATTCCCACCAAATAGACTAGGGAAAATGTCACCCATAAGAACTAAATAACTTAAACCAACACCAAAACATTGAACAATCATTGCAAAATCAAACAAAGGAGACAGAGATGGATAAGTTAACATACAAATGGTGAAAAATGATGAATTTCTTGGATCAACTAAAATTTTAGAACATTTAGCTAAAACAAAGAATCCAAACCCAGTAGTTATAGCAGCTAAAACGGTTAGGCATACTCCTATGAATATTCCATCATTCCTGAATGCATAAGGAATAGTCAACAGTCCTGAACCTATAATAGTTTTTGTTAAATTAATAATTGAAGATGATAGCGTAGCCGTATAGTGCATATTAAATAAATATATTATATTATTATTTTTGTAAATATAACTCTAGTATTATGTTGTTTTGTTTGAATAAATCTGATATTTTTATTGGGATATGTTTTAAATTTTATTTGGTAACTGTTTTAACATCAACTATAATTATAATTATTTATTATGATAACAACGTTTTAAACAGATGAATCTAATTTATGTAGCCACGTAAGACAACGTAAAAGGATATAAAAAAAATTAATAAAAAACAGTTAAGAACAGCAACAACGTATGAATAATCAAATAATAGACTAGTAATTTTCAGTAAAAGTTGTCGATTTGATTTAATAAATAAATAAGATGATCTACTATATAGTTCAATTGGGGCTCTCGGTAAAAAAATGTATTGTGATCTTACATGTATATGGTTATAGTCAACAGAATTCAAAATGTAGTACACCAGCCCCTTCTATTATATTCCATTGGTATTCCTTAAAGATTGGGACCATATCTCTTTTGAATTGCAGATAAGCTAAAAAAAAAAAACTTAGATAAAGAGCATCCTTTTATAGACAAGAAAGATAAAGCAATCGATAAATGCACAAAAGAAACATATAAGAATATTTAGTAAAGAAATACATAAATACTTATATACATATATATATATATATATGTGTGTGTGTGTGTGTGTGCGAATCACACGATTAGTCGAAACCACCGGTCAAATATCTTCTACCATACATGGCTGTATTTCCTAAAGCTAAACCACTAATAAGCATTGGCCAAACCTTACCAAACTTGATCCAATTCAAAGATGATTTGCCATTTATCATTAAGTAAAGAGAGGACCAAGCAGCGGTAAATCCACAACCACTCTCTAAATCATTATCAAAAATCATCCATGATCCAGCCAAACTTGCAATACCAAATAACAATGCACTTCTACTCGAAATTCCCACCTTCTCTATCCCTTTAGTTCTTGCAAAAGAACCCAAACCCTTTTGTAAACTAGGAGAAAACCAACTGGTTGTTTCAATAGTCCTTGCTTTTTCTGCTGACGTTTTATTAGAAGCTAGTAACTGGAACGGCACCTGTGGGGATAGATATGGTGTTGCTAGGAGTAGCCCACTTTGTAAAACTGCTGGATATGGTGTTGCAGATAATTGATAAATATAATTTAATGGTCTTCCGTTATAATTAGGTAGGCTTAAGTTATGACTTGGTGGACTAATTTCAACTATCTTAGACGACCCGTCTGAATCAGAATTATTTGACATTGTATTTTATTTATAGTATTTTTCTTGTGTTTTTCTTTCTTATCTTTACTAAAATTAATAACAACAAGCAGTGTAACTATGTTACTATTATACCAGTAATACTTGACAATTCCTCTTCCCTTGAAGTATGTGTTGTATTTGTATATGTAAACTGTGCAACAGAATTTCTGCCTGAAATGCTAAGTTACCTTCCATAATCACTTTTATATCCCTTATAAATAAAAAAAAAAACACAACAATCTTTCCTTGTAACATCGATTTACAATATATAGGCTATGATAAAGAGAGACATATTTCTTAGCCAGTAGATATTCTGGAATGCAGGTACATCACACTTTGTTACTTTAAATAACAATCCAAACTGTCGAATTCAATGTACAAACTGACATTTATTGTACTCCTTTCGAAACTTATTACCATGGGATTCCCATATAGGCGTCTAAAAACCCCTCCATCTCCTCTTTCAGCTCTTTTAACAAAATCAATCATTATTTTACAATTTGATATACAGGAAGAAGGTTGTTAAAAAAATAAAGTCTATAAATAATACATATAACATCTATAACTAGGTATTGTGCTAATTATGTGTGGCAGTCTATAACCAGCATATTTATAATATGAATCACAGAGTTGAGACAAGTTAGATTTGTAATTCTTCTATGATTTTCTCTCTTAACTGAGCTTCAATTTCATTGACATCGATACTTGGGTGGTATTCGCCATCAAAATTAGTCTCAAAATGTACTTCATGTGCTAATTCAAACCATATGTCCATACATGGAAATGCAAAATCTTCAATATCAGCAGTATTCCAAGGACATTTACATCTACATCCGATACCATTATCTGTTGCCTTATCATACACCGAACTAATTCCCTTTCTACGATATTTTATATCATTTTCTTGATATGGTGATACGTTTTCGTATGAATTCTTTGGACAGTGACTCAATATTGAATGTCTGTATCCAAAGTCTCTGAAATAATGAACCTCCTCAAAATCCAATGTTAAAGCTAACCCTAAAGAATGAACAGGTGCATCTCCCCATCTTTCACGCCAAAAACCTTCATTCTTTTCCAAATATTTAAAATATGAATCATAAATGTCATTATCAAAAACAGATATTTTAGCAATTTCGAAGTTGGACCAAAAATGACAAAGATTATATTCTTGATTGTTGAATTTATCCTCAAATAATGGCTTCTTAGATTCTGCTTTATTAATAATTACATCTAACACACTTTCTTCAAAGGTTGTTTTATCTAATTTCCCCTCTTGGTATAGATCAATTAAAATCTTTTCTCTCAATTTAGGTTCTAAATCTTTTTGCAGATGAACCCATTCTTGAATCTCTTTATCATCCGTCTTCATGATATTTAAATTATAAGTGAAAAGTTTCCATATAGATCCCAACTTTAACCCCTTATTCTCTTTGATAAAACTTTGAGTGTATCTGAAAAGATTTGGTACACTCCAATAGATCTCAGGAATCAATATGGTAAACCCATATTTTTTACCTGCCAAGGACATTTCATAGAAGGGATCATAGCTAATGTCACAAAAGAAATCTACATCAGGTTCAAGCCTCCAATACCATTCATATTTTCTTACTAGAGGATGCTTATAAAAAAGACCGGAATAAAATCTACACATTTGATGATATGATTCCAAAGAACCATACATAATTCCACGATCACTTTGATCTATTAAGGACTCCTTGAATAGAAGCGATTGTTTCACCCCAGATGGGAAATTCCAATCTATTTCATTAATTAAACCAAATTCAACTTCAGTGGTTGTCATTGATTTAACCTTTGTTTTGAATTCCTCAGTAAATGGGACATTATTTAAGAAAACGTAAGGGTATTGAAACCATTGATTAAAATGGGACTCAATACTACTTATTGTATGCGCCACATCATCAAGTTCTTCATTTCTTGTCAGCATTACAAAGGTAGCGTTCATTTTCTTATATGAGTCATTTTTCAGATATTCTTGTGTGTTTACACAACTTTCATAAAATGGATGTTGTAAATCTGTACTTAAATATTGTTCAGAATACGGAGGTGCTCTAGCTTCTTCTTCTTCTTTTTTATTATAGCTATGGATCCATTTAAAAATAAGAATCAGTGTGAGAGTATAAAGCAAATATTTGATACCAACTGTTGGTCTTATGTATTTTTTAAAAGAGAATCGAATCTTACTTGATCTTTTTAGATTGAAACCCATCTAGAGAAAACAAAAAAACAAATTTTTATATGCAAAAATAAAACAAATGGTGGCTTTCTTTTATTAGAATAATAAATAATCTTCTACCTATCTATAAATATGTTAGTTCAAATATATTCAAGTATTTATACTGTCGGAATTAAATACTGAAATAACCAGATAGTATAGAGAGCGACACCTTGTTATTTTCTAATTTCAACAGAATTTATACCCATATAAAATAAATGGTGCTAATATTCCCTCAGATTTAAGTTTATCAGGATGTCTTTCTATTGAATGATGCTTGGTTTTTTTGTGTATTAAATATAGCCATTACACCTCTCTAGAATTGTCAGTTTATTGTTTAAGTGCCATCTATAATTTTTGCATTGTTTTCTTTATTTTTATGTTTTTTTTTGTTTGGTTTTTTTCCAATCTCCAAATTGTTTCCATATGGCAGTATAGAGAGAGGAAGTATCAAATGATGGAAGCATATGCTCAAAAATCGTGTTAAAATAAGCACTACTTATAGAATGATGTTTCTATAAAAAAAATAATATTGAAAGATAGTTATGCAGTTTTCATTTCTATATTTGCTTGCTGATTTTCCAAAAAGGGAGGGGGTGTCCTATATATATATATATATATTAGCTTATTCAATAGGTGGATTACGTAGTTTAAATGGAGCAGGTGATTGACCTGTTAATTCTCTAATCAATGCAATATCACTAGTGACTTCATCCGGTGTTAATGATTCTAATGGAGGTGCAGATTTAGTGGAATATCGTGGATTTATTCTGTGTCTTTTTTTATTCGAATTGGTTGTTGTTTCTATGGTCTTTTCACCAAACAGTAACGTTTGTAAATCTTCATAATCACTGATACCTTGAAGGAAATCTGCATCCGAATTAATATCAGATTGGTTTCCTGAGCCATGTTTACCCCTCTGAGTTGAATTATTATTAGTAGTACCATGTCTTTTACTACCTGTTGATGAGTATCGACTTCTAAAGTCTGATTCTTCTGTCACTTCCCCAAGTAAATAATAGCTATTGCCATAGACACCCCCGTCAACGTCCGTGCCACTCGCATTACCGTTTCTTGAATTGGCAGTCCTTCTACGCAAAGATCTTCTTTCGGTCCCTGTATCAGTTGCACTATCATTTGCTGTGTCACCTCTAGTGGCAAACTCATTTGAGGATGATTCCCATTCGTAATTAGTATAGCCGTTATTTTCATTGATATTATTATTGGCACCACTTACAGTCTGGCTTCTCGTATTCTTTTGATATATAAAAGGCCTGCTATAATCCATTGAATATGAGTGTAAATTGGCCACATCCATTAACAATCTTTCCTCTTGTAATTTTCTAATCTTCTGTTCAATTTTAAAATATAGTTTTTCTTTACATAGTTTAACCAATTTTTCATGATCAGATTTCGCTTTTTCAATATCTTCTTGAAACTCAATGCTCGACCTGCTTACTCTGTATTCTTCATAGAGTCTTAATCTGACCAATTCCAAATCTCTAATCTCCTCCAAGTCTCTCAATTTGCTTAAGAGTAACAGATTTGTGCCTTGATGTAAACTAGTCAGATTAGTCTGTAACGTTGTTAATCTATCTTTATAATGAAGATCTTTATTTTTAATGAAGTTTTCACTAATTTTATTCACTTTGTTCTCTAGATTTATTCTTCTTTTATTCTTTCTAGACACTTCTCTATGGCTAAACCCTGTAGCTGTGGTAGTGGCGGTACCATTTGAAGAAGAAGAAGAAGCAGTAGTAGTAGGATTAGTGGAGGAATTAGTGGTAGTGGCAGTGTTACCAGTTGTATTTGATTTTGGAGACATAGATATTGTTTGTCTGTTTGTTTGTTTTGTTTCCCCAAGTATATTCTATTGTTTATTCTAGTATTTAGTAATTTTTGGATAAGTATCTCTGTATCTTTGTTTCTTTTTCTAAAGATTCCTTAATTGATAAAAATTTAATACAGGTTATATCTGTTATTCTTTTTTTTTTTACAACAAATGAAACTAGTGTGTTTCCAGTGGCCTTATATAAATGTACTTTATGTATGTGCGTATACGAATATCACTTACACAGATAACAGATTCAAATGGTGTATAACGTGTAAACACACACGCACAGGTGTACAAACATTCAAACATACTATTGCATACTAAAAGCTTACCGAAATGTCGTCACCAGTAGTCAGCCTGTTCTTTGTAAACAATTGGCGTGATTTTCTGGGACGGAGAATCGAAATAAAAAAAGGGCGGAGTGCCAGAATCGAACGGAAAACCAAATGGAATAATAATAAACAAGGAAAATAAATAAATAAATAAATAAATAAATAAATAAATAAATAAATAAATAAATAAGTAAGTAAGTAAGTAAGTAAGTAAGTAAGTAAGTAAGTAAAAAAAGCAATTCTTGAGAGTAGGGTTTCCAAGAAAATAACGGTGATTGTGCAGTAACATCCATAGTGCTAGAGACATCTATAATGGACGATGACAACAAGGGTATCGAAGAATTCCTCATTTATATTAAGTTTATATTTACGTATTTGACCAGGAAGCTTGATTGAATAGCCAGCAAGAAGAAACGCAGTCAACTAAGGCCTGTATGCTTTTTGTTATTGTTTTTCTTTTTTTTATTATTATTATTAATTTATTTTCTTTATTTACTCTTCCTTTAACGGAAAGAAGTTCTATTGTATCATTATCCCTATAGATTGAATTCTGGGTTTTCTCTGTTCTATGCAATAGGGAAACAGAGGACACTATAATATACTTGGCGTCTGTTTCTAATGTTATATACACTCTAACTCCACAGATCTAAATAAGACAAATTGTTCTGGTGCTCTTTTGGTGTCGTGTAAAATTACTTCAAGCATGGTTGCCTATTTAGGAAACTTTTTATTCTTTTTCTTTTTTTTTTTTTTTTTTTGTTAAGAGATGCCCAAAAATTTTTTTTTTTCCTTTGTATTTTTCGAAAATTTTCATAAAAGAAAAAAAAATTTCATCTTCATCATCGATAAGAAATGAAATAGAAAGTATTTAGAATATACTTCTTATACATAGATTGTTAACTCCTAAGGTCAATTCCTAAACATTGGTCTTGAGATTCAGAATCTTCATGTTGAGTGTTTAGGAAGTGCTTTATCCATTTACATTTGCCTTCTTTCATATATTCCTACTCTTCTGTTTGCTATTGGTTAATTTGTCGTTCAGTTAGCTTTTATTAGTTTAGAACTATTCATATATCCAATTATTGGTATTACCGTTTGGCTTTCTTTTTTTTTAAAGTTTTTGTTTTTAGTATTATCAAATTAAATACACCGTATAATTAAATTTGCCTGTGGACACCACAACAAGTATTAATAATAAGTATAATTAGTGATCAGTTATTATTTATCATTGATTTGTTTGTTGTTGTTTTTTAATTATACTATAAGCCATTTAAAAAAAAAAAGTACAAATAAATTTTATACATAAATAATCCATAGTTTAAAAAAATGTCATTCAGACCAGGTAGTAGAGGTGGTGCTAGAGGTGGCCGTGGTGGTGCCAGAGGTGGTGCTAGAGGTGGTGCCAGAGGTGGCCGTGGTGGTGCCAGAGGTGGTGCTAGAGGTGGTCGTGGCGGTGCCAGAGGTGGTGCTAGAGGTGGTCGTGGCGGTGCCAGAGGTGGTAGAGGTGGTCGTGGTGGTGCTAAAAGTGGTGCCAAGGGTGGTGCCAAAGTTGTCATCGAACCTCACAAACATGCCGGTGTCTTCATTGCTAGAGGTAAGGAAGATCTTTTAGTTACCAAGAACATGGCTCCAGGCGAATCTGTCTACGGTGAAAAGAGAATCTCTGTGGAAGAACCATCCAAAGAAGATGGTGTTCCACCAACAAAAGTCGAATACCGTGTTTGGAACCCATTCAGATCTAAGCTTGCAGCTGGTATCATGGGTGGTTTAGATGAATTATTTATTGCCCCAGGTAAGAAAGTTCTTTATTTAGGTGCTGCCTCCGGTACTTCTGTCTCACATGTCTCTGATGTCGTTGGCCCAGAAGGTGTTGTCTACGCTGTTGAATTCTCTCATAGACCAGGTAGAGAATTGATCTCCATGGCTAAGAAGAGACCAAACGTTGTTCCAATTATCGAAGATGCTAGACACCCACAAAAATACAGAATGCTTGTAGATATGGTCGACTGTGTCTTTGCTGATGTTGCTCAACCGGATCAAGCTCGTATTATCGCTTTGAACTCTCACATGTTCCTAAAGGATAAAGGTGGTGTTGTCATTTCTATTAAAGCTAACTGTATCGACTCTACTGTAGATGCTGAAACAGTCTTTGCTAGAGAAGTCCAAAAATTACGTGAAGAACGTATCAAACCATTAGAACAATTGACTCTAGAACCTTATGAAAGAGACCATTGTATTGTTATTGGTAGATACATGAGAAGTGGATTAAAGAAATAAGAAGAATAAATAAAAACACAAATGATTTGTTTTTTTTTATTATTATTATTTTTTAATGACAACAAACAATCATCCTTCTATTTCACCTTATTTCTTTTATTCTCATATAATAAATAAAGTTAAACAGAATATTACAGACATGAACATATTCATTACTACATGGTTTTTTTTGGTTTGATAAGTGTTTTTCATCATAATTTGTACACCTATCACACTCTGTGTGCACCTGTGTTTACATGTCTATAATTTGTTTTTAGCTATATTTTTTTTTAAAAAAAACTTTGTAAAATAGAGTAATAATAATAAGTAAGTAAGTAGGTAAGTAAATTGAAATTTCATTTAGATACTGGCTACCATTTATTCTTTTGTTATAAAAAATTGTAATGTTTCTATGAAACTGATAATCTGCCTGAATATTCGTGGTTTATGCATACTAGAATTTTATTTAAATGGTGTCGTTAATATAATACAATCTCATTTATTATGGATTATTCTTTGTGAATCAGGCAAACAAATAATGACACAAGGAAGAAAAATCTAAAAAGTATCACAAATTCAAAATATTCTTATTTACAAAATGGTCTATCTATAAATATAAAATATAAGGATATAAAGCAAATAAATAAAACAAGTTGTTGTTTAAAAAAGTGAATATTGTTGTAATTAATTTTACACAATGTATGAATACAATAAAAATTTATATGTTTCATTAAATATTAATGGTATTATTATTTTTGAATCTGTAAATTTAAAATCCAAGTTTTTAGAATATAAAAACACTAATAAAAGTATTTGTTTAAGAACATGATTTTATTTATGTTGAAGATTATCAGTTTTTTTTTTTATTTTTTTATATACCACTGAATTTTAAGACACTGGATAATCAGTACAGTTTTAGCATTTATAACATTGAAAAAAATTCTAGTTAGAAAATAATGCATAATTCAAGTAAACAATCAAATTAGTAGACAACACAAGTGGTTTACAAAAAAGATCAATTATTTTTACTAAACAATTATTTTAAATAGAAAATATAAAAAAATATTATTCGTGAGTCAAATAAACACCGCTAAATTTAATGTATTCAGTTTTAGATCAATGAAAAAACTTTACTCTTCTATTTACTTGTTATAATTTTGAATTAAATTTAATAAAACAATTTGTAAAGTCTAATATTACAAAAATACCTAAATTTTTTTTTATAAGAAAAATTCAAGACATAAAAATTTTATTTAAAACTTCACATGATTTTTTAAAAAAAAAAAGTTCTAACAGAATATAAATTAAATGATTTCCGAAATAAATAGTTTAGAACCTCTTAAAAAGCATAACACTTTACTTTTTTTTAATCCATTAAATAATTTCAATCTTTTACTTAACTTTAAACATTTTGACGATAAATAAAGGTTCTTTCTATATTGAAATATATGTATAAATAACAAAAACTTCCAGAAATTATAACTACCATACCTGAAAAATATATATACACTTTCAAATAATATCAAGGAAGAAAAATTTGGAGGAAACAAAAGACTACATCTAGACAAGGACAAAACAAAAATAAACTTTTTAAGAAAATAAAAAGCCTTGTGTTTTAAAATTAATTCTCTAAGGATTTTCTTTGCTTTTCTTTTTTAAAGTTGAAACGATTTTTTAATCTAAATGTCATAATACATTTAAACATTATATAAGAATACATATATATATATATGTGTGTATGTTTTAATAGCATAAATATATTCTATAATTTATGAATATGTAGTTTATTTTTGTTTCTTCAAAAGATGCAAAGGACGATTAATCATTTCATAAGATTTAAAACAAAAAAGGAACAGATATTATTGAAAGTGATATCAAGTCTTCAGACCAAAATCATTGACAAAAACAGACAACTTAGAGAAAGCATAATATAACCGACTACTTCCCATCTAACAATTGTAGTCTGAGTTGGCTCAGCTAACCATTCCATTATGCCCATAGAAATTATAGAACCTAAGTTACATGTGGTCAAATATTCTGGGGATGAAATCCTGTTTAAATATAACAAAGCACAAAAAAAAGGAACAGTGCCTAAAAATACTGAACCTAACAATGTTGACCAAAATAAACCATCTCCATTAAACAATTGGATACATTCATAAAACACTTTAAAACCTGGACCAAATGGTACTAACATTGCAAGAGAAATAATCCCAATAAGGGACAAGTGTGCACTCTGTTGTTGAATAGTGTTCGATCTTTGACCAAACCAAGAATTCCACATAACTGCAAATAAACCAACAGGTAAGTTGCCTAAACCACAGAGTAAAGATGCCTTTAATCTATCAAATAGGAAAGGATCAGATATTTCACCTGTTGTTGGATTAATAGATAATTTTCCAGCCAAGATATCACATGTTGCTTTAGTGTATGAGATTATTAAGATACCTAACAAAGCAGCACACATAACAAGAAAATTCCTAAAAATATATTTTCTCTTAGATATGCCGCAGACACCGTATAATAAAGTGACAATTTCAAAAATCGAGGTATTTTGAATTAATGCTACATCAAATGCTGGAGATAAAGATAACGCTAGCATATATGTAAATACAGGTATAACTAATAAAGAGGACAATACAACCAGTTTTGTGATATATGCAGCTGTATATCCAAAAGAGTGAGAAGGTATAATACATCCAACAATGTCTCTTAATGTTTGAAATATGGTTGTATGTGAAGGCAAAAATGTAGTAAAATTAGAGTTTGAATTTAAATGAGTACTAGATGATGACGATGATAATGACGATGATGGTGATGGAGCAGTTCCTTCGTGTGAGATTAAATTTGATATATCTAATGATAAATCCATTGAAAGTGATCTTCCTTCGATACATCTATCTCCGTTGTCGTTACCATTTTCAGAAGGTAAATCTTGTAATTCGTATTCCTCTGAACCATTCGAATTTAAAGGTTGAAAATTGAATTCATTAAGATTAGATGATCCAGGCTCTTTCCTTAGAAATGCAGCAATTGGTAAAATTAACATTAAAGCAACGAAATTTGTAGATGTCAAGTAAAAAGTCATTGCACTTTTCATTTGATCCATAGTAATTTTGGATACATTTAAGTGACCACCTCTTCTGATTGAATCCAGCGATAGAAACTTATCAGATTGGATTATAGAAAACCCCTTGGTCTGAATTGCATAACCAACAACCACTGTATACCAAGCAATAGTCCGAAACATCTGGAAAATTCTATTCAAGCTAGAACCTTTCTTTTATTACAATTATTATTATTATATTTAATAAAGCAAAATAAGTAAATCTATACGAAGTATTGTATTTTTATCTGCTTTTGTAAATTGGAGTTAATTTCATAAATTTATTCTATTATTATTGATTAAATATTATTAATGCCAAAAACTATTCTAGTTTTCTTCTTCGAGAAAAAGTTCGATAATATTATAAAGATAAATAAGTAAATTTACGAATTTAGTCTTCTCTCAGTTCTATCTTTTCCACTTTCCATTTCCACATTACTTTTGTATCACAGATTATTTAGCAACTCAGATTTCCTTTTGGACTACCACCATAATGTTTAAACAAGTTCTTATTCAACACAATAACTTTCTGCTATAATATTCAGGTTTCAACAGAAATTGAAGATGAAACAAAAGAAAAAAAAGAAAAGAAAGGTAAAAAAACATTAGGGCTGACATATTTTACTTTAGGGCTAAGTTAAGATACACCCATACACCTCCAGAGCGAAAAATATGTATATTTAAACACCCACACACCGCATATGTTTCTATTTTCTTTGTCTGTGGAATTTTTTTTTGTTTTATTTTGTTTTCCTTCGACAGCAGAAAAAAAATTTTTTTTTCTTTTTTTCAAATTTTTCACGAATTAAGGAAGAGAGACACTCATCGCAAATATGTGTCTATTACCATTGCTTTAACTATTGTGATGTTTATTATCTAGTCCATTTCTATTTTAGTGACATTTATAATCGATTAGAGTTCAAGTCGTATCTCTATCATTCTTAAATATCAATCTTTATGGGTGAAGACTAAAACAAAACAAATAAAAGAAAAAGTAGTTTTCTTGGTTCAATTGGCCCAGTGTCAAATAAGTAAATTGAATCTGTCAATACAAATATTGATTAATCATGCCTCCAAAGAAACAAGTTGAAGAAAAGAAAGTCCTTTTAGGTCGTCCAGGTAACAACTTAAAGGCCGGTATCGTTGGTTTAGCTAATGTTGGTAAATCCACTTTCTTCCAAGCTATCACTAGATGTCCATTAGGTAACCCAGCTAACTACCCATTCGCTACCATTGATCCTGAAGAAGCTAGAGTCATTGTTCCATCTCCAAGATTCGATGAACTATGTAAAATCTATAAACCTGCCTCTGAAGTTCCGGCTCATTTAACAGTCTATGATATTGCTGGTTTAACCAAGGGTGCTTCTGCTGGTGAAGGTTTGGGTAATGCTTTCTTGTCTCATATCAGAGCTGTGGATTCTATCTATCAAGTGGTACGTTGTTTCGATGATGCTGAAATTATCCATATTGAAGGTGATGTCGATCCAGTTCGTGATTTAGAGATTATTTCTAATGAATTGAGATTGAAAGATATCGAATTCTCTGAAAAGGCTCTTGAAGCTGCCGCAAAGATTGCCAAGAGAGGTGGTCAATCTTTGGAAGTCAAACAAAAGAAAGAAGAAATGGCCTTAATTGAAAGAATCATCGCCCTATTGAAGAACGGTCAAAGAGTCTACAACCAAACATGGACTCCAAAGGAAGTAGAGGTTATCAACACCATGTTTTTATTGACTGCTAAGCCATGTATCTATTTAATTAACCTTTCTGAAAAGGATTACATCAGAAAGAAAAACAAACATTTGTTAAGAATTAAGGAATGGGTTGATGCCAACTCTCCAGGTGATTTAATCATTCCATTTTCTGTTTCTCTAGAAGAAAGATTATCTCACATGTCTGAAGAGGAAGCTGCTGAGGAATTAAAACAACTTGGTATCCAATCTGCTTTACCAAAGATTATTACTACTATGAGACAGAAGTTAGATTTAATCTCTTTCTTCACTTGTGGTCCAGATGAAGTTCGTGAATGGACTATTAGAAAGGGTACCAAGGCTCCACAAGCTGCTGGTGTTATTCACAATGACTTAATGAACACTTTCATCTTAGCTCAAGTTATGAAATACGAAGATGTTGTAGAATATAAAGATGACGCTGCTATTAAAGCAGCTGGTAAATTACAACAAAAGGGTAAGGATTATGTTGTTGAAGATGGTGATATTATTTACTTTAGAGCTGGTGCAGGTAAGAACTGAAATTGATTTAAAGATAACAAAAAATACTAAAATAAAATCACACTCTTTTTTTTATTTTTTATCTTTTTAAAAGTCTTTTAGTTAGTCCTTATTTTCTTCAGTTTATTAATTTATATATTTATTTCTACCTCTCTATATAATTATGTTTTTGATTAATTAGCTTTATATCTTCATTATATAAATATCTTTAGACCTACTAATTAATTTTTTTACACTTAAATATTCTACTATGGCAATTTTTTGTGTTTTTGTTTTTCTGTTTTTACCTTATTTTCTTATAGAAAAGAAAACAGAAGATATTTGTTATATCTACACCATTATGATATGAGTGTATAGTAATAGATTGATCAATACAAGAAATTCACTTACACTGCTTCATAACTATAACAACAATAAATATTCATTAATATATATACAGTTTTAATTAAAAAGTACATAAATTCTTTTATCTGAATAAAAATGCATACCATTTATTCAATCTTTTTTCTCTTTCGGCTTTTGGTAAGAAAGTCTTAATGTGTTGTTCAATTCTTTCTAGACCTTCATCGTCATCATAAATTGTACCGATTGCTTCCATAAACTGACCTTCTGGATCGATAACATATGTAAAAGCTGAATGATCTACAATATAGTCTTCCTTTGGATTTGCATTAGCTGGAGTAGAGAAAAATACTTTATAATTTTTGCACATCTCTTTAATTCGACTATGTGTTCCAGTTAATCCAATAATTGATGGATGGAAATCCTTTAAATAGTGTCGCAAAACTTCAGGTGTGTCTCTAATAGGGTCACAGGTAATAAATACAGGTTGAACATCAACATTGCAATCTTTTTTAATTCTTTCAATCCAGATAGCTAATTTATCTAATTCTGCCGGGCAAACATCTGGACAATGACTGAATCCGAAATATAATAGAGAAAATCTACCTAAAAAATTCCTTTCAGTAAATTCGTTCCCATTCTGGTCAATCAGTTTAAAAGGACCTCCGACAGCAGCTCTATTAGCCTCATCTTCTTTAATAATCTCAAGTTCTTTCTTTTTATTATAGGCCCAATAGTAAAGACCACCACTTACAAAAGTAAATAAACCAATACTTTTCCAATTCATAAATCCATCGGTTGGATCCGTAGTAGGAATATCTATTTTATTTTTAATATTTACTTTAATATCCTTTAATGGGATATCTTTAATCTCATTTAAAATATTAGTATCATTTGTGATACTTTCCTTATTGTTTTTTAACCTAAAGGAGGTAGTTGAGAATGCTTTTTGAATAGACCTACCGACCAAAGATACTCTTAAGGAAGATGTGACTTGATATTTCAAAATTCTCACTGACGGTTTGAACATATCTTTAAGTTAAAATCCGACTGAAACCAATATATAAATAGTGATAATAAATTTCTCTCTGAATAAAGTAATTAAGAAATATGGCTTTTTACGGCGATCAATTCCAATCTTATTAACTTTATTACCAGTAGAAATATGTAATTAATTGATAATATTAATATTGATACAGCTTACTGGCAATCACTAATTAATCGTTGTACGGAGTTGCAACTTCTAGATATATCTTCGATACAAATTATTAATCCTTTTTTTTTTTTTTTTTTTTCAGACACTCCTCACTTACAAATTTACAATTTTCAAAGTAGTTTTATTTCATTATGTATGGAGGAAAACGAAAAAAAATGAAAAAAAAAATCCGCATTATGTTTAGGGTTAGAACAAGAAATAGTAGGGTTAAAAGTTGACCTAAAGGGTTTGTTTATAGTATTACTTCTTTAGGAAAAACATCAAATTTGATCGATCTGAAATTTTTTTGTAAGATTCAAGTAGTGTGGACTACAGTTAGGAAAGATATCTTTGGGGAGTCGTCACTTGAAGAAACTCTCATAAAGTACATTTTAACAGACTTTATATCTATCTTAATATATCTTTTCAATCTTTTTTAACATTTACGTTTCAAGACTACCTTTCAGGGACCAGCCTTAAAGGTAATTTCGTCTATCAAAATCATTTCAAAGTTACGGTAACATAGTTTTAAAAATAAAATTTTATGCAAAATATAACAAGAATAACTTTTGCTTAAAAAATGACCAGAAATCCTTTTATGGTGGATTCCTCCACTGGGTCTCCTATTAGATCTCCTGTAAGAAACGGCCTAACTAGATTTGACACAAATAGTAGTAATAGTACATTTGGGAACACTAACTCTCGTACTAATATCGATGATGATATAAACTATTCAGATAATAATGATTCAAATATCTTTCAAGGATTACCACAGTCTCCTTCGAAAGCTGCTCTAAGATATTCTCCTGATCGTCGTCATAGAACTCAATTTTATAGAGACAGTAATCCTAGCTCCCCTATAAATCCAAATAGATACATGACAAATTTAAATGAATCCCCAAGAAGAGTTAATGATGTTATTATAGATTTCTCTGCAGAATCTAATAAATCTCCTATGATAAGGCAATATACTGATGATTTACAAAAATCTCCAATTAGATCACCACAAAAGTCTGTTGTGGTTGATACATTGCCTCCAGTTGGGGTGATGTGTCATAATGAAGAAGAAGAAGAAGATAATGATGATGGTAATAATGATCATATAATGGGATCTTATTATCCTAAACTACCAACTATTCCTAAACCAAATTCAAATAATCTATTTGGAACAAGAAATTATTCACAAAGTTCAAAATTGACTGCATCAACAGACTCAACTGTTGCAAGGTCATCTTTTGAGTTTGGGGATGAGAAATTTCGCAAATCTTTTGATGACACTGATATGGAATCTACATTTTCAGATGAAACATTCAAAGAGACAAGATTCGAATTAAACCATCCAGTTCGTAAAGACTATGTCAGACGGGCCAACTCAGAAAGCAAAAGAAGACCGCAAGCTAGTGATTCTGATTTGAAAAAGGCCATTCTTAAATTAGATAATCCAATACCTAGAGGATTATTGAGTACTTTGCCAAGAAGAGATTCTCCTGAGTTTACAGAAATGAGATATACAGCATGTACTGTGGATCCTGATGAATATTTAGAAGCTGGTTATAGTTTAAGATTTGCTGAAATGAATAGAGAATGTCAAATTGTGGTGTGTATTACAATGTATAATGAGGATAAATTTAGTATCGCTAGAACCATTCATTCTATTATGAGAAATGTGGCTCATTTATGTAATCGTAGAAAATCTCATATATGGGGTGTCAATGGCTGGAAGAAAGTATCTGTGATCTTAGTCAGTGACGGTAGGACTAAAGTCAATCAAGGTTCTTTAGATTATTTAGCTGCTATTGGTGTGTATCAAGAAGATATGGCAAAAGCATCTGTTAATGGTGATCCGGTTAAGGCTCACATCTTTGAGTTAACCACTCAAGTGTCAATTAACGAAAAATTAGATTATGTTTCAGAGAACATTGTTCCAGTTCAATTTGTATTTTGTTTGAAAGAAGAAAATAAAAAGAAAATTAATTCACATCGTTGGCTATTCAATGCCTTCTGTCCTGTTTTACAACCAAATGTTGTAATACTTGTCGATGTTGGTACTAGATTGAATGACACTGCTATTTATCATCTATGGAAAGCCTTTGACAATGATTCGAATGTGGCTGGTGCTGCAGGACAGATTGTGGCTATGAAAGGGAAATATGGTAGAAAATTGTTAAACCCATTAATAGCATCCCAAAACTTCGAATATAAAATGTCAAATATATTAGATAAACCAATAGAAAGTTTATTTGGTTACATCACAGTGCTTCCAGGTGCATTATCTGCATACAGATACCGTGCTTTACAGAATCATGAAGATGGTACTGGTCCACTTAATTCATATTTCCTAGGTGAAACACAAGAAGGTAGAAGCCATGATGTGTTTACTGCTAACATGTATCTTGCGGAAGATAGAATCCTATGTTGGGAATTAGTTGCCAAAAGAAATGCAAAGTGGGTTTTGAAATATGTGAAAGAAGCAACTGGTGATACAGATGTTCCTGAAGATATTCCAGAATTCATTTCTCAAAGAAGACGTTGGTTGAATGGTGCTATGTTTGCTGCACTTTATGCACAATTACATTTTGCTCAGATTTGGAAGACTAAACACTCTTTAACAAGAATGTTTTTCTTTCATATTGAATTTTTTTATCAATTCATACAGATGTTATTTTCCTGGTTTTCAATTGCCAATTTTGTCTTAACATTTTATTATTTAGCTGGTTCAATGAATAATATTATAAAACATGGTAAACCTTTGTTCATTTTCCTAAAATATTTAATATTCTGTGATTTGGCTAGTTTATTCATCATATCTATGGGTAATCGTCCACAGGGTGGTAAACACCTTTACATTACCTCAATGATTATTTTGACATTCTGTGCTCTATATTCTCTAATATGTGGTTTTGTCTTTGCAGCTAGATCTTTGAAATCTCAATATGAGACTCATGATACTTTTGTTAACATCATTGTGTCTATTCTTTCAACATATGGATTATACGTTTTTTCTTCATTTATGTATTTAGATCCATGGCACATATTTACTTCTTCAGTTCAATATTTTGCTACTTTACCTGCTATTACTTGTACCTTACAAATCTATGCTTTTTGTAATACACATGATGTCTCATGGGGTACTAAAGGTTCTACACAAGAATCTAAACAACTATCTTCTGCAATTGTGGTGCAAGGTCCTGATGGCAAACAAATCGTTCAAACTGATTGGCCTCAAGAAATTGATAAAAAATACATGGAGATAAAGAGTCGTCTAAAGGAAGTTGAATTTAAAGAAAAAGTTGTTGACGAAGCCCAAAAACACAATGATTATTACCGGGATGTTAGAACAAGAATTGTTATGGTATGGATGCTATCGAATTTAATATTGATTATGTCTATAATTCAAATTTACGAACCAGAGGACGCTAATAATAACTATTTAAAATTTGTTTTGTGGTCTGTAGCAGGTCTTGCCTTATTCAGAGTTATTGGTTCCATGGGTTTCTTATTTGTTAAATATTTAAGAGTAGTCGTAAGTTATATTCACAAGTCAGAAGGTAATGGTTCATGGGGCATTTCGTTTTCCAACCCATTCTCAAAGAATAACTGAATGGTTTCAAATAACCAGCACTTAGAAATAATTCACCGATATTCAAAATATGATAAGTTTCTAAGATTTGTAATTGTACATTATTTATATAAATGTTTTAAAAATTGTATATACTTAAAGATAATTAGTACATCATTTAGACCTGATAATGTATTATAATTTTTTTTTACAGAAGTAGGAAAAAATTATGATTACATAAAAACGAATGGTCTCTCTTTTTATTTTTTTTTTTTACTTAACCTAACTGAAAGAAAAGAATTGAAATAAATAGAAGACATATTTGACTGCTTAATTATTCGTTTCCTTGGTTAGGAAATTAGATCGAGTTTATGACAAGTAGACAAAAATGGGTAATATTAAATATGTGAAAGGTGATATTTTAAATGCAGGGGATTTTCCAAGAATACTCTTGCATTCTTGCAATTGTAATGGTACATGGGGAGGAGGAATTGCATATCAGTTAGCTTTAAAATACCCTTATGCAGAAAAACAGTATAGAGAAGCTTGTGACAGACATGTTGTTGGACTTTTAGGTAAATGTTTGTTGTTGAGAACAAAGGAAGATCCAAACTTAATTATTGGCTGTCTCTTTACCGCTGCTTATGGGGGATCTGATCAAAATGAGAGTTACATTCTAAAGTATACTAAGATGGCTTTACAAGACTTATCATCACAACTTAATCAAGAAAAAACACTGGAAGACTATCAGATTATTATGCCTAAAATTAATAGTGGTATCTTTGGCGTTCCTTGGGAAAATACAGAGCAATTATTAGAGGTGTCCCCACAAGACTTTACAGTTTATGTAATATAGTGAAAGGACTATTTTTTTTCGTTAAGTCTATGACGATATTACAGGTTATTTTCTGTCACACACACATATATATATGTCCTTATGTATGTATACATAGATAAGATTCTAAGTATTTTAATATTATACAATTTATATTATTATCATGGAATATATTATTTCATATTTGCAGGTATTCCTGAGTTTTTTATCTTTTCTAATCTTTCTTGGGCTTCATATTCTCTCCAGGTCTTCATTTGAATTCTACCATAGTCAAACTCACCTTCTGCATCATCATGGCCACCTGCTTTATTACCACCAGCAATGGTTCTTGTTTCACCCCATGAGAAATCGTCAAATTTCCAATAAGCGTAGGCGGGTAAAACAAAATTCCAAATAGGTAAGGCAATAATATATATAGCTAACCAGATTAAATAGGACCATTTTGTTGCAGTGACAACAACTAGCACACCAGGAAGACCTAAAATTATAGCAAGTAAAACTAAAGTTAAAATTGGAGTTGGATGCGATACAATAGCAAAAATAATCACATATACCGTGAAACTGATGGCCAATGGCAAGACTAGAGTACCAATCAATTGAATAATAATCACAAATTGCATGGAGAAGCAAAATGTACCACAAAGGTCTCTTATCAAAACTAATTCAAATAAGTTATGCACAGTAGAATTAATCCACCGACGACGTTGAGATAACAGAACCTTAAATTTGTCTGGAACAACTGTTTTACAAGCAGCCCTAGGAACGAAAATTTGTCTTCTGTGTGGAAATGTCTTTAACATTAAATAAGAAAGGTATCTATCTTCACCTAACAAAAGTAAATTTTTCATATGTAAAGTATTGGTAACGTTATTGGAATAACGTTCCACAATATCTGGATTGGCTAAGATAGGTACCCAATATCCATCTGAACCTTTGGGGGCTTTAATACGATATAATGAAAAACAACCAGGTAAACAAGTTACAGAACCAAAAACAGATTCAAATGCTTTTTCTTGATGATGTGAAATGAAATATTCAAAAACTTGAATAGCAGTAACCCAAGAGTCTCTTTTATTAGCTATTTTGGTTTCACCACAAAGACCCATTATAGATGGATCTTTCACCATTTCTGCATTCATATGCTTTAGAGAATCGGGGAAGACTTTAGTATCAGCATCAACCATAAGAACGGTTTCATATAGATCTGCCATTAAACCCGTAATCTGCCAAATGTTTTTAAGTAATTGAAACTCCAATTCAGACATTCTCTCATCAAAGGTAATCTTCTGTAAAAATGACATTAGGATAATTTGAGAATCACGTTTACCTCTATTACCAGGTTTAGCAGAACCTTGTTCTTCTGGTGTACCACACTTAACAATCGTAATAATTGGAATACGTTGTTGCTTTTCTTCTGGAACAGTCGAACTATCATACTTGTAAAATCCAGCGTATATTTTAGCCATGTTGTGTCTTTTTGAACCAGAGGCAACCGCAACATACGAGTATGGAAGCACATTTTCCGGTTCAACAACAAAATCCTCCATCATACTAAGAGCAATTTCCGGTGTAGTCCTATCATTACCAGATCCTTTAATAAGACCATCACATACAACCATCATTAGTTTATGGGAATTTGGGTAATCAGTAGTGGCTAAAGAATCTAATGTGGTTCTTAAACCGTTTTCATCTTCAGAATAACATGTGACAAAACAAAGAGTATGAATTAAAGGATATCCAAAAGGTACAAAATTGATAGGAGGTTGCTGGACGATATCTGGATGAATATTCGATGTGTCTAATTGTTTTATTGCCATACTTGATTGAACAATTGGATAATTAAGATGTTGAGATGCTCCCGAAAATAAGAATGATCCGCTCCTAGAACGACTATAAGTGCCATCTAATTCTTTGTCTGTATCTTTCTGAGCTTGCTGAAGTGTCATGGTTGTCATTCCTTTATATCTTGAACTTTCCAAGTTCTCATCTTCGTCATTAAGATCGATCGTTGATTCATTTAAATTCAGCATTCTAGATGTCTGTTTTTTAATCAAATTAAAAGTAGAATCATTCCGGTTGTGTCCATACATAGAATATTTTGGTCTTAATGAAGGAGGTACTGGTTTAATTGGACCTTGAGTAAATATATCTTCTGACCAATCCTCAATCTTGTTCATCTGTTCCGTTAGCATCTTATTATCAATGGCCGAAGCACCTTGACTTTTAGCAACAAACCACCAAAAATAACATGCTACGAGAAATTTAATTATTGAAATAGACAGAATAAACACCAATGAGACATACAATACAATATCCGATGCAATACAGCCAATAGTTTTAGAATCTATTTTACCAACCTTAATAATTTCAGTCAAACATCTGGCAACTTTTCTTTCATAACCATGAGATAAAACTAATGATAGATCATAACCTTGTAAACTAGCATTGCGAAGTTCATCAAAAATAACTGGATATATTAATTCATTTGGATTAAGCCAAGCTAGTTTTTCTAAATCAAGAATATTCCCATCATAAACTACTAAATTTCTAGAAGAGTTCCGCAAATCATCCCACGTATAATATATTTGGGCAGTTGGCTTTAATTTATAAAAGGCATTTCTTTCCTCTTCTGTTGTATGACAGCCCCAACCAGCATAAGGTCCTGGTTGAGTAAAATTTGGTTTTGATGTATCATCTTGGTTAATTAATGTACAAGGAAAATACCATGCCAAATTATTGCTTGAATCGTGTGGGATAGTGCAGTTATCTCTAGGTACAATAATATCATGACAATTTCCATTAACATTTTGATAAAGAAATGAAGCATCTTTACCTGCATCGTACCAGGGTCCATAAATAGCATTAGTTCCTTTGGCTTGCAAATCACTTCCTGCTGGGCTTGTACCATTATAAAGATAGACATTACCATTAACTGTAACATACCCTGTTGAAACATCACTATATTTCACTGTCACTCCTGAATTTTTACAAACTGTCCTTGTAAAACCAAAAGTTAAAAAGGCAATAATAGCCCCAATGTATCCAATTATTGATAATAAAGCGATTTTTTCTCTCCAAGCCATCTGTCTTTGTTTGTCTGGCATACCAAACAAAGCTAATACAAACCCTGGTATCCAAAAGGTTATAACACGATAATATATTTTCCAAAGAGAAAAGCTATTAGAAGTTTCAATTCTAGTTGGTTTCTTTCTTAGTGAAGGGAAAATAGGGTCTTCTTCAAATAAAGAATTTGATTCATTCTCATCCTCACCCAGTTCGGTCACACTCTCGATATTATCAGCTTTACCATCATGATTAAGATCATCCAAAGGATAGGTAACTGGAGTATTTGTTGTATTATTTTTATTTCTAGAATGTGAAGAGCGAATTGAGCCTCTTAAACTTTCAGATCTTGGATTAACACCTGTGGTAGAAGGTTGGACATTAATTCTTTGGCTATTCGCTCTAGCTGTCTGTGCATAGTAAAAATGAGGATCATTAGGATTATTCAATCTGTTTCTTTCAGGTCTAACTAAGGAGTTTTGTCTATTTGGGATTCTAGATGATCTGTTTCTTCTAGGATGCAGAAGGTTTTCATCTTCCCAGTTGAGTACATAATCATCATTATCCATGTTTCAACAAGACAATATCACAACTTTAATAGCTGATGGTGATCTTTTCTTTAATATTTGATTATATTTAATGGATGCATACCTTTCTTACAAAAGATCTTACCTTACTTCATTATATACTCCACACAATTAAGATTTTCTTGTTCCTTGGTGTAATTTTATTCATTTTTTTTTAAAAAAAAAGTTATAATAATCCATATCTCAAAAATCTAAAAATAGAAAAAGTCGTAACATAAAATTAAGATGTCATAAATAATTTTTTAAGTTAACAGTAAAAAAACATATGACAGATATGATTATAATTAGTATTTCAGGGTAGATACACTCTACCAAATAAATTGGCTGACATTAAAATGTTCATCGTATTTTGAATTTTAAAAATCAACCTTTTGAAGAATGGTGGAAATATTATCTATCTGAAATGAGGACAAACGACACATAAATCAAGATTTTGTTATGATTATATGAAACGATGAAAATACAGTATATTTTAATGAAATGCACTATATAAGTAGAATAAGAACTCATAAATTTGAAATATTTAAAAAATACGAATATTACAGTGATTGAAGTCTGAAATTATAATCCATAGAATGTATATAGAAATTTTAAAAGAATTTTTTTTCATTTTTATGTTCATAGACACTAATGACATCATTCGAGAGATCCTCTTTTTCTAAAGAGGCTAACCACTCCTCCTCAAAATCTTCCACATCGACCCATCTTTGGAACCAACCTTTGTCTGTAAATATATTTTTAACAGGTTGGCCAGGAACAGGGAAGAAATGGCATAGAATTAAATAAATAACAAAACTGATACCATAACCAACCCAATAACTCAAATAATAAACTCTCATTGCTCCTATTGAAACAGTAATTTTTGGAGCACCCACATCACCTATAAATCCAGGTAGATTTGGTGCAACACCACAGAAATATGCAACAAATGCTCTCCAATTAATACCAAGCTTATTACCATACATGTAAAAAGAACCTTTTCTATGCGAATAAAGATGTGTTAGTTTAACATATCCTCTTCTCACTACAAAATAATCAGCACAAATTACACCAGCAATACATGATAGAAAAATCGCATACGCAGACAAAGCCATAGTAAACTTACTTGAAGTGGCCATCATGTTCCATGGACAGATACATAAGGCCATCATAGCACAAAAAATAGATCCACGCCTTATATTAATGTATTTTGGCAGTATTGCTGTCATATCAGTACCACAAGATAAAGAATTGGCAGAAATATTGGCACCCAACTGTGCTACCACAAATACAAATGCAATAAGAAAAACTCCTGCTCTAGTACCCTTAGTGTAATCTCTAATCAAAAATTGTTCAAGTACCTCAACTGGTGACCAATAATTGATACCATACATTTCGTATCCTGCTGCAGTGACTAGAATACCAATTAAACATGTAATAGAGAATAGTAGGGGGATACATATTAATTGAGACCAAAGTGCAGATTGTTTTCCAGAAGAAAATCTTGAAAAATCAGGAGCATTTAAAACTAATGTAGAGAAATTAGCCATACAACCTAACAAACTTCTTAAGAAAGCCCAAGAAAACGCCGAACCAGTTGGGTGAGTATCAGTTAGACTACCTAGAGCAATCTTGTTTCCTGCTTTTCTAATAGACCAGATAAGGAATCCAAATGCGCCAAATGGAACCAGTATTGCTTTGATGGTAAACAGATGTCTGACTTTGTGGGGTGGAACCCATAAAAATGGTAATTCACAGGCCCAGAATATAAAAAAACACATAAATTGATATGTTGTAGCATTTGAAGATCCAAAATGATTTGGAATTCTGTTTGGTAAATCTTTACCAAAAATAGCTCTTAACATTAAGGAGACAGGTTCCATACCCAACCACGATTGTACAGAATACCAAACAATGGCCATCACAATTCTATTGATTATAGGCCATAAAGAGAAAAAAATCCCAAATGATGCCCTTGAGGAGATTGGGAAACAAATATGGTAAGCAGCACCTATTCTGGACGCTAAAGCAACAAAAACACCAACAAAAGTATAGCCAATCCAAATTGTAATCCAACATTGCCACCAGTTTAAACCTAATTGTAATCCAGTAGCTGCAATCTGCCACGTATTAATATTGAAACATTCCGCTAACCAAAAATAACTGAAATTTAGCCAAGACCAAACTCTTCGATTTTCTTCTACTGGTTTTAAGTCACTATTATACATGAAGGAATCTAAAATTGATACACCAATAGTTGATTTATCTACCACAACATGTTGATAATAAAATTGCATCCATTTTGATTCGTTTTTAAATTCATACTCATGTCGAGATTCTGAATCTTCAAAACTTACTATTTCTTCATCAAAAACATTAGTCGAAGGGATGTCTTTTTCTTCTGAATTCTTCTCCAATGAAGAAGCACGTTTGGCAGCTCTTTTTTGGTATCTTGTTGAAGTTGAATAAGAAACATTATCTAGAAATTGATAATCACTCTGTGGTTGACTATGGGACGGATTTGTAGAGCCAAAATAACTAGTCACGTCTTCAGGCATTTCTCCCTATTGTAAAATAGTAGTCAATAATAAAAGTAAACACAACTACCAAAGTTTGTTATGCTTATTGAATTTTTGAAACTTGTTCTTGAGGAATAAAATAGATGCACTCTTCTATAAAGCTAGTTCAAACTGATCAAGCTTTCAATATATATTTTTTTCATTTAGTAAAAACGAAGCTCATCGCATTGATAAAAAAAAATTTTTTGATGCGCTATCAACAGTTTTCACAAAAAAAGCCTGAAACAGTTGCTCCGCGTTAGCAAGAGTGATAGGAATATGGAATATTTTTGCCTAATTAGGACAAGAAATCCAACTTTTGTGTCAAAAGAGGGGGAAAAAAAAATCGGAAGATAGGTTTTGCTCCGTTAAGAAAGATTTTATGTTTTAAGGTTCAATTAAAAACAGTAAATAAAATCAGAAAAAAGGAGTATGTTAAGAATGGTTTCAATTGAGTATGAATAATCTATATAATTATAATAGTTAAAATTAGTTAACCTTAAACACTCAGCCTATATTCAAAATATTATCACTAGGAACTCAGGAATAAGTTCACATAATATCAAGAAACAATATGGAAGATTGTAAAACGTTATATAATATTGTAGAATAACATATAACACCATGATGTCTTAAAATAATTGTTTGATAATATGGAGAAACCAGTAAATAAATAAGGTCGATCATCAGAATACTCATTATAATATAGGAAAAAATTAATATGAAAAAAATACAAGTTTATAGTTTTGAGAATACTAATATTCACACGTATTTTTTCATAAATTCAATATTTTATTTAATCTACTTTTATAGCCATCCTTTAATAAGTTTATTTATAACATTTCTTCTATTATGAAAACTCAGGAATATTTCCAGAAATAAACATCTTGAATATGCTAATCCATATATACATTAAAAAATCATAAATCAGCAACTTAGATACTAAGTAATCGCTTAAGTGATCATTTTAGTTAATTTATTATAAACAATTAACCAAGAAGTTTTCAAAATGAAAAAAATTCCTAGCGCATGATAACTTTACTTGAGCCAAAACTACATGAAAAAAGTTAACTGCTATAATACCAAAAATAAAATAAAATAAAAATAAACAATTTTTCTGTAAGATTTTTAAATCCCAAACCCTCATTAGGGTTACTCACATATATGTCGTACATTACTATGTTCTCATAAAAATTTCGCCATATCATTATGTCTAAAGTATTTGGTATGCTATTTGAACAAGCTTATTTTGACTAGAGTCAGACGTATCTTCACATTTAAACAGAAACTTTTGATGACAGTCGGATTTATTATTCTATAAAATAATTAATGTGGACTTGGTGTGATAAATTGTCAGTCAGTTCGAATATAGTTAGAAATAAAACCTTGAGTATTATAATAATATGTAAGAGTAAGATGTATGTAAATATACCGATATTACAATGAAAGGAAAAAGAAAATTAAGGTCAAGATTAAAGAAAATAAAGGTCAAGATTAAAGAAAATAAAATACTTTTCAAGATGTGAGGTCTTATTTGGAAAGCCGATGTTTGTTTACTCTTAGTTGGATTATATATATAAATATATATAGGTATAGGTAAGACTAAAACTAAACACAAACAATAATATGATTTAGGGATTATCAAAACTGGAAGCAGATTTATCTTGCATCTTGTAACTAGTAAAATTAGCCGCCGAGTAATATCTTTTTAAAGTGAACAAAAATGAACAGAAATAGTAACTTTTCCTTTATTGTAACCACTTTTTATTTTGTTCCCTTTGTTTACATAATTCCCAAAATGGAAGGGGTTCATTCATGTGTTTTATTTGATTAATAGCTTAAAGTGCAATGTCTGTTTTCTAATTTTAGACACAAAATTTTGCCCTATTCAAAATCAACATTCGAAAACAAATCTAAAAATACTGGCTAGAAGCCTTAAAAAAATCATTTGTTCAAATTACTGAGAACTACATAACAACTCAAGGGTACAATTACAGTAGACTCTACATATAACTAATTAAACATTTAAAAGTCAACTAATCATACAGGATGGAATAACAAACGTAATAACTTTTGTTCTATCCAAAATAGCTTGTTAAGATTCTTAAAAGAAAAAAGAAGAATAAAGTAACTTTATAGCAAGCTTTTCTTAATGGTGTAAACTCTTATAGCTGTAGACAAAAACAAACTCTTCAATCCCAAATTTCTCTTATCTTTGTCGCAAAATTGCTGCTATCATTACTGTTTTCTCTGGCATAATAAAAAACAATATGTGTTTTTTAAAAGTAATACGGTTACAAACCACATTTCCCATTCTTCTTTTTTACCCTCCCTGATTCTGTGTCTTTTCTTTTTAAAATGCAATAAAAGCAAAAATCATTATTTTGTCGTTGAGCACTCCATTTTGTGTCACTTCTTCAATATTACGGGAAAACACTGACATTAATTTTTTTTATTTTTAAAAAAAAGAAAGAGACACAAAATAATATTTAAAGGAATAGGTGTTTACTCTATACACATTTTCTTCCAAAAGGTACAAAGAAACCAGTCCAATAGCTCCTGTCACACCCAACCAATAAGTGAACATGTCCAACATCTATTAGAAAACAAAAGTGGAAGGGAAAAAGTAAATTAATTTTGAAAATATATAACATGTCAGAATGATCACAAAGAAAAAGATTGAAAAAAAAGAATTTCTCAGTTTGATTCTAAAATAATGAAATAATGGAGATAATAATACATAGCTTGATCTGTGAAGCTGATAGTGGAAATGTTAAAAGAACAATTGTTCTCCTTTATACTAAAAAAGTGGTGGGCTACGACCTGTAGCTAAGAGACATACCCAAAAATCCAGTCTAGGAGAATTAGAAACGTTGACAGTGACCTTATAGAGGATTCCATTTCTTACATGAAAGAATCAACGAGAGTGGGTGGTTCATGTGAGTGCTAGGAATTCAACCAAAGGGACCCGTCTATTTACAGAAAAACTAAGTTGGAGGGACTGTGTTAGGATAGCGTATTCTAATGGCATAGTAGTTCTTGTATATCCAGTGGTGTTACCACATGTGGTAAAAAGATCCGTTAAGATGAGTGAATATCTCCCAAGGGATTAGGACACATTACTTTACAATACTAACAGACATACGATAATAATATTAATACTAATACTCAATAGCAGTCATGGCAAAAATGTTTTGTAGATGGGTGGATACAAGCCCTTATTATCCTGATATAATGAATACTGACAATATAGGTCATATATATATATATATATATGCTGTGACATATATGCAACCAACAAGTGAGAATGATACTAGCAAGTGCAGACTTTTTATATATTTTATTACTAGAGAATTTTCGGAGATTTTTTTACCCTTTTATTGTTTAATTTTATTCAATTCCATTACTATTCCAAGAGAGTGAATACAATAGGATCTGTGGATTGCCATTATGCAAGTTCAAGACTATTGTTAACCCAAATTTAGGATTTGAGGAAGATATTTTTTATTAGTTGAATTTAGTTCTTGATTCCACTATTACTCATAAGGTGATAGTTTTACAGAGGCGCTTTTTTTTTACATGATTTCAGATTTTACAGTTGTAGTTGAATTTACAAGCCAAGAAATAGGAAAATGGTGTTTGAGATTTTTAATGGACAATTTTTCAGAGATAATAATTGACATAGGAATATTGGATTCTTGTTTGACTCGCGGCTCTCTTTGTCAGATGGAACTGGTGGTTCTATTCCTACCTGATCAAAATTTATTTTATTATTCGTAATAAAATATTGAACAAGTTGAAGATACTCCTAGGGCTTATAATTTGCACATCTTAATGGAACTGGTGGTTCTGTTCCTCTGGGTGGCATAACAAAAGTCAATTATATCTCGTAGTATTTTTTTTTTATGCTTCATGATCTAAGAGGCATACTTATGCTATAATGTATATCTGAATGATTGGTTGGTTAGTCAATGAACAACATCCTAAATCGTTTCCAATTCTCTCTCTTTTCATTTACCATCCCCTCCTCCATCTCTACTTTTTATTTTGATTTTTTTTTCATCTCTATTTTTTTCTTCTATATCTCTCATATTATTAATTCTCTAGTCCCAGTTTATCTAAATAGTGCACTGCTAAAATAAAATAAAAAAAAAAAAATGTTATAATAAAAAACAGTTATAACAAAAATGAAAATAAAAAAAAAGAAAAAAAAATATAGCCCGCTAAAAAAAAGTATCTCTCACACCTCAGTAATTCAATCCAAATTTTCTACTTCCATCCATTATGGCTACTCCACATTATTAACGCTATTTTACTTTTTCAATCTCATTATTAACCTCACTTTTTCTGTATTATTATCATCTAGCAATTTTCTTTTCGCTACTTTTTTATGTCTCTTATTCCTCTTTCCTAATCCCACTAACAATACATCCATTTTCTAATGTGTTGTCCATTGTCCATTGTATATTAACCTAGAACCTTAATTCGCTATCGTGTGATTGCTTTAGTGTCTTTTTCTCATCTTAACTAAGAAACATACAAAGAAAAAAAAAATAAAGAGCGCTCTTTTTTTTTCCTACCCTCCAACTTTTGTCCAGTTCGTTTACCTAATGTATGTTTCCTCCTCGCCTCATGATCTTTTTACTTTGTGTGATACCCATTGTATATACAAGAGCTCCTAAATCAAAGGAATGCTCTATCTTAATACCGTTCTTTTCTAACTTATTTTTTTGTAAATAGATGTAGTGTTTTGATGGCTGGCCCGAGTATCTCATGTTGATCCATCTCAACTGTTTAAGGACTCGATACTTCTGGGAAGTGGACTTGTTCTCTACAGGGCTCTGTTCAAGGCTCCTGATTCTACCAATGGTGGTGAGGGTAATGATCATCTTAGGCAAACAGTCGTAGGAACGTAAATCTTTTTTCGTATTGGGGCTGTTTTCACACAACTCTGCTCTTCTTTTATGCATTGTCATCAAAATTGTGTAAATTATCAACAAATCCTACTGGGTTACGACGTTCTCGATATCCTAGTTCCTGTGACTTCCCTGTAATGTTTTATGTTTTTTGTACTTTCTTTTATTTAGTTTGTTCCATCTTTGCGTTCTATAAACGTTGGTCATATTTATTTTTTGATTGCTTGTTGCGGGTACTATTCGACTCACTCAACTCCGGGCGTGCATCTTGATTTCATCATGATTAATTGCAATTATCATCTGTACCCTTAGTACCCGATATCCAGGTTTTTTCTTTCTGGGTGCTGTAATATTCTTTATAGCTGTCCTTCTATATAGTTTATGTGTATATTATCTAAAGGAACAACATGTCTGTTGCTAGGATGGACAAAAGTCATAGGACTGTGGTATCTTAGTTATCACTGCTTCCTAACTGCCTAGTAGCTGAATGATCCGGTGAAAGGGGAGGGGGAAATGTTGCCCTCCAAATCCCCAATTGCCAATTTGCTAATAAAATATCGTTTCTATTATATATCTCTCTTCATCTAAACCTCACTATTTACATATATGTTCCATACTAAATCACAATTGTGCACTGGTGTATAAATAACTCAACCTTACCTACTTTGCTTACTTTCATACTAAAATATCTCTTCTCTTTCAAATGGGGAAAAAGTAAAATAAAATAAAAATAAACAATTTTTCTGTAAGATTTTTAAATCCCAAACCCTCATTAGGGTTGTAATGTAGCTATCGTGTACTACTATATTTCCATAAAATATTTGTAACAGCACTACAAACGAAGAGATATTTAAAAAAGACAAACCGGATATAAAAAATAAAAAAGAAAAAAAACAATATATATACGCATCATATTATTCAAAATTATATCATGTGATGTTTGCATAGAAATTAGGTAATGTTGATAATGATTTAAAATTGTGGTCAAGTAGTTTAATGGTTTTGGTTTAACAGATAAATATATGAATTCTATATGCTTAGCCTATATTTTGGTTAGAATAATATAAGACAGAAAGTTTAATGCTTGTAAGAATTTTGGAATAATATTATACATTTTGTTACAACTAATACTGATGTAATTGGAATATTTATGAATGTTAGTTTTTAATAATATTAGCATATTATTGTCCCTTTAATTACATTATTTATTTATATTATATTTATATGTTTTATCTGTATATAATTTATTAATAATAAATACATTAATAAATAATCAAATAATACCTGAAAGTTGAAAATGGAGACATCAAAATTAATTGAATTCTTGTAAAGGTTTAGTTTTAAGTAAAGTTTATATTTGAGTATAACATAGTAATTAACAAGAAATTAAATATTCTACAAGATGAATATTATATGTATTATATTAGAAAAATACAAAACAAAAATTAGAAGTATATTTTTTAAATAAGTAACCAATTTGTTTTTCACTAAATTAAAGATTATGATTTGATAGTTTAAGAAGGAATACCACTTATTATTGTTTCATGGTGATTTTTTGTATTTAAAGAAAAGTTAACAGTGCTGTAAGGGTCATAATCTAAATGATATAGTTTAGAAAAAGATAAATTATTAGAGGCTAAAATAATTCCTATAACGATAATTAAAATTCTGGAAATGAAATTAAGTTTGAAAGAAGTAAAAACTGAACTATAAGTAACATCAAAATAAGATAATTTTAAGGGATTTAATAAAGAGAATCTCTTTATATGAAAATTTTAATAGTGGAGAAACAAAAGAAAATATTTATATGACAATGATAGGCCAACTATTGTGGTAGTAGCAGCTATCATCAAATAAAAGTTTAAAATGTAATAAATTGTTTCTATGCAAAAGCTTAAAATAATAAAATTAGAGTTATCGTTAATTAATATTTAATACCTTTGGATTGGAAAAATTCCTTCAATTTTCTATCACAAAATTCTTCACTATTATCAACTTTAATTGCACAAACTCTATAATGAAATTAAAACAAGGAACAACTGTTCAAGATAAGTTGGGAACAATTTATTGGATACTTGGAAATTAAAACGAATTTAAAGTTTAATTACAATAATTAATGGAAAAATAGGTAAAAAAATGTACCTCAATTAATAAATAACAAAAATAGCACCTTGAGAAATAGTAGAAATTTTATTAATAGTTAGGATACAAAAATTCGAAATAGTTACTTTTATATTTCACTTTATACAAACTTTACATAGTTTTGTATATAATGCTTGTAAAATATACAGCTTATCTGGTTCTGTTATAACACACAACTTATTACTTCACATCTAATAAATTGTAACAATTAAGTTGTTGTTAGTACAGAGACTGGCTGTTAATTTTTGAAATATCACGTTCCTGAATAAAAAAAAAAAAACTACACCTTTAAGTATGTAAAAAGATCGCACGAACAAAGCACTATCCTTGTTTTGGTTTTTGTATTCAAATATGTATATTTTAAAGATTATTGTAACAGTAGAAGTGACGTTCATGTGTTACCTTGTATATTCATATAGGATAATTCAGAAGATCATTTCTAACTTGCTGATTTAAACATATCTGATTGCGTAAGGCAGAAGCAATAATTATTCAAATAATTATGATCATCTTTTCTTCATAATTCTTAAAGAATCATAAGTTTTTATATTTGTTAGAAAAATACTAAAGAGACAAATAACTTTTCTTCCACTCATATATATAATGCACTAAAATCATTTCCACAATTTCCTTATTTAGCATTATTACATTAAATATTTAATCCAGTTTACTTCACATAGATAAAAGATTCCAAGAATAAAATCATGAGATTTCACTTGACTATTTTGAGCATGAAATAAGCTACGCTTCATACTTAAAGTTGGAATACTGGAATACACTTCATTTTAATAAATTTACAATACTATAAGAGAAACTAGTTAGAGGAAAAAATTAAAAACTTCAATTACTTACTCGAACATTGCTTATTATCATATGGCATATGGTGCATACCATAAGTAACTAATTTTTTCATGAATACTCCATCTAAAATGAAAATGATATCAATTTTAGGAATTTTTTGAGTAAAATAGATAATTTCTTAACAAACATGTGATTTCGTTCTATTTTTAAAAAATCTTCAAACAAACGCACATTAATTTAAAGCAGTGCTGTATTTCTTAATTCAATGTTAGAGTCTTCTTTGTCAGTTGCTTATGTATTTGATTTAATTATTTTATTATATATTACCAAACATTTTCTGATTCTCCTTCTAGACGTTCTACTCTCACCGGCTCCCAGTCTTCATCTGCTAAACCTTGAAGACGATAATATTCCTCTTTTACATCTACCTTTCTTTGTTTCTTTCTTAATGTTAAGATTTCTTCTTCATGAAATTCATGTATTCTCCGATCCTCCCTCTCATACTTAACAGATGTAAAGCCGGCCAGCCAATAAGAACCTATAACTATCATACTGCAAAATGGTACACCAAAAAAAAGAAAAGGATTCTTTTTCAAAAGACGTTGGTATTTTCCAGCTAAAGACTTATCAAAAGCTGCTTGTTGTCTTGCAGATCTAAATACTTTATTACCAAATCCCATACTATCCTGTCAAAAAAACAAAAGTTACGTAACGTCTCTAATAGTATTTATAAATGTCAATTTTTCAGACAAATAACACAATGATCCATTGAAAAGAACTTCAGACACAAATATTTACACACTTAGAATACTACGTGGAAATAAGGAAAGAGCTTATATGAACCCCTTTCTTTTTTCCTTTCTTCCTCTTCATCTTGTCTATTTATTTTTTTTATTTTTTTGAACTTTTGTATTTTTTCTTTTTTTGTGTTACATTGGATCATTTGAATTTCAATGCGCTAGAGATGATACATCAATAATGAACATAATCATCGCTAATGGTTTTTCTACAAAGGATATACAAAAAAATGCTATCTAATGTACCGATGATTTCAGAATTTTCAAAAAGACTTTAGCAAACCTTCCTTATCATCGTATGATAAATAACTTTAAATAGATTCAATCCTACAACAAGTATATAAATATACATCTATATAAATTTAGAGTGGTAAGGTAAGGATATCACTAAACATTGATATACAATCACTACTTATCAATAGACAATCTATATTTTTAACTCAATCTCACTAGCAATAGTTATTATCACCTTATTTTTTTTAGATAGACTTGATGATGCTAGTTATTGTCTATCTAAATATCTATATGTGCACTAGTTAAGTCTTCAAATGCAATGATCATGGATCTTACCTTTACAAGGGCTAGATATTTTCCCTATATCCACTTAGAAACCCTTGCATTCAGAATTTTTAAAAGTATTTTGAGGTAATAGAATTTGAAATCATCAAAGAATCTCTTGATTTTTTTCTTGGTATGTGTTTTTTTTATAAACTAAATAAGAAAGATAAAATAATACCTATATTACAAAAAAAAGCAAAGAATAATTTACGAATAAAAAAAAAGTACAAAAAAATTAAGATAAAATCTTAATCACCTAAAGGTAGTTCCTATTATATTTTTAATTGAGTACGTTTGATCCTAATCAGTAGACTGAACAGGCTTAGACCGATCAGATTGAGCAGATATTCTAACCAATCCTCGTACAAAAATACTTTAAATTGACAAAAGTTATGTTTTCATTAAGAAGATATATAAGGCTTCCAAAAGAGCTCAGACCATCGGATTTATTTAAGCAGGATTCATTGTCACCTAGTAAAATTGCCCTTCAAATTGTTTTATTGCAAATATTTTATTATGTAACTGCTTGTTTTCTTTTCTATGGATGGGCCAAACTAGTTGGACATAATATTGAAATGAATGATTGGCTATTTTCTTCCAAATACATTGATTTTACAAATGGATATGGATTGTCGCTATCCCTACTGTGGCTTGTTGATTCACTGATTTGTGTTATATTTTTAACCGTAATAGTAGGAAGGAGTAAATTAGCATGGGATTTTGGAATAACAGTTCACGCAATTAATTTTATTGTAGTTTGTATTTATACAGGTGCTTTGCCATCATTTTCATGGGTAATATTACAAGTATTTTCGTCTTTAATATTAATCTTCCTTGGTACATGGACTTCCAGATGGAGAGAGCTAAAAGATACATTTTTTGAAGGAATGATTGAAGTCAGTGATATGTCTACAGGTTTAGGGGATATCAATGCATCCAAAAATAATAACACAATCGAACTAAAAGATTTAGAAAACCAGCCCTAGAAGAATATCTATATGTTTAAGTAATATTTGAATATAACAAAGATTGCAAGACGTGAATGCAAGAATAAGATAAAAGCTAAAAGTTTATATAGCCCGATTGAAGTATAGTATGATAACATGGATTACATAAAGAAATATATTTTGTTCATTGCTCCCAATACTCATTTTAGAAAAAGAAATATAAGATTAAAGGTCAAGTGGAATATCATCCATTCCTCATCAATTAATTAAAAAAAAAAGAATAATTAGGACGTTCTTACTTATTATTCTACATATTGACATATGTATATACAAGCCCTGAAAATGTTTTTTTTGAGGAAGTATTATGTACACCTTTAGTATATTTTTCAAAGCATTCAAAAGTTTACTCTTTTATCAAGTAAATTTCTGTACTACTCTTTCCTTAACTTATAATCAGCCAGAACCTCGTCAAGTAAATCAAAAATTGTACCTGAAAGATCACTATGATCATTTGTATCACAGAAATCCAAACCGTCTTGTATCTGTTGTCGTAATTGCAACAAAACTACTGCAGATTCAATTCTTGTAACCATGTGGTCAAAAAATGCCAATAATTGTTTCTCAGTCACAGATTTAACAATAGCCGTTTTAGCCTCAGAATTCAAATAGTTATGAGTTGCTTTGATATTTTCAAATTCCAATGCACTACCTGAGAGAGCAGATAATATAGTTTCCAATCTATTAGATATTGTTCTCAAACTAAATAATAAATCTTCATCAATTGTTTTTGATTTTGTGTCCTTTTGAGAAAATTCATGTCTACTTGCTAAAATTTTTGGATAAACAATTGTAATAAATTCCTTGGTTTCTAAACCCTTTAACTTCTGTTCCCCATAATCAAAGAAAACCCATCCGGTAGTTTCCAGCATAGCTATTTCTCTTTCTAAAACTTCACCAACAATTTCTTCGCCATACACTTCTTTCAAAGACTTGCCCTCTTCAGTAACCATTTTATGATATTTCATGACCTTATTAAATTCTGACATAAAGTCATTACTTAAGGTAATCTGACCACCATCAGCAACACTTGACACTCTAGACGCTTTGTTTACAACTGGACCAAGGTAATCCATTCTTTGGGTTACTAGATCTAACTCAGTTACAGGATGGCCCCAATGCATACCCATACGAACTGATAAACCTTGGTAGATTTTAACTCCATTGGAATCAGTAACTAAACAACCATCTTGAATAGACGTAATTTCTTCAGGCCATTGGACATCTAATAATTTTAATTGAACATTTAAACACCATCCCATGGCACTCGTTGGAGTTGGGAATGTCACCATAAACGCGTCGCCTTCTGTTTTGACTTCATAACCACCAAATATACGTAATTGACGTCTCATTAGATCATTATGTGTTTTTATTGCAGTTCTCATTGCATTAGGGAACATCTCCCATAGAAAAGTTGAATTTTTAATATCTGTAAACACAACTGCCAAATTACCAGTTGGTGGTGTAATTTCTGGTTGTAATCTTCTCAATGCAGTATCCTCAAATGTACTTCTTCTTGTTAACAAGGCACTTTTATTCAATGTAAATTGATTATCTTGCTCAGTGCTAGTGTGTAATGAAAGACAGATAATTGTAATATTTTCTGCACACCCATATGCAATTGCATGATCTTTCATTACTTCAGCAGCAATCATCGGTTGAGTGCTATGTTCTCTTGCAATATCGCATGCCATCTCGATGCCTAAATATTCCCACAGTTTGTGTGTGGCAATTATTATCATGTCATCTGTTGGCGATAGTGTTACTATAGAAACATCTGCTGAAGCATGAATATGAGGTAGTAAATCAAAGAAACCTACTGCTCTAGAAACGTCTGTTACACCATCTAATTTTCCATTATTGACATACCCTCCTGATATTCTGATCCGCTCATATTCCTCCCTTTTTGTTGGTAAGTGTTGAGTAGTTAAAGTTTGATAGTCGCCGTTATTCTTGCATAAAATAGCCATACAATCACCCAAATTGGCTGTAAAGATTTTTTCTTTCTTAATGTAAACAACTGTAGAGCAGGAACCACTCAGTAAATCTGCAGAAGTTAAATTTTCAATATCACCACCGTTGTCTACAGAATTCAACATCGTGTTGATTTCTTTATTTAATTGTAGAAAACTAAAACGTAATGCCCTTTTGATATCTTCATCATTACTATCTCCATATTTTTCAAGCTGTTGAATTAATATTTTATCGTATATATCTCTTACAATTCTTGAAATATTATTCCCGTAATCTGAACTTTGGTTTTTACCATCATAAAGACATATCAAACATTCATCATCATTACCTCTGAATCTCTCAAATGTCACATCTCTTGTAGAAACATGATCTCTTTGCCCAAGACTATCTGCAACCCCATAACGCATACCATTAATAATAGATGCAGTTGTTCTTAAACGGAAGTTACTATTTTCATCTGGAACTTTACTGGTGTTTAGTGTGACATCCATTAAACCCAAAACTTTTAAATTTGGTAAAATGCTCAAATTGGAATAGTCAACACCATCATCATGATCTGTTGATGATCTAATTTCAAATTTTCTATTGGCCGAGAAATTTAAGTATTTAAGTTCTTTGTTTTCCCTCCAGTTCCAATCATATTGACAGTTGGAAATGTTATATTTCAATTGATTAGAGCCCAAATCAAAGGTAGTCAATTGTGATAGCTGAGATAGTTCTGCTGGTAGTGTCACTAACTGGTTACCATTTAACATTAAGACTTTCAACTCTTTCCAATTTAAAACACATTCACTTGGAATAGCACTAATTTTATTGCCTGACATATATAATTCTGTTAGATTTTTTAGATTCAATGCTGAAATATCAGCAAAGCTATTATAAGACAAATTTAATAATTTCAAATTGATAAAACTATTAAAAAATGGCAACATCTTATCTGTAAATTGGTTGTCAGCTGCAACAAGAAATAATAAACTATTTAATAATTTGTTAGAACCAGTAGGGTTTGTAAACATTGTGCTGTCCATAGAAGCTATGCTACCAAAGGCATTAGATGAGATGTTCAGGTATGTCAATTCAATTTCCTCAATACCTTCAAAAAATTCACGAATATTATTATAGTGTAAATCCAATGATCTTAATGATTTTAACTGTGCAAATTCTGCAGGCAATGATTCTAATTTGTTCCTTGCCACGGATAGGTAAATCAACTTGTTTAAAGAGCCTATTTCTTTTGGTAAACTACTTAAATTATTTTCACTTAGCTCCAATTTTTCCAATCGAGATAATTCAGTAAATAAATCACCTGGAATACTGGATAGCTGTGCCTTACTTAAAATCAAACTTGTCATATTTAGCGGATAGAAACCTTTGAATGAAATAGAGGTAATAGGGTTTTCCTGTAATTCCAATGTTCTTAATTTGGGTAATTTATCCTCAAAATTGGATATCCTATTTTCTGTCAAAAATAAGTTTTGTAAATTAGGTGCAACCGTTTTGATGCTTGTTATCCTATTATAACGCACATTTAAAGTTCTTAAATTTTTCATTTCAGCTAATGATTGAATTTCTGTTAATTTATTGTGTGACAAATTGATTTTAGCCAATTTGGTCAGTTGGTTAATACTCTGTGGAATACTATATATTTTATTATACGACAAATCTATTTGTAAAAGGTTAGTACATTCATTGATAACATTTGGGTAAAAAATAAACTTATTTGAGGATAAATCTAATAATTGAAGATTTTTTAGGAGCCCAAATGAATGTGGCAACCGTTCTAATTCATTGCATTGTAGATTTAAAATTGTTAAATTTCCAAGTTTTGAAATTGCTCTAGGAACTTTTTTTATAAAATTTCTTTGTAACTCCAAAGATACCAATTTATATGCCTCTGTTAAGTTTACTGGAAATCGAGATGCTCTTACATTGACCATTCTTAAACTCATTAGTTTAATAGAGCTTTCGATAAATTCAAGGGGGAGGAATATATTTGCATTATTTGAGACATCTAAACTTTCAATTTCTGAAGTATGTTGATAAAAAATAATCGGTGGAGTAGTTAAATTCATGTTTCTTAGATCGACGTGAACAAAATCACTTCTTAGTAATCTTTGTTCTTGTTCTGGTGTGAAATGAGAAGGATGCACTGGGTGGAAGAGAAATTTAAAAACAAAACTTAAATCTTCAATACCAATAATATGTAAGGGATCACTTTTTTTGTAGCCATTCAACAATAATAATTTTCTTTCAATAATGATTGGTTTTGAAGTAGATCGAAGAATCTTTGACAGTTTACCAACTTTCAATGATATTTGATAATTACTTTTGAGTGTAATATTAAATTTCTTTTTAAGTATCGGAATCATATCTTCCACAGTAGTCCCAGGTGTGCATGACAAGGTCGTAAATGTATCATCAACATTAAAAATACGAATGGCATAATGCTTATTAAAATCTAAGTCACTTGAATCTTTATAATAATGTTCTAAATCACGTTCTGCACGATCACTTCTATCATCTTCTAAAGTAGCAAGTGTTAAAGGGTTATCTGAATGACTCATTAAAATAGATTTATGAGGTCCCGGTGATAATGGATCAACTGAATTTCCACGTTCATTGGCAGGAAAACCTCCTGGTGATGCTGTTGTTAAGTTTATGTTATTTGTTGAAAAACTCTGTAATGGTCTCGTGATGTTATGTACTTTTTCAGTATCAACGTTATTGGAATTTATTGTTTTATCTTGATTGGATTTACCTTCATGTATTGCATGCCATGAAGGTAAGGAATTACTTGATGATGAATCAGAATCAGTCAAGAAGTCAGATTCTGTATCTAGATAAGATGATGCCGAACTTGTTAGACTTAATGATATAGAAGATGCTCTAGCCAGTGGGTCCATCATTGATGGGACATGCTTATCTTTCTCTTGCTGTAATAGTAATTTTTTTCTTTCTCTCCTCAATTGTTTCTTCAATTTTTTTTTTGTTTTAAGCCTATCCCTATTAACAGCAGGATCTACATCCCAACTCTCTGGAGCAATCCATTTATTCTCATTATTTAATGTTACATTGCTTACTCCTCTTGATAAATTGGTTAAATTATTTCCAAAAAAGCTTCGTTTATCACCTTTTAAACCAGGTGCTGAATCATTCATAGCTGAAAGTGACCATAAAGTAAAATCTCCAACAGAGTATGATTTTTTAGGGCTAAAACTGGTTGTAGAATTGTGTAAATTATTGGACAAGGTCATATTTGTAATTTGCTCATTTGGTGAATGTTTGTCATGTGATAAATGTTGTTCATTGCCAATAGAAGAAGTTTTAAGAATAGAATCTACATTCTGTGTTTGTGGTATATTTGGAATTTTATCATTATCGTCAACATCAACAACGGATATTTTGTTGAACATGTGTGTTTTTGGAGATATGCTTGAAATGGTTAAGGCTATTGGAAAATCTGTTCCCTTCTGATTTGAAGTTGGAACAATGTTGTCTTCATCAGTTATTAGTATTTTGTTTTCATTATTAGTCATTATTTTATTTTGATTATTTTTAGAAGGAAGTAATGCTGTTTTGGTAATATCTGTCAAGTCGTCTAAATTTGTGTCTAATGGAAGTAAACCAGGGATATTAGGAGTAGTATCAGTACTAGTTATTGCAGAAGGTTTTCTCCCAGATGATGAGCCTGAATCATTAGTCAAAACAGATGATTTGCTCTGCTTCCTCAGTGATGCAGCACTTACACTTGTTATAGAAGATCTTCGAGTGGATAATGAAGATGAATTATTCTTAATAGGTATAGATGTTTTATCCCCTGATTTCTTTTTTTCTTTGGTGGAACATTGACTATTATTGTTAGATGTAGTATTTGTATCCTTACTTTTTGTTCTATTTGATGAATGAGAGCCGGATGAAGAGGTATTTCCCGATAGTCTTTTTAGAATAGAACCTGCAAATGAAGTTTTCCTTGAAGGAATATGCATAATGTTGGAATAATGATGAGATGAAGAGGATGAAGGATTTGTAGAAACAGAAGAGGGTAAGATTTTTGAGGTAGAATGCCCTTGAGATGATATACTATTTCGATTTTGCGATCCTCGACTAGTGGTTTTTACTATGGTATAATTAGATGTGGATCGTGTAAGATTATTTATGAAATCTAAATCATTAAGAATAGAGTTACCTTCATTATCTGTATTAATTGATAAACTACTCAGCGTTTTTTTTAGAATATTTTGAGGGATTCTTTTTGTTTTCTTTGTCCTTGAAGAGGAAATACCAGATGGCATAAATTTATCGTTTAATATGTTTAATGGATTTGAGTTCAATATACTATCTTTCTTTTTTCCTTCATTTTCGTAATAAACTATAGATGCAGTCCTCACAGGCCCTGAGTCCCCCTTGTTTGGTACACTTTGGGTATTTCTCCTTTTTTTGTTTTCATTTGATGCGCTCTCCTTAGAAATTGGACTTATTAAAGGATCTGTATATCTTGGCTTATCGGAAGACATCTTAGCATCAGAGGAATTATAGATGACTGAATCTACTAAATATTGTGGTTTAAATGTTGGCTTTTCATTGTGCACAGACTCATTAAAATTAGAAGTGGTGTTTGTGGTCTGGTTACTTTTGGAGGAATATATAGAATCAGACGGCATTATGGAGTACTTGTATAATAACTAATCTTAATAAAAAAGCAAATAAAACAAAAAAGAAAACATGAAAATATCACTACTCAATTAATCAATTCTCTTTTCAGATCAAATGTTTATTATACAGATATATTTATATAATGTATACTGACTGAACTGATTTTAAAAAATTGCTTGTAAACTAAGTATTTAATATCTATTGCTTTGCTTACTTTATTCCAGTACGTAAATATTATTGTTGATTACACTTAAGGGTACGTATATTTATTGAGTTGATCTTTTTTTATTATTTTTAATAGCATTTTGTTGTCTTTGCCCCTTTTCTCCAGTCCTTTACGTTTCTTTCATAATTATTTTTTCTTATTTGTTGTTAATAATTTTTTTAATCGTTTTTATTTTAAAAAAATTTCATCTTTTCAATTTTGTTCAATTAAAATGAAGTAGGGTATTTATAAAAAATAAAAAAAAATGAACAAATTACTCTCTGAGTAACAAGGGTAACAACTATTTTTCCGTTGTTATGACGATACAATTTTTTACTTTTTCTTTCTTTCTTTTTTCTTTTTTCTTTTTCTCGGTTTCGTATCAAAAAGTTCTGCGATGAGTTTTCTCGAGTATAAAGCAAAAAAAGAGGAAAAATAAACAAACAGAAAAATTTTAATTATATACAATGTGTACATAGCTTTGTTGAAGTGAAGAGACAGAAGAAATCTCACATATTTATTATATATTTTTATTCTTATTTTATGGTTGTGTTGAATTCACTTGTGCCATTCATATAGACATACTTTTATACAAATAAAAAAGGTATTAATTTTGAAAATGACCAACAGTGAAGTTTCCAACAAGTTTGAAGGAAAAGTTGATTTAGGTATTATTGGTGGGACTGGTCTTTATCACTTAGATTGCTTAAAACCTATTGCTAGATTAAATTCTATTGTCACTCCTTGGGGAGTCACATCATCTCCAATCACAATTGCTAAGTACATCTTGAAAGAAGAGGATAATATAAAGTCTGATTCTAAAAGTGTTGAAAGAGATTTTTATGTCGCGTTCTTGTCTCGTCATGGTTTAAATCATGAATACCCACCTAGTAGAGTTCCATTCAGAGCTAACATAGCAGCATTGAAACATTTGAATTGTAGAGCTGTTATATCATTCAGTGCTGTGGGTTCATTAAGAAAAGAAATCAAACCAAGAGACTTTATCTTACCACAACAAATCATTGATCGTACCAAAGGTATTCGTGAATCTTCATATTTTAATGATATTGGACTTGTTGGACATGTTGGTTTTGGTGATCCATTCTCTTTTAACATTGCCAATTTTATTAATGACCTAGTTAAAGAATCATTTAGTGTTGATCCAATTTTAGTCAATCAGGATACAAATGAACCATGTGATTTACACTTCAACCGTGATATGACAGTTGTTTGTATAGAAGGTCCACAATTTTCAACAAGAGCTGAATCAAAGATGTATAGAATGCTTGGTGGTGATGTCATTAATATGAGTGTACTTCCAGAGGCTAAATTGGCACGTGAATGTGAATTACCATACCAAATGATTTGTATGTCGACAGATTATGATGCATGGATGGATCATGAAGAACCTGTCTCTGTTGAAGCAGTTATCGGTCATTTAAATAACAATGGTAGAAACGCAAATAAATTAGCTTCCAAAATAATTGAAAATATGGCTAAATTGAATCCTAAGTTTTTAAATAACGGTGATGGTTTGACTGGATCAATTAAAATGTCAATTTCAACCAAACCAGATGCAATGTCAAAAGAGACCCTTGAAAAATTAAGATTCCTATTCCCAGATTATTGGTAAGTTAATCTGTATGTAAAATCTATATATGAATACATATAAGTAAGATAGTTATATTTGTTGTATATTATGATTTAAAAGGGTATTGCTATTCGTTTGTTTATTTGCGTTTCATTTCCCTTCTTATCTATAATTTTTTTTTATTGGACTAGGTGAATCCATTAAATATGCATATTTATTACTGGGAATATAACCGATTTTTTTGTTATTGGACAATGTTGGAGTTTCCATAGTAGTAAAAGTGTTGAGATTATTGCTATTATTAGTCGTAGTAGTATTAGTAACATTAAATGTGCTATTGGTATTGTCTTTTAAATGATTGCTAAATGTAGATTGAATAAATTTATTATCTTGTTGAGATTGTAATTGAAGATCCTTTTTTAATGGAGTCCTCAAAGATTTAAATATATATGGTGTTTTTGGAACTAGGTTATTTCCCTGACTCTCCGAATCTTCAGTAACTCTATTAATCTTATTGTTATTATGACTAGGTAGCAAGTTATTATTTAATTGAACTTCGTACGGTTTCTTCATTAAAGATTGATTACTATTCTTATAATTATTACATGCTTCATCCTGATTTAAACCTAGCAAATCTTTTTGTCTATCGGAAAGATTGTATGACTTAATATTAGAAGTATTGAAATTATTATTATTATTATTATTATTATTATAGTTATTACTACTATTTCTATCATTACTGCTAGTTTTTGAATATGATAATAATTTTATTAATGAAACCATAATATTAAAAGATATAATTGAATTAATTAAATATTTGATATTATCGATATTATTAAATAACATTTGAAACAGTTTAATGAGTTTAATCAGATAAAAATTCAAAGTATTCAAATTATCGTTATTAGTGGTATTATAATTAAAATAATAAAAGAATATGTTACTACTAATATTATGATTATTAAAAATATGATAAACCAATTTAAAGACCTTAATAAATAAAGTTATTATAAATAATGAAATAATATTAATAATTAACTTATGAAATTCAAATTCTTTATTAATCGACTTATCAATAAATTTGTTTAAGATTGGATTCTCAATAAAAATCGATGTGTTTTGATCATTACGATTAGTAGTAGTCTTTCTATGGGTATTATGATAGATATTTTTATTTTGTTTAAATTTATTATGATAATTTTCATGGATAGTGTTGTTATTATCGATTGAATATGAATTTGTTAAAACATTTAATTGTTTATTAAAAATATTTTGGTTCGAATAAAATCTTTGTGGAGTTTCTTTAATAATTTTAGATCTAATCAGATCCTTTTGAATTGGAGATAGTTGTTTTACTGGAGAGCTACAAATCGTAAAATCATATATAGAATCCATACTAGATTTAATTTAATTTCACCTTTAGTTGATGGATATTGTTTTGGTATTCTAAAGAACTTCAGGAAAAAATGATTAAAAATAAAAGAGAATTATCACTGAAAATATAATGTGGGACTATCTAAACAGTAACAGTTTTTATTTAAGTTGCCAGGAAATATCTATTAACCTAATATACTATAGTTCTTTATTGTATAATATATTGAAACTCTAATAATACAAAGATAAATTCTCAACATCAACAAGTAATAAAACTTCAATGGAATAAGGAAAAAGTAAGAAAAAGATATCGTAGTGTCATTATGTACGGACAACATCTGGATCTATCACTCTATACGGAGAGTTTTGTTATCATTTATTTTTTTCTCTGTTGCAAAGTGACTAACAATTAATTAATAATGGTGGTAATGTAGGAAAGAAGTAATATAATTAGGTAAATATTGTTATGGTAGGCATGCCGCTATGCTTTTTATTATGAGAAAGAGTAAAACCAGAATATTGTCAAAGTGATTAACTAAAAGTAGGTCAGAAGGTAAGTTGTAGATTTAAACACGCTCTTTTTTTTCGCAGTTGTTCACGGTAGGAAGTTTTTTTCTCCTTCTTTTTTTTTATTGGTATTCCAACCTGTGCTTAACTTATTAATACTGTTTCTATTACTTATATCTAGCAGGTTAGCATAGATATAACGTATTGGCTATAAAAGATAAAGAAACATTATTTACTAATTTATTCTATCTGTTAATATTTAGGAATATTGATACTAATAGGTGTGAGAAAACTGCTAAACAAAATCAAATAAAAAAAACAAACTAATAGAAATAAGAGTTAAGAGCTAAAGAAAGGTACTTGAATTTTCAATCCAAATTCATTCATTTATTTCTTCCTTGACACCCTCTTTGCTTTTAACTGTTTACATTTTAATTTGTTTTTTATTTTAATTCCCTCTGTTTATCATTCTTTTCTTTATTCTATTTTAATATAAATGAGTTTATTCTCATCTATTTTGTGTTGTACCAGTGACATAACATCTGATAATATCGATAACAATAATAGTGGTAATAATAGAAACAGAAATAGTCATATAAGAACTGATAATAAAGATTACTCAAAAAAGGTGAGTGTATATAAGAATACAAATAATAATAGTAGATCCATTCAAAATAAAGAAATGATATCTAAAAGAGATAAGAATAGAAATAATAGAAATATTGATAAACCTGTGATAAGCAATAAAGAACAGCAATCTAGTGAGAAAAATACTAAAAGTGAAACTAAGTTTATGAAAAGGGGAAGTACAAAGGACGATAATGATGTTATCCTTGCGGATATAGAGTATGCAAATGAAGAAAAAGATTATGAAGATTCGGATGATATGGATATTGATGATGAAGTTGCTCTTATTGGTGGCGGTAGTAATGATAACTATAAAACAAAATTAAACTCAAATGAAAATCAAAATAATAATAACAATAGTAATGGCAATAATAATTATGATGCTAATAATAACGATAACGATGGTGAATATCTAAAGAATAAAGAAAAACATACCATAAATGTTTATACAAATGAGACTGATAGAAGTACTGGAAGTTCAGATTATGGTTATATGCATCAGCAGCAACAACAACAACAATTACAACAAGAAAATTTGGAAAATGAATTATCTCAATTAACAACTATATCCTCAAATGAAAATGATATTCCATCCCCTAACATTGTAGCACCTTCTTCTATCAACAATAACACTCCAAAGACGTTAAATGCTAATAATGAAATTAATAATAATATTCATGAAAACAATATCAATACTGAACCTGTAATATCCACAACATTAACTATATCTGATACAAATACTACTACAAATTTGCCAAGTCCAATTTCCAGCAGTGATCAAAATGATATCTCAATGAATAGTAATAATAGTAATGATGATATAGATTATGATATGATGCATCCATTTGATGAAAATGAAGAATTTGTAGATTTAACCATGTTGCAGCCCAATCAATATCATGCACCTGGATTTAATACATTATTATCTCCAAAGGATCAAGTTTTTAAAAATAAAAAATTATTAGTATTAGATTTAGATGAAACATTGGTTCATTCATCATTCAAATATTTAAGATCTGCTGATTTTGTTTTACCTGTAGATATAGATGATCAGATGCATAACGTTTATGTTATAAAAAGACCTGGTGTCGATGAATTTTTGAAAAAAGTCGGTGAATTGTTTGAAGTTGTGGTTTTTACGGCAAGTGTTAATAGATATGGTGATCCCTTGTTAGATATACTTGATAAGCATAAGTCTATACATCATAGATTATTTAGGGAGGCGTGCTATAATTATGAAGGTAATTATATTAAAAATTTATCACAACTAGGTCGACCACTTTCGGATATCATAATATTGGATAACTCCCCTGCATCTTATATATTTCATCCACAACATGCTATCCCCATATCTTCATGGTTTTCTGATACACATGATAACGAGTTACTAGATATAATACCTTTATTAGAAGATTTAGCTAAGCAAAATATCATTGATGTTGGGAAGGTTTTAGATGTCTCTATTTGATAGTTATTATCTTTTTAGTTTGTTTTTCTCCCCATCTCCTTTCCCTTCATTACTATTATATTTATTCTTCAATAAATATAAATAAATGATAAATAACCCTGGCCATGACTTACTTTTACAAAGAGCAGATTTTGTAATTATATCCTTTCCCATTTTGTTCTTTTGTTTTCTCTAGTCTGTTTGAAGTTGTCATGTTACTCTATCTTTTGTCCATATTTTTGTAATTTCAATACTATCATAATAACAAATTCGGTAGACATTTCTAATAATATATAGAAATATATATATAGTTAAACTTACCAACTACATCATTTTGTCCATAATACTTTTTATGTATAAGAGACTATTAAACATTAACCGCATGAATAAAAAAAAAGATTTATATTTTTTTATATAATGCAAGTATTTTATATTACAGTTAAAAAATAAGAACAGGAATAGAAAAGAATAACTTATATATTATTGCTATTAACTTTAATTATCATTATTTTCATTGTTACTTTTTGTATGCTTTTTATCGTCGTATTTAAAAACAGTACCAACAATTTGCTTTTTTCTTTCTGGAACAAATTCTTTATTTTTTCTGGTACGTCTTTCATTCATTTCTCTTCTTTTGATAGAACTTAATTCAATATTCTTAATCTCTTGCGCTTTTTTAATAACCTTTGGAACGTGTCTATGTCTTGATATTCTTCTGATTTCGGGCATAAACTTATATCTTTCTTTTAATTTAGCATCATATTCTAATTTAGTTCTTTCCTTTGTAGTTTTGACATTGGATCTCTCCCAGGCTTGGCTTCTCCATAATCTAACATTACCGTCATCAGACCCACTTACAATATATTTGGAATCCATTGAATATTTAACTTGGAACACATGTTGCATTCTTTTTGTGTGATAAATTTCTCTTGAATGGCCTTGATTAGTTTTGTATATTCTAATCGTTTTATCATAGGAACCAGTCACAATTTCATCACCGGTTGGTGAGAAATCAACATCCATAACTGCACTAACATGATCTTTAAACACATTTAATGCACGGGACATATTTCTCATATCATAATAATAGGCGTTATGATCTTCATTTGCTATGACAAAATTGAATGCCTCCATTGGATTCCAACATATAGCATTGGTTCGCATTGTCTGAACAATCTTCTGAGTTGGTGAATTTGTTCTTATATCATATAGAACGATAGAATTATCACTACCACTACTAGCAAATATATCAAGTTCATTTTGATTAAATTTAACTGATGTAATGTTGTCTGCACCCCATGAAAGATTGGACAGTGGTTTGGACCTTTGAGAATCCCAAAGCTGGATCTGTGCACCACCTGTCACAAAAGTGGAGTTTGACCTATGATGATCAATACCTTGGAATGCATGGTCACCATAGAATGTTTTTATTAAAGCACCTGAACCGTTGATTGATGTTATCAATTCCTCATCAGATTTTATATTACTAAAATCATCATTGTTGATAGACCATAATTTAATGGTCTTATCATCACCACATGATAACATGAAATTTTGGTTTTTTAAAGTTTGGATTTGTGGAGTTACACAAAGACCTGCCACCATACCGTAGTGACCTTTAAATGAAACATATTCTTCACGAGTAGACATATTCCAATATTTAATAACACCATCACCAGAGCCGGTAGCTAACTTATTCAAATTGTTATAATTTTTGGCAATAACATAAACACCATCTCTATGGCCATATCCTAGCTGACCAATAAATGGTTTAGCAAACATTCTTTCCAGTTTAGTGGCATTAAGAGCCTTTGTGTATTCACGGGCTCTTTCGAAAGGATGTAATTCAGGATTTAAATTACGAGGTAACTGAGATTCTTGGGTGCTCTTTACAGGAACATAGTCATCTGAACTCCTCTTGATTGTTTTGATTTTCATATTGACAAAATCAGTATAGTTGAATACGCAGTTTAGGTGCCTTTCTTTGTTTTGAAGTTGTTACTCTAATACGAAGGTAAGTAACATAATGATGATGAGATGAGCTTTTAGGTTCTTTAAATTCTATTGAAAATTTTTTTATTTTTCATTTTTTTTGTGAAAATGAAAAAGATAAAAAAAAAAAAGAATGGTAATCGCAGTAACATTGCAAAGAAATAAAAGTTAAATACTATTAGGGTAATCAAAGCAGAGTAATTTTTTTACAAAAAAGTTGTGCAATTTTATTTAGGGTTGTTCATTATTGATTATAATTTTCTTCTATTTTTTTTTGGGATTCGATGGGATTCATTTTGTTGCTGTCACCCTTTTGATTATACTACTACTTATACTATATTTACCTTTAGGAAAAGTAATGGTGAAATATATTTTTTATTTTATTATTATAAAATGCTTTTTTAAACATATTTAGTATTAAGAAATTTAGAAATATAATGAAATTATTATGTAATCGCAATATTCTTGAAATAAACTTTTTCTTTATTTTTGACATGATCTTATAATAAATATTATGTGTGTATTTGTTTTATTTTTTTGTTTTTGAAATACATATTATTAAAAAAGAGTACCATTATAGGTATCTTTGTCTCATTTTGTTAATTGTGTCTTGATTAAATTGCTATTTTTTTGCTACTAACTTTTTTGTTCTTTGAAAGGCTAGTCTCAAAAGAGCCCGATTTATCTAATATTTATTGTATTTTATGCATGAATTACATTAGTTTCATACTGATTTTTTATCAAGTGATTTCTGACATCAGGTGTATTTTAAGATAAATTTTGTTAATACCAAAGGCATGGACAGCACAGATTGGAGAAGGAAGGGGTCAGTCTCACAAAATGGGAAATATCATTCTTTTTAAAAAAATGTTTTTTTAAGAATTTGTTTAGATACAAACAAAACATTAATTAATTTCAACTAAAAAATTTTTAGGGATATAATAAGCGCATACATTGTTTAAACATTTAAATACTTCTTTTATTCTTTGGAAAAATACACCATTAATTATTTTCCAAAAGTGTATAAAAAAATTTGGAATTTATCCTTCATTTAGACTAGTAACTAATACTTTTTTTATAATGTATAACCATATTTTGCTATTTATATTCTAGTAACCATTTTATATTAAAGGACAAAGAGCACTTAGAGAACAAAACAGGTAAATAAATATATATATATAAAACTAAAAAACCATAATTAATGTATGTATCACATCCTTAATCTTAACCAGTCTTTACAATATCAAACTGAAACATTCTATCAAAACAACACAAAACATAGGATCTTAGATTTTCCTACTTCGTCATTCATCTCTCTTGAACTTTTCATATTTTCATGCAAAATTATTAATGTATATATAATATAACAGAAATACTATCCTAAATGTTTATATTCTTATATCTTTCTCCTAATTCCACTTATTCTACTCTGACATGTCATAGGGTAATCTCATATTATCTAAAATTGGTTTCCCAATTCTATCAATCACATCATATGCCCATAGGACATCTAAATGTGAATATTCATCAATGTACCAAATCTTATAAAGTGATTTATCTTCATGATTAATAAAATGATTAATTAATTTTTCACCATCAACTAATCTATCTTGCTTTGGTATAAATAACATAATCCTAGGAAAGAATTCGCTACCATTTCTAGTTTTATTTAGATGAAGGGGCGATCTAAATGGCTTCGTTCCATCAGTATTTGTGCCTTCATCTTCGTTAACATTGCTTTTGGAAGAGATAGGAAACCATGTCTTCTCTGGAGGAAAAATCTTATCTGCACCATACTTAAAACTGTTCTTAGTTGGATCAGGACTTAACCACCATTGCATTAATTTTACTGATATGTTTACCGGAGAAAACAAGAAATTTCTGTCACGTAAAGATTTATCCCATAGCATATCATTCCAATCAAAAAGATAGTTAAACATAACATATGACAAAAATGAAAATGGCTTACTACCAACAAAAACATTTCTCATTTGCATCATTAATGGAATAAATGATTTTTTACCAAAAATCCATGGACTATCAATCCCAGCTCCCATTAGTCTAACAAAAATTTTTTCATTTAGCAATGGTCCAGGATAGATAGCGGGAGCTAACGCAACATAATTATCAAGTTTATCCAATAGAGAAAAACCTTCAACGTTCTCATTGTCATCATCCTCGCTTTTGTTCTCGCCATTATAAATTATTGGACCATTAACAAGACCCATAAATGCTTGAGTAGTACCTTGTGAATGAGACATCAAAGTCAATTTATCAAAATTAGGTTTTTTATCCAAAATAAACTCAATAAATGACTTAATATCATATTTTATCATTTCATTTATATCCCAATCCCATTTTTTAAATTTTAATTTAGATTCTTTACCATAAAATTTTTTTAATTTATCAATATTCCATTTAGGATTAAATCCACAGCGATTGTTTCCTAACCAAACATCAAACCCAGATTCATACATATAATAAGCTAAAGACTTTCTCCCACAGGATGCAAAACTTCCGCTACTCTGTAAAAGACCATGGACCATTAATATTGGATATTTTTCATTGTAAGTTTTTTCTTTTTCTTGGATTGTCATATTCAATGGAACAAAATGCCAAAGATCTATAATGAAACCATCATCAGTCTCAACCTGATATTCTTCAATATCAATGTTATATTGGTTATAATAATATTTCAAACTTGGGACCAACTTTTTATCTTCCATAGCCAAAACATCATCAAACGGATTACTATTTATATGATTATTAACGTTACCATTATCATTATTATTGATGTTACCATTATCATTTCTATCCACTCTTTCCATGGTATCCCCTGTCGTAATAACACTAATAGTATGATCGTATTCAATATTATTTTCTTCATTTATTTCAATATTCAATGGACTTCTTGAAGATACTGATGCTCTAGTCCCTCGTCTTGTTGTTTGTTGAGATAACTCGTGTGTTTTCCCTTCATGATCATGTCGATGAATAGTGGTCGAAGCTTTACGAATATCTCTTGGATCATGTTTCTTCTTGAAATGAACTGTAATATAATTATGCCAAAGTGAAAGAATAAACAATCCAGCTAAGAAACTGTTCAAAATAAGTGTTGAAATAACTTCCTGTAAAAAATCGATTATCATTTATTAATTATTACTTCCTCCAAAAGAGAATTAACTATTAGTCATCTATACAAACAAACACACAATCTTATGTGTCTATCGTCTCAAATAACCTCTTACTTTAAGAACTTATAAGCGACGTTCGAGAAATCTTTAATTACTCACCTGTCTACTTATTTATTTATTTATTTAATTATTTAATTATTTAATTATATATTGATTTATTGATTTTTTTCCCGATAGTTCACGTACCTGCAAAAAGAAACAAACACATAATAATTAACCAACTAACTAATGTGTGCATACACAAGAAGGAGCACGGGAGATAAATTAAAGGAATATTTCCTATGTCTGTAAATACATATTCCTCATGATGTGTATATGCACATATCTTTTAGAAGTAAAAAAGTAAAAAAAAATAATACTTAAATGATATTGAATAACAAGAAGTATATCACGCATGCACAAACATATATACATATACTATAACTAGCTATTCAACAGACATACATTACACATTAGTAAGGATGGATTCTTATCACTATACTAGTTATAACATATTTAATAGCAGTTTGAAGAGTATTCCTGCACCAGGAGAGCTGAATATTAGTGCAACTCATTTCTCGAATTCCATTTTGTTACAAATTAGGTTGAATGGTGAAATGAACTGTACATTAGACATAACAACAGCAGGATTACGTCCAATAGAGCATGATGTAATGCATAGACCTATTGCAGGAATAAATAATATTAACGGAAAAGAAAAAAACCAAGAAGAAAGCAATTGTGATCAGGAGGAAGAAGAGCTTTTCATAAGAGATAATTTATCCGATTATACTGTACGGGTTAAATTAGGTGATTCTAATGACCCTAAATTACCAGTTATTGCCACCCAGATTGCAGAATTATACCAAAGAATAATTATCCCTAACTTACATAAAGGAAATACTTTTCCTGATCATTTTTCAAACATTAATCTAACAATTACGTTAAGCTCTAAAATATGGTCAATAGAAAATAGGAACATTAAAGGGACGAATAATGATAATAATAATAGCAATGAAGACTTTGCCAAATTAGTTTTTGTATTAAAATCTATAAAACAAATGTATCAATAATATTGATAGCTGCTACACAACACTTAAACATATATATATACATATATACTTTTATTAATATCAAATGCTTACCTGAGTCTTTTAACTGAATCTTAATCTGCTTACTTTTCTTTCTTTTTTATTTTTTTTGCCTAATTTTTACCTCCTTCATCAATAACAGCCATATCTAACACCTGCAGTGTTCCACGATCTTTGACTAATGCTACCAAATCTCTATAAGATATTGGGTCAATTAGTCCAACACGTTCCCAGGATGCCGTTACGGAAGCAGATTTAGTAGCTGTACCATTATCACTTGCAATTAATCTAGTCAATTTTTCGATTAAGTCATCATCACTACTATTATCATTAGCATTATTACTTAAGATGACTTTAACTTTCATTTTAGCTCTAACGATAGGAATAATTTGTTTAGCACATAAAAGTTTTATGGCTTCCAACGCTTGGATCTTTGCAGGTTTATTTAGAACTGGACTAAACTTCAATTCCACTAAAGCTTTATGAATCATTGTAGGAGGATATCTTTTCTTTGATTTTGGATTAATACATTTCGCACTAATTATTGTTAACATTTCATTATTAATCTTATTTAACATCAGTTGTCTTTCCTTTTCAGATAATTGAATTTCACCTTTCATCAAGATTTCTTTAATAATATCATCAACATTATTCGAACCAAAACATTTTATTAAGTCTTCTTTAGACGCAACAAGTCCCTTACTTACATTAATAAACACTTGATGGATCTGTAATACTTCATCCAAATCCTTTTCAATGCCCTTTCGGTAGTCTTGGACTTTATTTTGATAACATGCTATTTCAAATCTTTTTCGTTCCTTTTTCAATCTGACCATAGACACATTAGTCAATTTAATTTGACCTGATGGTTGCTGAATAGGCATTTTTTATTATTGTTATTACTGCTTTTATTCTTGTTGATATTGTACGATATTTTCCTAATAGCCCAATACAGAGTTTTCTCTGTCTCTTTCACAGATCATGCACTTAACTTTAAATGCTTATCATCACATGTATTTACCACTGTCTATATAGCTGGAACCCTCTAAAACTTTCCTAGAAAAAAATTAAAAGAAAGTGTCCATCGAGAAATTCCTTCTTTTTTTTTTGTATTTTGTTTTGTTTTTGTGTATATGTTTTTCCCCTTTGGGCAATTTTCTCGAGGAAACAATAGTGAAAACAGATCTTATTACAACAACCTTGATATATAGAAATAGAAGAGATATAAATAGTCCGAATACTTCACAAAAAACCTTTAAATATATATTGTTCTCTGCTTTATGCAAAATTCAAATTATTGTGGAACGAAAATATGTGAGCTTAGAGAATACAGCCTATAAAACGTATACTATCCCACCACATCCACACATCAATAAAATAAAAAAACACGTTAACAAATAAAGAATAATAATTATAATAATAACATCATTAATTGTTTAGATTTTAGCATAGAGTCTTCCCTATTTCAAAAAAATTTAAGAGTATATATTACTTAAAATAATATTTACAAAAATTTTTTGTCCACTTCATTCATTAGTTTAAAATGTGGAAAAGTCATAATAATAACAACAACAGTACTAACGATATTAATATTCATGAGAACCATTCTTCAACAGAAAATGAGGACATAGAAGAACAACTAGGCCTACTTTCTAACAATAGATCAAATCAGAGACAAAATCATAGTCAAGTTCACTATATTTCGATTCCTATTGAAAGGAATAATCTTGAAACTGTTGAAAATGATCACAATACTACTATTAATAAAATTAATTCCTTGTCTTTAACAAGAAGAAGGCAGTCAATTCTTGACACGCCGATTGGTTCTTTTCGTGGTCCAAATTCTTTAAGTCGTTTTGCAACTTCTTTGAAAAGAGCAAATTCTTTTAGACATATTGAAATTAATCCTGATCTAGAAAGATCTTTTTTTAAAGATAATAACGATGAGACTTTTGATCCCGATACCATGGCTCCATCACATTTAGGCAGACGTCTTTCCATGGCCTTACGACCAAATTTGACATCCAATGGACAAACTCTTCTTGGAGCTGGTATTCATTCAATTTCACAGAGACCATCAATACTTAATATTCGTGGTATTGATACATCAATTATAGACGAAAATTCAGTAGATTATGGTTCTATTTATTCTGCTACTGATCAATTACCTTCACAACAAGATAATTTATCACCAAATGAGTCAATTTTAAAACCGGCTATTTCAATAGCTGAATTAGCATCAAATTTAGGCATTGATGGTTATACTGGTAATATTGCTCCTGACCAGGACTCAATTATTTTAAAACAAGTAGAGGGAAAAGATGGAGAAATGATCACTGTTCTCGCTGGTCAATCAACAGGTCCGCAAACCATTTTTAATTCGATTAATGTACTTATTGGCATAGGTTTACTAGCTTTGCCTTTAGGCTTAAAATATGCAGGATGGATTCCTGGTTTAATATTATTATCTATATTTGCGTTTGGTACATTTTGTACGGCTGAATTATTATCTAGATGTTTAGACACTGATCCAACTTTGATGTCATATGCTGACTTAGGCTATGCTGCATTCGGTTCCAAAGGTCGAGCTTTAATCTCTGCACTTTTCACAATTGATTTGATGGGATGTGGTGTTTCATTAGTCATTTTATTTGCTGACTCCTTAAATGCGCTGTTTCCACAATATTCTGTCAATTTTTTTAAGATATTGGCATTTTTTGTAGTTACACCCCCTGTCTTCTTACCTTTAAGTGTCTTATCAAATATATCATTGTTGGGAATTCTATCCACAACTGGGACAGTATTTGTTGTCACCTGTTGTGGTATATATAAAAATACAAAACCTGGTTCTTTGCTAAATCCCATGGAGACTAAACTATGGCCAACAAATTTTGAAAATTTTTGTTTATCAATTGGTCTTTTAAGTGCTTGTTGGGGTGGCCATGCCGTATTCCCAAATTTGAAAACTGATATGAGACATCCATCTAAGTTTAAAGATTGTTTAAAACAAACATATAAAATTACTTCTTTTACCGATATAGGTACTGCTGTAGTAGGATATTTAATGTTTGGTGAAATGGTGAAAGATGAAATCACTAAAAATGTTCTTTTATTGCCAGACTACCCACCTTTTATTTATGGGTTAATATCTGCATTAATGACAATAATTCCAATTGCAAAGACACCATTAAACGCAAGACCAATTATATCTGTATTAGATTCTCTTTGTAATGTACAAAATTCAGAAATTAAATATAAAGGTAAAAAATTACAAATAGCTAAAGTTATTCAAAAAACTAACTGTTTAGTGGTGAATGTTATTTTTGTCATAATTGCTATTATATTCCCACAATTCGATAAAATAATTGCCTTCTTAGGCGCTGGTTTGTGTTTTGCAATATGCTTAATCTTACCATGCTTGTTCTATATTAGAATTTGTTCCAACACTATCAAACCATGGGAAAAATATACCTGTTATACTACCATATTTATTAGTGTTGTATTCTCAATTTTGGGTGTAGGCGCCGCTATATTTGCGTGATATCCATTTATTATCCCGTCATTTGCGACATATTTTTGATCACTCATTCTTATCTATCTCTCACATAAGTCAAATTTAAAAACGACTTCAAACAGAATATATGTAATCATCTTTAATTCATATATATAGCCATGCGGTATTATATGAACTTATCTTCTATATTTAGACTTTTTTTCTTTTTCCTTTGTCTATATATTTTATAAAAGTCTTTTTAAGTTCAGTTTTCAACGTGGATTTATACTTTTTAATATCTTTTATATTGTACACACTTCTATTATCTTCTAAAATGCTATTTAAATTGAGAATAGAAATTAACAAACAAAGGGAGTAAAAAAACAAAGATGAAAACTGAATAATGCTTTGTATCTATAGAATATTACGCACATAATTGTGTAATAGGCTCAACAAGTTGCCTGAAATCGCTTCACCTTCTTGAAATATCTGTAATATTATTGATCAAGAAGAATATTCTTTTGATCTCTTTGATAATGCTCTAATTCCATTTATGACACCTGGGCAGTAATGTTTTGAAAGAAGATGATTTTCCCATAAAGTAGCTGCGTCTGGATTACTTTTTGAAATAGAATCTGTCTCCATGTTGAATTTACCATTGGTAATCCTATCTTCCGTGGAATACAAACCTCCAATTTCTGGATATTTATTCATCAATTTATCAATAAATCTCAAAAGAGCAATTGTAGTTTTTTCTGGAGTATGCATCATACACATGTACAATCTCTTAGTAAATGCAGATGCTCTTTCTCTTGTACCTGATTTACTTCTAAAGAAGACATGATCTAATGCCTTTAATAATAACTCTGCTTTTGTGGAAACATTAACAGAGGGCTTTACAATTTCTATATTTAATGGATCAGCTAATCTTAAAGATTTATAAGATAGTTCAATATCGGCATCCAATGCCACATATCTTAACAGAGAATACAGTGCATCCACAAATTTAGATAAATCAATATTTACTTTCATGTGAGTATTATTTGATATTAAAGAGAAAGCTGTAACAATGCATAATAGCACTTTTCGTACTTCCTCAGATGATAAATTATCTAATTCTGCTTCATAAATAATCTCTTTCATGACTTCAAGAAAATCTCCTAATAGATCAAAATTGGCCATATTACCAAACTTCGATAAACCTTCAAGCACTGAACCAATCAATCTGGTATTCCCACTTTTCAAAACGTTCAAATACAGTGTTAAAATAGCTTTCAAAATTTCTGCTTGATTCCGTTCTCTTTCTTCAGCAGATACAGCCAATTCAGCCTTACGCATTTCTTCTTCGATCTCCTTCATTTCTTTTCTTGCTTTTCTTTCCTTCTTTGACAAATGAATTCTATTTTTCTTTTTAAGTTTCATTGGCTTATAGTTATCAGTTTCCTCTTTTGAGTTTGGATCATAATCATGCAATACATCTAATGATAGTAATGTGTTAAGTACAGATTCCTCAATGTTATAATTCCTTACTTTCACAACCTTACAAAATATTCTAATCACTTCTACAGATATTGTACCCTCATCGTCTCCTGTAAATAATGTCTCAATAGTTTTAATAGATTGGATTGCAGTTGGATCAGAAGAAATACTTGGTTTACAAACACGGCGAATCAAAATTGCCAGTAAATCACTTCTGAAATTGAAATGAGAAACATTAGGTATCAAAGTATTTACTGCATTCATGGCTAAATTACCTAAAGCCACCTTAATTGGTGTTGAATTATTTGGGATCTTCGCCAATTTTCCCAAAAGACCAACGTAGTTTTTATAATTTACTACTAAATTTTGTTCAAAATTTCTTAATCGAGCCACATCTTTAGACACTTTTTCCTTCTTCTCTAATTCAGTTAATGGTCTAATTCTATAACCAGGAATAACACTGTTAAAGACGGGAACTAAGGCTAACATAGCAAATTTACAAGTATTTGGATTTTTAGAATGGGCCATTTTAACCAAGCGAGTTAGTGAAGCATAATGTTCCTCTGGATCTTCCATGACTTTTTCAACTAACTCTGCAATCTCTTCTTTCAAAGCAACTATGGTTTCTTCTGTATCTGGCTCATTTTCATCTTTTTCATCATCGTGATCTATATTTTGTTCTTCAGTATCAGATATATCACTTTCTGAAGAAAAGGATTCCTCATCATTTTCTTTATTATTATCTTGTGTCTTTTTTTGCCTCTTAACCAAATTTCTAGCCACCTTACCATCAATCTTAATAGGTAAACTGTCCACCATATCCTCCTCTTCGTTTTGCAATTTTCTTGGCTTTAATTCATATTCTTGTTCTTCACTATCCCAAGAGGAACGACGTTTCTTTCTGGTGCCACTATATGATGTATCTGTAATTTCCGCAGATAGTTCACCGATATCCTTGAATGAACCACTCTCTAAAAGAATATCTTCATGCTTTCTTTTTTCAGCGGTCCTCTTCTTAATAGATTCTTGTAATCTTTTATTTTTAGCCATTTTATGTGTCCAGTAACCAAAATGGTGAGATATATTTGTGGAACAGGACCTAGAACTTTTAGAGCGGTTTTAGTAAGTAAATTTAATCAATGTACACCTTTTCTATTGCACCAAACTACCTGAAATATTAAAATATTCTTCTCTGTTATTATATTTATTTTTATTTTTTTCATTTTACGATGAGATGAGGAACACAAATAAAAAAAATTTTTTCCTTTCTTTTTGTCATAATTCAAGGTTCGAACAGTATATCAATCATGACCATCGTCAATATTTTCATAGTTCCATGAATAAACCAAGTGATATGTTAACCCATGGTACTTCCTTAATACTAATAGGTTTTCCAAAAAGTTAATTTCAAACAGTATCATAAAACATCTCGATCTAATTAAACAACTGATTGGCAAAAAAAAAAGGTATTGGGACAATTAATATAGACCTGTAGAAGTATCTAATTCTTTCTTAGTATATATATCTATGCTTGATACTATGAAGAGAAAAGCAAGATAATGTAACTTTTAAGGAATAAATCTCTAGATTTCATTATATGTATGACAATCACAAAATTTTTGACCTCTTTGTAGTGTTTTAGAATCTTGCATAATTATAAAATAAACGATTATGTAATATATAGAGATCTACTGAATAACAAAATTCCAACCTTTTTCCTACCTAAGCCATCTGACACCTACCAAAGTAATTATTTGATATCTAAAATCCTCCACTGTAGATTCAAATTTTGAGAACGAATCTCTTGATCTTGACAAAATCTAAATAGTATATTTAACATCATTTACTACAAAAGAAATTTAACATAAGGCTAGAAACTACAAAGAGACACCAATTAATTATTTTATTTTTAATATATCTAATATTTATTTGGAATGATCTTCAAATCAAAGATACACCAATAGGTAAGATGGTAATCCACTCCAACAAGCTAGTTAATATTTGAATCATTCAAACTAAACAACTTAATTAAATCAACTGTCTAACACGTCAGACATGTATAGATCCACAATAGATAATGCAATTTTTGTATTTCTCTGTTCTATAAACTCATACCGCTCAAGAATCGTAATCTGATATAGAATACTGTATTTTGTAGCATATCGAAGAATCTACTATATAACGCCATTAAAAGCCAACTACAATTGTAAAATGTTACTTTATCAACAATAATATTCTAGTATGTCCCATTCTCAATCCATATCAAGTTTGTTTAACTATTATATAAGAGATAATTCATTAATATATCCTCTAATTCCATAGCAACTTTACTTCTAGATGGTCATTGAGGTTCACCAAGTAACATTCTCCTTGATAGATACTGAGTGATTAGAAAAGAGCAAATTTTGACCTAAAATAATTTCTCTCATATAAAGTTCATTCAAATCCTTTAGATATAAAAACATTCGTCACCATTGTTCTACCAGACGACTAAATTATACACCAATAATGAAATTATAATTGGATTTTGAAAGGATAACTAAAGAGTCTCAAATTGGTAATTGATATACACACCATAAGTAATTAGTGTGAGATTATTAAGACAGAATTATACATACATATATATACATATATGTTGGTGTAGTTAAATACCTATCATTTTATATATTTTGTAAATAAAGTTTAACTTGATTCTCCATGGTAGCATCTACATCTCCATTTTCTACAGCTTCACCATACATGGATAACCATCCCTTCATTCTTTTAATTGCTGTGGGCCCGCTAAGAAGTTTCCCATTAGCTGCACCTTCAAAAATTACCCTTGCAAAGTCTAGGTCTCTATTTGACAGATACGCTAATATTAAGGATTCTGTAACTGCATCAGCTTGTGAAAGATTAGTAACTTCATCTTTGTCCCTATTCAATTTCTGTATATTGGCGTTATATATATTTAATGATTCATCAATATTAAATTTAGCATTAGCCAGAATTTGAACACAAAGTATCTTTGTTCTTGTTAGATCTGTAGCTGTCTCTGGAATATAAGCTTCTGCAAATTGTAGAGCTGTTTCATTGGAAGTCTTATATCCCTGGTATGTTAATGACAGGAAGGCTTCAAAAAATAATTCTTCCTCTTTTCCTGGAAATGCAGACACACAAATATGATACAATTCCAAGAAAGATTTAGTGTCATTCTTAAAAACACCAATACTTCTCAAAATGCTTTTAGCTAATTTTATATCCGTTTTATGTAATTCAACAGAAACAATTTGTTCCAACAACTTTTCGAATGAATCTGATGTACTAAATATCTCAATAGCATTAATTTCAAGATCATGATCTGCAATTAATTGCCCTTTAACCATATCCAATTGTTTACGAATATTGATATAAGCAGCTTTTTCTTCATCTGTAATTACTATTTTTTCATTTCTACCTAAAGTGCTTACTAACCTATACATCAATTTCTTATAAGACATTATATCTTCAAATGAGAAATGTTTCCATATTAAAAATAATTGGTATGATGTTAAGTCATATAGCTTTTTTACAAACAAATCCATTTGAGGGGAAAATTTAAATAAATATGGTAGTAAGAAAGTTGCTTTCAAATCAATACAACTGGATACCAATTTCTCAATAATCTCATTACTTATCTTCTGGAAATTCTGGATTTTATTTATAATCAGTATAGAATGTATCAAATCAAATAAATCAAGAGTCTTTTTACCATCTTTAATATCTACAGGATCAAAATATACCACCTTATGTAAAACAGTTAACAAAACATCATCTGGTATATACTTTTCATAGATATCCATATGTTTAATAAATAATTCCCATGAACTGTTTACTCTGCCTGGATTATATTTCAACATAGCAATCAAAGCCTCATTTGATACAGATTTGTTAATGTCTTTTAAATGACGAGAGTGGATTGAAGCAATTCCATATTCATATTGACTTAAATCTTCAATCAATTTATTATGAATTAAGGCAGACTGTTCTCTTGTAACTGAACTGATAGATTTTAACGATTCACCAACTTTTTGAGAGACTGTATAAGGATCCATATTCTCAAACGTGATTGGAATATGATTTCTGATTGGATCAAAGCATGGGTGTGCAAATAAATTAATGTAAGCTTGTGTAATAGCCGGGTTTTGCCTTTGTAATATTCCTAAATAGCTGGAAAAAAGTCTTTTAGGAATAATCGTTTTTTCAAACAACATGATAAACCAAGTTTAGTTCTGATAAATAATGATTGAAAGGGTTAAATATATTTGACCATTTACTTTTTTCTTTTCACTTCTTTTAACATAAATCCTACTTTCTATAAAGACGATTATTAAGTTTAAAATGAGAAACTTTCATAACTTAAAAATGACTAACAACTAAGTATCTAAAAAATTCGGTAAGAAACTTAATAAAACAACGAAATGCCAAAAAAAAAATTAAAAAAATAAAAATAATCACAATATAATACATCATACTTGCCATTTATTTACCTTAATATGATATCATAACTACTGATTGATTATAATACTAACTTTCTATACAGGTACATATATAAATATATGCCAATAAACAATATAAAGATGACGTTAACCTTACAATCTACATATCTGCACCAATTTTTTTTTCTTTGTAAATGAAGTACGCCACTATTCGTCTACAAAAGATTCATTTGAATCTACATCGTCATCATCATCATCTACAAAACTGTCTTCAGATGATAATGCAGGTTCACGGTATGACTTTCTTGCTTTAGAAGTGGCTCTAGGTGTTCTTCTCCGTGACTGAACAACAACTTCATCATCATCATCTTTATCAGATAATATTTCTATATCGCTTTCATCACTTGTTTCAACAACTTTCTTGCCTCTACTGGTGATTCCTCTTACTTTCTTGGGTTGTTCCTCGAGCTTTACACTTGAAACACTATCTAGTGTAGTATTGCTCGATAATTCATCAACTTTATCAAATGCTGCACTAATCTTTTTAAATTTGCTTGAAAAAGTACTTAAACTTGCATCTTCATTTTCTTCCTTTTTTCCTACTTCATCAAAAATAGTGGATGAACTACTAGATGCTTTATTGTTATCTCCATCTTCGCTTTTAACGGGGTTATTATTTACTTCAGAGGTAGTATTTTTGGAAGAAGTCTTTGGTACAGTTGATGGCTTTGCCTCTGTCTTAATTATAGTTAATTTCTTAGGTGCTGTAGCTGCCTTTGGTTTCAACAATACTCTTTCAAAGCCACTTTCCTCTAATTTAATTTTCTTTGTTGTTCTTCTTCTACCAGTACCTTTCTTTGATGGATCGTAATCATCATCGTCTGTTTTTCTTTTACGTTTGCCCTTTACCTTTCCGTTTTTACCTACAATTTCACCGTTACGTAATTCTTCATCCAGTTTTATGAACTCGTCATAGCCTTCCAAGAACTTATCAAGGTCAATATTCCATAAATCACTTGCCGAAAGTTTTAATAATTCTTCTAATTCAACCTCCTTCTCTTGTTTTTGCTTCAATAATTTCTCGTATCTTTCCTTAGTTAAAGACCAGATTCTCATACCTAACAAATATTCATATGTACCGTAAATCTCCTCTGGACCATTAATTATCTCAGTGCTACCGACGTTAACATCTTCCTCTTCTCTTTCCTCCCCTTCATCTTCATCTTCATCAATACCATCTAAATCAACTTGTTCATCAATACTACCATAATGAGGTTTACCATCTTTATTTATTCTTGGAAAACCTAAATCTTGTAATTCTTGAATAATAATTTTACGTGGTTTGTTAGTTACGGTTAACTCCTTATCAATAATCATCTTAATAAACTTAACTTGGTAAGAATATTTCTCCACCTGCCATTGTAATCTTTCACTCATGTAATCCTTTCTCTTTTGATAATATTCCAATCTAACATAATAAAACTCTGTTAAAATATCATTAACACTGTCATACTTCTTAATCTTACCACGAGGATCAAAAGCAACCATGTTTTGTAAACTTATTGGAGAAATAAGTTTAAATCTTTCATAGAACCCCACTTTTTTGGTCTTCTTCATTTCTTCATCAGTTAAAGTAATAATAAATTTAATGTTGTTACTGTGCTGTTCTTCCATATCTTTGATCCATGGCTTAGTCTTTTCAGTACCACCAAGACCTAATAGTAAATGCTCCTTAATGGTGGATGTCCAGGTTCTAGCCGGTAATTCTGTAATTTCTAATTTATTTGGTCCAACTTGTTCAATTCTACCATACATTCGATATCTCAAATTTTCAATCTTTTCCATAGAACCATTCCAACCTTTAAACCATGGATGCATTTCTTTTAGCTCACGTCCAGCCATCAAGTTTCTAATATTATCGACAATATCTAAAGGATTGAAAGGTGGAATGTTTGTACTCCAACCAGTTCCAATACCTTCACATCCATTAACCAAAACCATTGGAATAACAGGAAGATACCATTCCGGTTCCACAGTCATTTCATCTTCTTGGACATATTTGAATAATGGATCATCTGCAGGATGAAAAATTTTTCTGGTTAATTTATTCAATTGCGTGAAAATATATCTTGCTGCTGCTGCATCTTTACCACCGGTGGCTCTTGTACCAAAAGCACCATTAGGCATCAATAGATTAATGTTATTAGACCCAACAAAATTTTGTGCTAAACCAATAATTGTTTGCGCTAGAGATTGTTCACCATGGTGATATGCAGTCGCTTCTGCGACTTTAGGACCCAACTGAGCCACCTTAATTTCATTTTTAATGTTAAATTTGAAACAACTAAACATAACTTTTCTTTGACCAGGTTTAAAACCATCCAAGACACTAGGAATAGATCTAATATTATCTGCTAAGGAGAAAAGAATCAACTCTTTGTTAATGAAATCACTAATTGGAATCTCTGTGATTGTCGGATCTAATACCGTACCTGGCTCATACTGTCTTAACCATTCCTTTCTATCATCGGCTTTTTTCTTTGAAAATGCAAGATCAATTAATTCTTTGTCATCACCTTGCAAAGCATGGAACGTCTTTAAATGTTTATCTAAGTCTGCAAAATATTCACGCACTTCTTGTCCTGATGAGGTACCCAAACCCTTGAAATATTTCTGTTTCCAAGTATATTTATGAGATTCCTCTTCTCTCCATTTTTCATAGTCTGGCATATTATAAAAAGTTAGCACTTCTCTTCTTGGTTTAGTAATTGTAACTTTAACAATTGGGGTAATAAATTCTAAAAGAAAGCCTGGAATGTCTAATAACCCAGGGAATGAACTTTCGATAAAATTGATAATCAAACCCTTAATATGTGAACCATCATGATCTTGATCTGTCATGATCATTAAATGACCATACCTTAATGATTTGGTATCTTCATAAACTTTTCTATGTTGCAAACCCATAATTTTTTTAATTGCCTGAATCTCTGCATTTTTTAAGATTTGATCTGCACTGGCTTCTCTAACATTTAACATTTTACCACGTAAGGGATAACAACCATAATAATCTCTACCAACAACAGCTAATCCACCGACAGCTAATGACAAGGCAGAATCCCCTTCTGTTAAGATAAGTGTACATTTGTAACCTTCTTTTGTACCAGCTTTGTTAGCATCTTCCAATTTAGGATAGTCGGTAATTCTATTCTTTCTTGTACCATCTGATTTTTTTAAAGCATTCTGAGCATTTTCATCAGCGATCTCGAAGATTTTGGTAGCTAAATCAGTTTTCATAATTTTATTAACATAGTCATTTGGAATCTCACAGCGTGACCCAAAATCTTTGACTCTTGTAGTCAATTGTTCCTTAGTCTGAGATGTGAATGCTGGATTTTCAATTAAACAATTGATGAATATAAACATATTATTTTTAATTTGAAATGGTTTAATATTTTTTTTTCTTCTTTTTCAATATTTCATTTACTTTTCTGACAATTTGATCTACTACATAATTGACATGTGTACCACCAGATGTTGTTGCAATAGAATTGACGAAAGAAATCTGTTGGAAAGAGATATCAGAGACAGCAAATGCAACTTCCCAACGATCATTGATCCTTTCATATAGGATAGTGGGTATATTACTTGGTGCAGCAACCTCTGTAGCCTTATTATTATTATTATTATCAGAGATTTGCATTTTATCTAATTGACGTTTCTTTTCTAGAGATTTTAAATATAATTCCACATAGCTTTTAAAGTTTTTAATCTTCAGATATTTTCCATTAAGATAAACAGAGACATCACGTACTGAACCATTGATATCATAAACACGACGACGCATGACACCTAAAATATCATCATCCAATTTTTCCATACCAAATCTAGATAGATCCGGCTTAAACGTAACTTTTGTGTAAGATGTGCCTTTCTTATATGAGGTAATAGTTGGTGGATGACATACGTTCATATTATTTTCCCATCTTTGAATATATTTCTGACCGGACTTAGGGTCAGCAGTCTCCAAGATAAATTCTGTGGAGAAAATGTTACAAAGTTTTGCACCATAACCATTTCTACCACCTGTAACTTTTCTTTCATTGTCATCATAATTGGAAGAAGTCAATAGGTGACCGAAAATCAGTTCTGGAATATAAATTTTTTCTTTATCATGAATTTCAATTGGGATCCCCTTCCCATCGTTGCGTACTTCGATTGTGTTTTCCTCAGGCATGATATTAACATCTATCCTTTTCATGGATGGGTCTCTTACTTTATTATCTGCTGCATTAACCAAAATTTCATCGAAAATCTTGAAAAGACCTGGGACAATATTTACTGGCTTTTCTACCATACAGTCGATCGATTCATCATAGATCCATTGTTGAGATTCCTGAACTTCTACAGAACCGATATAAGTATCTGGTCTCTTCAAAATATGTTCTAACTGAGATATCTTCTGATATCTTTCAGAAGCACTCTTCTTGTCATCCCCAGCCATCCTAAAATATATATGAACTTTCTTTCTTTCTCTCTTATAGCCACGTGTGCCAAAAACAATAATTAAACAGCGAATCGAAATAGAACAATACGAAAAAGTAAAACTAGCTAATATCTACAGGTGTACCTATATATATGTTCAAATAGTTCACACCTATAATAAAGTAATATCAATGCTTAACTCAAGTTGATAAAATTATTTATTCACGTATCAAGTCGATTCTTCCTCTTCTTCCAGTTTATTCAACTCAGTTCCCGCCCAAAGTGATCTTCTTCTTCTTCTTCAAAAAAAAAGAGAACAGCCAAAGCCAAAAAAAAGAAAAGAAAAAAAAAGAAACGTGTTAGATCAGGAAAATACGTTTTATATTGCGAATATGTATGTACTTTTGATAGCGCCAATATATTGTACTTTGTTTGTGACTGTGAATATCTATGTTATATGGAATAAGTACAAGATACAAATATATACGTGCCTGAGTGTCTGATGTTTGTGGATTGGACATTAAAAACGTGTGTTTGTATGTTTATATGAGTACAAGACAATAAAAATGCCAATATGTGTTGTAGGGGTAGTTTAAGACATGCTTTTGTATCATCTCTTTTCTCTTTTTATTCTCAAAATATTTTATTATTTCTATAAATATATATACATATATATATATATATGTGTGTGTGTGTGTGTGCATGTGGGCACTATTCACATAATCGAACAACAGCTTCCACCAGGTTCTTTATTCATCAGCAGACTTGTTCTTGTGGCTACTTCAAACACATCATCTACACCCTCTCCAGATAAGGCACTACATTCCATGTATTTTTTAGCCCCAATCACATCAGCTATCCTTTGGGCCTCTTCTCTACTTACTATATTTCTAGGATCTTCATCTTTTTTCAAATCACTTTTCAATCCAACAAGTATTATAGGTGCTTGTGGACAATATCGGTACACTTCCTCTGCCCATTTAGTTCGTGCATTCTCTAACGATTCTTTATCATTAATAGCAAACCCTATTAGTATTATATCTGCTTTAGAATATGAAAATGGCCTCAACCTTTCGTATTCTTCTTGCCCTGCTGTATCCCATAATGCTAAGGTCACTTTGATCCCATCTACTCGGCAATCCGTCACGTAGTTTTCAAATACTGTTGGATGATATTCTTTTGGAAATTGACCTAATGTAAATACATACAGTAATGATGTTTTACCACATGCTCCATCTCCAATTATTACCAATTTCCTTCTAACACTATTTTCTGACATTAATTCTATTATTATTATTGCTGATTCTTGTTTTCTTATGTCCTTTTTTTCTTTTCTCCCTTCTTTTCTCTTCTTTTTACAAGTTTCTATAAATCTATTCAATCTTATATATATATATGTATGTGTGTATGTATGTATGCATGTATATATGTATATGACACACAAGCGTTATATGTGGCTTTTTCATGTTAACACCACACTATTATTCTTTAGTTTTTTTTTTCCGTTTCTTTACATCCTTTCTGTATTATTTAGGTAAAATAGAACGCATTGAAAAACAAAAGAAGGAAACCAGTATATAAATTAACGCAAACCATTAACATGCCTATAACATAAAATATATAATTCACCATACTTCACACACAAAGTGAACGAATATTTATTTACGACAGTAATAATATTATAAACAAAAAAAAGAAGACACAAAACTCTTCCTATACGTAATTAGGTACCATATATATATATATATATATATGTTTAATCATCATATAATGTAATACACCGGCCCTATGAGCCGTTTGAACCTACTGCATTTAGAAGCATGAATGAATTCATTTGCGACTGTCCATTTTCTTGTGTATCTCTTCTTTGTTTAAGTAGAGAGGGAGTATTGCTATGAGGTATTGTGTCAAGATCTATCTTGATATGACTAATTGTCCCCATGGATGAATTTAATATCTCACAACCATGTAAAATACGTATCTCTAATATTTTATTTATAAAAGTATGATAGTCCAACGGCATTATCGAATTAACTTGATGATATAGTGTATCTACAGGAACAAAATTATGATTAGTTGGTTGTTTTTGAATCACTGTGCTGTATGCTCTACAGATTAAATCAAAGATAACATGATCATTTAAGGAATTTAAATTCATGCTCATTGGAAGTGGTTTACCATTTGTATCATTCATAGAATTTGATTGAATCGTACAGAGAGTTGGTTGTAAAATTCCATTTATATCTGCATGAGGAGTCATTGTAGTCATGGTAGTCGTTAATCCAACTGATGTTGGATTTATTTGTGGTGTATTTGAAAAATCTGTATTGTCCCAAATAGAACTATTCGACGTAAAAATATCATTATCATTGTTGTTATTCGTATTCTTATTATCGTTACTATCCATTGTAGAATGTGGCTGTATACTGCTACTATTCAACGGAAGTGGGAAATTGGTAGTTGTAGAAACGCTTACACTATTTACCGGAGGTAAATCATCGTCCCAAATAGATTTGCGTTGATGTACACTGTGGTCACTATGTGACATAGAAGCTGAAACTGGTATATCATGTCCTAATAATTTGTTAGTTGGCATTAATGAGGATGCATGATTGCTATTATTTATAGAACTACCTGAATTACCCGTTGTCAATTTAGGATCAGTCCATAAAAAAAGAAGAGTTCAATGTATTATTTCTTGAATATAACGAATCATTGATATTGGTTGATTGTAGTAATGATGTTAAATTATTCAACTCATCACTCAATGACTTGGAAATACCTGTATCTGCTACTAATTGCTGTTGCTGTAGTTGAGGATGTTGATAATACGAACCATGCATTCCTATTTTTTGAGTTATTGAATTAAACCGATCATTATTTGATAAAGATAGAAACGATGCATTTTGATTCGAAACTGAATCAAATATGGTGTTACTTGATCGAGGGTCTGTAATATTATTCCATAAAGAAGATGGTAACAAACTACTAACGGTAGACGAGGATATAGGTTGTGATGTTGGAATAATATTTGTTTGATGGCTTATTGATTTATTAAGAGATAACGAATTAGTATTACTAAATGGTGTAGCATTACCTAATAAGGACTCCCCAATTATCGGTAAGATATCATTATTTGATCCTACATTATCGATATTGGCTGCCTTGCCATTAGCCAGAAAGTGTCCCGAGTGGAACTGTGAATTATTAATACTGTTAAGAGAATTGGAACTGATCTTTACATCTGCATTGTCATTTATCATTATAGACTCTTGTTCAATTATATCATTCGTTTTCTTTACATTTTCATCTTTTTGATTTTGAGATTCAGCTTTCTTTTCACGTAATGACTTTTCTTCTCTTTCTTTTGCTTCTTTTGCTAATTTTTCTTTTTCCTTTTGTTCTTTACGTTCTCTTGCTTCAGCTTCTTGCTTCTCCTTCTGTTCTCTCTCCTTTCTTTTGCGCTCTTCTTCCTTCTTCTTTTTCATTTCTTCTTTAAGTTTACGTTGTTTTTCTTGTTGTTCTTCTCTCCTCCTTTGCTCTTCTAAACGACGTCTTCGTTCTTCATCCTTTTTCTTTTTAGCCTCCTCAACTTTCCTCCTTTGAGCTTCCCTCCTTTCTTTTTCACGTTCTTCTAATTCCTTTTTTAAACGTTCTTCCTCTTCAAGCTTTTTACGTCTTTCTTCTTCCTTAGCTTTCTGCTGTAGCTTTCTCTTCTCCTTTTCTTTCTCCTTCTTTCTTTGTTTCTTCTCTTCTTTAGCTTTCTTTTTTTCCTTTTCATCTTCTAATTCCTGAAGTAACTTCAATCTATTTACATCTGCTTGTTTTGTATGGTATGATTCTAAAATTCTACCTTGTAATAGTTTAGTAATAGCAATTTGAATTAACTTCCTACCTTCTTCTAGTCTTGTGGCTTCATCAATCTCACTTTCATAATCTTCTTCATGAGACATATGATGGGTTTCATCATCATTATCATGATAATAATGTTCTTGATCATCTGTATCAACGTCTTCTCCATGCTGTACAAATATTTGGTCATTAGAGTGATGGTGATGAGATGGGTTAAGACATTCATTATCAGAATCGGTTTCTTCTCCATAATTTGAAAGCCCATCATTATCTTCCTCATCTGTATACTCAGAAAAAAAGTCACTTTCGTCCTCATCTTCCTCATAGTCAGAATAATCGTAACTTTCGTCATATTCATCTTTTTCACTTTGCATGGAGGAATATTCATTTGAGACACCTAACGGATTTGTCAGTGTAGCAGCAGCAGCAGCAGCAGCCAATGATGCACTAACTGACGCACCACCGAACGCATGATCAAATTTTTCTCTAAATGATTGCATAACCATTTCACCGAATTGTTCTCTATCCTCACCAAACATGAAACGAGTAAAAAGTTCTTTTTCCAATGGCGAAATTTCCCTGAATTCTCTTCTTTTAGTATCATATGAGCTTGTCATTCTCTCTGCAATATTTCTCTGTAGATCAGTGTATTCCTGTTGAGTCAATGGTTGACCTTTGTGCAGCATTGTAGTAAACGATTTAACATCACCTAATTTCTGATAATAACCTTCATCAATATTACCGTCTTCATCTCTAGCCCTTTCAATAACAAAATTTTCAATGGCTTTCAAGAAGCCATCGCCATCACTTGCCATTAGTTGATCAGTTACTTGTCTCATTTCTGGATACATCATTACTCTCTTAACATATTCTTCAGCAATTTTTGGATAAGAAGAAATATATTTATGGGTAAATTGCAAATACTTGTTCTTAAAAAGTTTATCTTCAATGTAGGATGCTTCAGGGTTGTTATGCTGTTGCTTTATTTGGTTTCCTTGTGGTTCATCTTCAAGTAAAGGGGAAGGTAATTGTCGTGAAAACTCTTCAAAAATATTGTCGTTAGATATATTGTTTTTCTTTTTATGTTCTTGATGCTCTAATTGCTTAGCTTGCTTAAAATGAAGAATTTCTTCTTTTAAAGAATTGCCATTATTTGATGCCAAGAATTCCTTCAAATCTTCATCATCATTAGCTATATTAACTAAACCTCGAGGTATCACGGGTACAGTTTGCGGACTTGCCGAAAGGCCCTTATTGTCATTGGTATTATTATTATTATTATTATCATTATCATCATTATTATTACTAGTACTGTTACTGTTTGATATTTGCAAATCCTTAATGATACTTAAATGAAATTTGATAGGAGTAATTTCTGGATCCTTTATTTTATCTATTTCGTACAACATATAATAAATTCTTTCCATTTCTTGATCCATGGCCAAATGGCGTTTACCACAAACGGAACAATTACAACTATAATCGGATTGATATTTTTGTATTATTTGAAAGACATCATCTCTATCAATTCTTAAAATTGCTTTTTTTTCTTCTGATGATAACGATTCCCAGTGAAGATCCAATACATTGGCCATATTGGAAACACCTTTTGTATCATTTTTTTTATTATTCTTCTTTTTTTTGCTGGAAGCTTCTGTTGGAATAGTAGGTGTTATTGATTCCACAATAACATCACCATTTGGGGCTCTCTTAATCACTCGTGACGTTGGATAATCCTCAGATTCATCAAAAACTTCAGCACTTATATCTCTTGATATATTATTATTATTATTTCTGTTGCTGTTGTTATTCTTTTTATTATTGCCACTACTCTTTGATTTGCTCTTCTTTTTCTTATTCCTTGAATTCGACGGCATCGTTGCAAAATAGAGTTATTTCAAATATACTAAAAAAAGCTTGCTAGAAAGTATAATTGTAATGTACAAATCAATAATAATAATGGTTGATGGGGTAGTTTAAATGCGGTAATACTTTTTTTTTCACTAAAAGGAAAAACTTTAACAAAAATCAATCTACACTTTGTAAGGGTGGCCACCTTAGATATGCCAATTCTACGTACTTCTATAGCTATCTGTAAATATTTGTTTACAGTTAGTTTTAACTAACTGAAACAAGAAATAATGGCAAACTTAAAAAATCAACTAAAAAAAAAAAAAGAACAGCAAGAGAAACAGAGAAAGACAAAAAAGAAAAAAATATATTCAATTAGATGATGTTGGGATTTTTAATTTACGAAATCTACTATGATAAAAAAAACATGAGGTTTTGTGTTCTGTTGACTTGTTAAAAATTAAACAAGTAAATTTCCAAAATGCGGGCTGTTTGAGATTTTCCCCATTATTTTTCATTTTATTGTTACTTTGTTTTAAAGAGGCTACCACGCTTCTTGAATAAAAATAACGTATTATGAGTTTTTCTATATTATATAGTTAGGGTTATACAATGGAATTCGTTAGTTCAAACGTAAAAACTGAAAATACAAATAGGTTTTTGATAGTAATGCATTTATATTTTGATCGAAAACATCAAACAAATGTTTAAAAACTTACTTGCAAACTAAAACGCTATAAGAAAAAGAATATAAAAGGGTGCAATAACACTATGTAAATTACATAAAAGATCTATTCAACAGTGCATATATACACATATATGTATATTTTGATAGATGAAGTACTACATGTCTTTTAGCTTTGTTTTTCCTTTTTTTTTATAAAATGTTAAGCCAAGAAGACTTACAAACATGCTCCTGAATAACATATAAAGTTATATAAATTTTTATTTATCAAATTAGAGAAGAATCATCTCTTTATGTAAACAGTATATTACTTTTATAAAGCTATGCCATATATATACATGGATATGTCTATATATAGGTATTTATATGCTGTGATAATAAATTTCATTAAACCTTAACAGTTCAAACTAATTCCTTAAGTTGTTGATATGCTCGATAGAATCCTTATATGCATCTCTGGGATCAGAAAAAAACATTAATGCAAGATCGTATTTTTCTATTTCAATCAATTGTGATATACTTTGTTTAATTCTTTTATGCCATAAGTCCGCCTTTTTATCAAAATATCCACTATATGTGTTATAATCATTTTGACTTGATGGCATCATGTATGGGTTATCACCACCATTATTATTATTATTATTATTATTATTATTATTTCCAACATGTAACAATTCATACTTTGACTTATTTATACGATTATTGAAAAATTCTATTAATTCACTATCTGAATGAATTTTCTGCAAAGAAAACGGCAGTGGTGGTGGACTTGGTCTGTATCTTTTCATTAATGGAACTGTATTACTCATTTGCAATTTGTTATAATTTGATTGTTCATTAACTTTTATATTTGTTTCTGTTGCCGGTGAAGACTGTGATCCTTGACTATTAAAACGTTTATTATCTAATTCATTATCTAGATTAACTTTTTTTTATATAATTATTATCACAATTTTTTATTCTTGATGACTTAATTAAATCTATCTGGTTGCTCTCTAACTGAATAGTTTTCTTAGGAATTGCCGGTTTCATCAATTGTAATTGCCTGAATGTGTTATTACTTTCTCCTATGCTATTATAAGACTTACAATCTTGTTTGTTATCATCTTGAAATGGTTTAGTATATTCCTCCCAAATCATTTCATTTAATTCATTAATAACTTCTTCATCATTCGACTCCACATCACTCATTGAATTCTTACAACAACGAATATAAATTGCAACGATTTGATCAGGATAATTTAATGCAATGGAAATGTATGCCTCTAAATCCTGTTCGCCAGAGTCGCCAATAAGAACAAATTTCTTTTGAGGGAAATCGTTAATGATATTCTTTAACGTGTTTAATTTTCTGTCTGCACTCGAGGTAGTTATTCCAGACAATAAGTTCCCAGAGTATTGTTTCAAAAAAATAGGACCCATAGGCAAATATTTCGATATGTAATCATTCAATACTGAATACAATTGAATTGGTGAATTCGATACGTAGAAAAAATCAGCATTATAAAACCGTTTTAAATTATTATACCATTCTGGAACATAATCAATTACCCAGGATTCCACATTATGAACAAACACATTTCTAAACATAGATTTCTTATCTCCTGTTATCCCGGTGTGCTTTATTGTATCATCAATGTCACTAATTATTGCAACACCCTTCGGATCGATAAGACAATTGGGAAATGTTTCTGTTATATCAGTAGAAACAATTAATGTTGGATCATCATCAAGAGATATTTTAATGTCTGTTGGAACGAACTCAGTTACTATCTTGGTATCAACAAAACCTTTGGAATCAGAGATAATCTGCTGTACAATAGTACAATCTTTATTAAATGTAGTGATTTTAAGTGGAACATTACCAATATTTTTAGTAATAAATCCTGTTAATCTTTCCTTAAGAATTTTCAACTCATTTGAATCTGTGTTTATAGAATTAAAATATTCAGATTCACCATTTGAATTATATAAACTGTATTCTGAAGAGAACTTATTATTATTATTAGCATTGTCATTTGAAGTAAAGTCTTCGTCGCTATTAGGCGATATTGTATAAATATTAGACTTTGTATTCAATCCAGATTTCAAATACTGTCTGCTTAACATTACTAAGAGTTTATTCCTTCTACTAGTGATGTTTCCAGGTGATTGTAAAGAAAATCTGATTCTAGTTTCATATCTATTATATTTTTCGGTAGAATATGTTGGATAAAATATAATCTTCATATTGGATGGTAATTCTCTGTAAGGGCTAGATAATGTTGAGGAAGATAAATTTTTAGAATGATCCCAAACAGAATTTGTTGATTGTTTAATCGTTTGGGATATAGTGGGAAGATATACATCTTTCGTAGATTTTACAAAACTCATAAATTTTTCCCTTTTACTCATAACTGGACTATTATTACCTATATTCATAGCTCTATTCCTCCAATGACGAGATAACTTCAAAAAGTTGCGTAGTGTTTGCTTTTTACTACTGTTGTACCTATATCCCACCCAGGTATTCAAAATAAATGATCTAAAAAAAGAGCCAATCCACAAACAACTATATCTTTGGAATAGACTCGTACGAGTTACACCAATCCTTCTAATTGGATATAACACTTTGTCTAAATACACCGAGGTGTCAACTCAAATAAACTCTATTCCTAATTTTATTTTTCCCCTCTTGCTCTCCCTTAACCAGAATAGTAGAATAATAACACACAAACCTACCCTACTATTTCATATAAATTGTTCTACATATGTACATATACATATATGTACACACATATATATAGACATATTCTAATCAAGGATTCGCATAAAACTATCTCATATAGTAATTATGTTTCACATATTCACTGCATATAGAAGCAAGCACAGTTGTTTATCTATACAAATTGATTGGTTGTGATCAAAATACCTTTATGTGTTTCTCGTTGTATTTTCTTGATTTGTTTCCTTAAACGGGAAAATATTAAAAGTAGAAGAGAATACTGACAGTAAAAAAAAAAAATAAAAGAAAAATAAAACGTAAGACAGAAGAATAAGAAAACATTCTCTACAGAGATTAAAGTACATAAAAAACTAAGATATGAGTAACTATACTAATACCAAGTGGGAAGATCAAAGGTTTTATTAAAAGATAAAAAAAGTAGCAAAGAGAGCATACAATATTAGTTATAACTTCCATCAAATATGGCAACTATTGAATCGAAAATTGAATCTAAAAAAAGGGAATTAGAGTCATTGAAACGTATAGCTGACTTGACGGAGACCATGAAGTCCCAATTATTTATACTAAGTGAACAAATAAAACAGATTGAAACAGATGGTTCTCGTGTGGCTGACATCATGCGTATATGGGATTTAGTAACACAATCTATTTCAGCCGCTGGTTTAGGGTTATTACGATACGGAGAAGATAATTATAAGGTTGGGGATTGGAAAGAAGAAAATAATAACAAATCTCCAAATCAGTTAGAAAATCAAGCTATGCCATTACCTGAGGGTCTTGTAAGAGTGAGTGCTTCCAAAGAGGAACCATACACACTGTAAATTATAAATTGTCACATATATTTGATTGGTTTACGCTTTTACTGTATCCATCTCCCTCCACTGTGCATATTCTATTGTAATTATCGTGTGTTGAATTTACATAATTAATGGGAACTATATACCAATCACTGAACTTCAACAGAGCTACTAACATAACAACAAATGATGGAATGTATCTATGATAAATGTGCATATACATCATAACATAAAGATTTGTTACATTTTAAAATAAAATACAAGCAACTAGTGACTGCTTTCCATCCGTACACCAAACAAAGATTTGTATTTTCACTTTGAGATAAGATTTCTGAGTGTTTTATTTTTTTTTTTTTTGGTCTTTTTAATTTTCACACTGTCTATCGACTAAAGAGGAAATTTTTAATGATTATTTGATAGACTGGTTTGAAAATGAAAGGAGCGGTCTTGAGAGGAAAATTCGAAAAGCAAGGAGTTTGTCTGTTTTCTCTCTTTCCTGCCTCACTCAACTTCCAGTGTTGTTCGATAGTTAGTTGTAGTAAATACTTGGTTTCAAAGCGGTTTAGAGAAATATTATCGTCATCATCTGCAGGCAGAACAACATTATACCAACAGTACCTTTCTTTTGTGTGTGTCCTCTTTCTCTGTGTATGGCCTCCCTCCCCCTCCTTGTATCGAACTCTAGGTATGCTCCCAGACTGCTTACTCTTTTCCCTCTCTAGGCTCAACCATCTTACCAAATATCGTTATGGTAAATACTTAAAGATATATACAAAATAGGGCTGTATTGTTACATATGTATGTATATACGTGTACATGGCGTAAGCCTTCGTCTTAATATGCACGTTTTTTTTTGATATGTGTATATCCAGTGAAAGGACGCCACAAGTACACTAGGAATAATGTCTAACAAGATCTTATCTCAAGCTCCAACTGAATTGGAATTGCAATTCGCTAAGGCCTTCACTGACTTGGAAAACTCTTCTCCAGAATTAAAGGCTGAATTAAGACCATTACAATTCAAGTCCGTTAGAGAAGTATGTTTATTTGTAATGAAAATACAAGTGGATCATTTCAAAAGAAATAACTATATCTAAAAATTTCATAAGAGCTATTATAATATAATATGAAAAAGCATTTGTACAGTTCTGTGTGGAAAATTGTGATTGAGAAGTAAGGATAAAAAAATGGCAGAATACGTATATATTTATACATATAAAGCTTGATAGTATAATGTTTGATTTGTGAAGAAAAGAGAAGATTAAACAAATAGTGAAAGAAAACACATGTTGTTGTATCTAATCAATCCAATGATATAGTTATGTATTTAATTTATGAGTTTCAACTTTACTAACAAAGTGTTTTTTGATTAATATGCAAGTAATAAAATGGAAGATTTCATGGAGTTTTTTTGTTTTGCGTATTAGTTTGATAAATCTGCCCTTTTTATTGGTGTTTTTTTTTATTTTTATTTTTAATAGATTGATGTTGCTGGTGGTAAGAAAGCTTTGATTGTCTTTGTCCCAGTTCCTTCCTTGGCTGGTTACCACAAGGTTCAAACCAAGTTGACCCGTGAATTAGAAAAGAAATTCCCAGACCGTCATGTCATTTTCTTAGCTGAAAGAAGAATCTTACCAAAGCCATCTAGAGGTTCCAGACAACAACAAAAGAGACCAAGATCTAGAACTTTAACCTCTGTCCACGACAAGATTTTAGAAGACATGGTTTTCCCAACTGAAATCGTCGGTAAGAGAGTTAGATACTTAGTTGGTGGTAACAAAATCCAAAAGGTTTTGTTAGACTCCAAGGACATTCAACAAATTGATTACAAATTGGAATCTTTCCAAGCTGTCTACAACAAGTTGACTGGTAAGCAAATTGTTTTCGAAATTCCATCTGAAACTCACTAAGTTTATCAATAAATATATTAGATATAAAAATAGTGTAGTATTATAATATAAAAAATATAATTGTCAATTTTTCTGTTTAAATGAACTTATTACTAGTAGAATGATTATTTTTTTACTAGTATAATATATATATATATATATATATATTTAGATATTCTTTCTCTAGCATTATTGTAGAACTTAAGGGTGAAACTTAAGTAGAACCTCGTACTAGTATATTCCTTCACAATCTTATCAACATTAACTTTTCCAAAAAAGCTTCCGATTAATAAATATTTGTTTTACCGTAAAAAGAAATAATTTATTTTATTTTCACTATGTACTACTAAAGTTAACTCAGATTATTAAATATCATGAATTTTTATAATTAATGTACCATAATTGCCTGCCTTTGTATACCCAATTTTATTGCAAGGATCACCGCCACAAGTAAATATATAATGTATTTAAACCTATATGTATAATGAAGATGAAATTAATAATTGTTTTAAATAAAGATAGATACACTAACTTATCTGATCAACAGAAAAGTTCAACATAATCTTAGAAATATTACAAATATAAATAGCAGATAAATAAATAAATAAACTCTATGGGTGATGATTTACTGAATGTTAATAATATTTTGAAAAATAATTCGATGAAACAAACAGTAACTGTCTTTTAGTATTAATTTGATTGTTGCACATGTATCAGTTGCTTAAAACAGGATAGTTCAAATACAAAGGAAAATTTTATGATATACAAGTAACATTATTCTTTTACTGATTCCTTGGTTTCTGCCATTTTTATAACATTTAAAGATTATTATTTGGACTCATCGGTGATTCAGTAAGAAGTCTCCTATGTATCTCAAGAACACTAAAAAAAAATAAAAGAAAATGGCATGAATAGGATTTGATTAAAATAACATATGTAAATCAAATAATATCTTCTTATTCTTTTTTTTTTATTTTAAATTTTCTTACTGTATCTTTATAAAGTACAAGATTTTAAATAGATCTTAGATGCTATATTTGAGAATATTTCCTATTTAGGTAATTGTGTTGCAGTCTCGGTTCTGATTCATAAATCCTTCTTTTTCTTTTTTCTTTTGTTTTTTGGCTTTAGTTATTTTTTTCCTCGGGTTGTTTTTTTTCTCAAACAACATAACTGAAAACGCATTGAACAAAATAATAATAACAATATTTGATAGGTTATAGTACCACAGTTCAAACAAGAAATAAGCCATCCACACATGACATTGATATAAATGTTTTGCATTGAAACATTACACAAGGAATAGTATTACTTTCAATAATAAGTAATTAATTTAGGTAAAAATCCACAACAGTAATACTATTTGTTTTGATTATCATAACATTCTTACTTTTTAATGAATATAAAATACATATAACTTCATTATCACAACTTAATATCATTTAAAAAAATAATATAGGAAAACACAAGAAAAATAGAAAAAAAAAATAAACAGCCAGTTAAAGAATTCATTAGTCACTTTTAAATGAACAGGAAACAAAATGTTATATCAAACAATACCAATACCAATGATAAAACTAGTGTCAATATGGATACTCGAAACAATAAACGCAATATAATTAATAAAAATTCAATGGATTATGTAATACGATCAGGGATTGCGGGCGGTCTCTCTGGGGCATGTGCAAAATCTTTGATAGCTCCTTTAGATCGTATAAAAATTCTGTTCCAAACCTCTAATCCACATTATACTAAATACTCAGGTTCCTTGATGGGCTTATATGAAGCTGCAAGACATATATGGATAAACGATGGTGTTAGAGGCTTCTATCAAGGTCATTCCATTACTCTTTTAAGGATATTTCCATATGCTGCCATCAAATTTATTGCATATGAACAGATTCGAGGCTACTTAATACCGTCCAAGGAATATGAAACTCATTGGAGAAGATTGATTAGTGGGTCTCTAGCAGGCTTATGTAGTGTATTTGTCACTTATCCACTAGATCTGACTAGAGTAAGGCTGGCTTATGTTACAGAACATAAAAGGCCTCATATCTTAAAGATTGTCAAAACAATATATCAAGAGCCTGCATCTATCACGTTAACATCAAAATTTTATATCCCTAATTGGTTTGCACATTGGTGTAATTTCTATCGTGGTTATGTACCGACAGTTTTAGGAATGATTCCATATGCTGGAGTCTCCTTTTTCGCTCACGATTTCCTACATGACATGCTTAAACATCCCATATTGGCACCTTACGCTGTATTAGAATTATCAGAAGATGATGAATTCCTAATAGCTGAAAGAAACCAAAGAACGCCATTGAAGACATGGGCTGAATTATTTTCAGGAGGGTTAGCAGGTATGCTATCTCAAACTGCATCGTATCCGTTCGAAATCATACGAAGAAGATTGCAAGTTAGTACATTATCAATTCAAAATTTGTATACACATAAGTTCCAAGGTATTTTAGACATTGCAAATACTATCTATGTAGAACGTGGATGGAGAGGATTCTTTGTTGGTTTAAGTATTGGATACATTAAAGTTACCCCAATGGTTGCATGCAGTTTTTTTGTGTATGAGAGAATGAAGCTTTATTTTGGAATTTAAATAGATACGTTGTTGGTCATCATGTTTTACTTTATTCTATTTCGAAATATATGATATTCTATGATTTTTTTATTATTTTTTGCGCATTTATCGATATTCATGTATATAGTGTGTGTACATTTTACTTCCAAAAGAAGTTGGTGGAAAGATGTATGTACTTTTGAGAATAACAAGTTTAATATATTCATTAACAACTGATTATCCATATTTTACCTGAGTAATGACATTTTTTTTTGAATATATGCATATGTAAATTTATATATTTATATGTGTGATGTGAAAATAAATATAGAGAACAGTGAGGGATGACATTTTTTTAAAATATAATGAACAAAATCATTCAATATGGAAAGCTTTCTCGCCGCTTTTTAAAGCTAAGATATTACGTACATCTGTCGTGTATCTTAAAGCTTCCAAAAGAGGAATAAGATTTAAAAGATCTGCATCAGTAGGATCGCTGATCCAACCTTCCACCTGTATAGCATTATCTACTTGCATTGCATAACTTATTGGACTATTATCAATAATTATTATCTCATTTAATCTATCTGCAGATACTGAATTCTTGCCTCCACCATATATAATACTGAGGTCCTTAATATAACCCACACCATCCCGAAGTGTACAATCATTCCTATATAATCTTTTTATGAATTTACCTGGAAAAGAACTTTCCAACCAATCAATAACTGGATCTGCATATTCCCTCATAGAAGCAGTAAATATTATAATATCGTACCATTTTGATATTTTATTCAAAAATTGATCGCAGTATGGTCTTTTATAGACATAATATAATGTAGAGACCCCACTAGTAGAAAATTTTACTTCAACAATGTGTGCTTGTGATGGGTTGTTATGAGTTGTACCTCTAGATATCGAATGAATCAAAGTTTCATCAAGATCAATTACTAAAGTTTTCTTTTTTTTTGAATACAAAATAGATCTAGGTATCAATTTCTTGGGAAATAAAAACCTTCCCATTTTTTTAGTGCCTAAAGTAGTTGTACTAACATGACTGGCACCATCAGAATTAACTAATGATTTACCTTGTTTCAATTTTGAATTATCTCGTTTTATAGTCGATGCTCTAAATAATGATCCCTTGACTGTATCTCTTTGTAGATAAAATTCTTCGCCAGATGATAAATCCTCTTCTGGTGTTTCACCAATAGATTCTAACGTTGAACTTTTTGAAGATATGCTATTTGATTTCTTGGTATTTAAGAATTTTAGACGCGATCTAGTACGTAATTTTATACCTCTTTCAACAAAAGATATAGGTAAAGTTATAACCCGCCACATGAAACAAAACGGTTTATATATCAAATAGCAGGGTAAAAAGAAAATAATTGACATCAAAATTCTCTTAAAACCATATTGTATATTACTTAAGGTTTCTTTATCATGGGATACATTCAATTTCATATTGGAAGCAGTTTTCTCTTCATTATTTTGTTCAGTATTTTCTGTTATATTTAAAGAGTCCGTATCTTCTAGAGTTTCTATGTCACTTGACTTAATATTGACTGTAAGAGGTACCAAACTATCAAAGTCGATGTTATCCACATTTTCTAAGGGATCTTGTGTATGCAATGGTTCATTATGTTTATCTTCAAAACCATTTTTTTGGGGAGGATCTTCCTTATTACTAAATGGATTAAATATGTATTGTGAAAAGTATGACAGTGTATTCATGTATTAATTAATTATATACTAATTATGAGTTGTCGGACATGCCAATTGGATTACAAATATTATTTTGATTTGAAAAAGAAAAAGGGATCGAAAAGAATTATATACACTTCTAAAGCGTTGGTTATTAAAATACTATTAATTATGTGTACTTTAAAGTGAAGTTCTCACTACTACTGACAGTAAACAACTTTTGTGTACGATAGAACTGGAAAAATTATATTTTTATTGTGAATTTATTGATGAGACACGTTTTATCGTTTATCTGTGAATTCATATTTAGAGACATTTTCCAAGCCGTTAAAGCTTTTTCCCTATAAAATAAAATTTGTTGAATTAACGAAAGAAAACAGAACAATAATCAGATACACGAACACATACCCACATTCAAGTATGTACTTAAAGAACAACTTACAAACTAGATACTGTATTTATACAAATGCTACAAAATGTTGTCTCTAACTGATCAATGTACAACCAAGAATACCAGTTTATACTAAAGAGAGTTGTGGGATCTTTAAACGAAGCACATCCCGAAATCATTAATTATCCCTTTAGTGTATTTCTTTTATAAGATTTTTGTACCTACTTCTCATTTACTTTGTTTCTTATGTAACTCTACTTTTTTAATTGCACCAGGATTAAATACATATAGATATACACATGATGAAAAAAAAAAGGGTATAGAAAAGAAGAGAAATAGTTTTTTGAGATACTAGCAGATGGCTTTTTTATCAATATTAAATATGATCTATTTATAATTACTTACTTTCTGATACTAAGTATGACTGCTTTATAAGAATTGAATCTTCTTTGAGCATTTGACGTAGACTTCCCCATTCATTCTTTGTTTTAGTTTCCAAAGCTTGAGATTTAGATTGGATCAATACAAGTTCCTTTTTAATGAAATCTAAATCTTCCTGGACATTTTTTTGTTTATGAACGAAATCATTAAATTTAATTGCTTGATTTCTAATCTCTTTAAACCAATTTATCTCTTCATTACTAATCACTAAGTCCTTAAATTTATCATTGGCTTCAATAATTGACAATTTTTCATTTAATTTTTTAAATCTATCAAGAAGTTCCACTTGTTTCTCTAACCTTTGATTCCATTGTAACGATTGTTGCTGATTTAAATTCTCGATTGTAGTTTGTCTAGATATCAATTTTTGAGTATATCCCAATTGTCTTGTCAATTCATATTGTTGTTCCAAAATCCTACTATGTAAAGTAATCCCTAAACTTTGTCCTTTAATAATTTTCTTAATCACATCACCAGAAAGTTTTGTCATGATCTCTAATTGTTTCTCGTTCGAATCATTGGACAAAACTTCTTGTCTAACTTTTGGTTCTATTATATCTGGGAATGGATTTTTACATTCTTCTATATACCTCTTGGTCAATTCCATTATTTCACTGGCTGGTTGAGAAAATGACACTGAATAATTGGATTTACTGTTATTATTTTCTAATTCCCTTTTAATAGTATTTTCTTTAGAAATATATCCATTAGTCTTTGTTGACAAGTTTTTAACATATATTCTTAATGGTGATGATACAAGTAAGCCTTTACTACCATTGAAATTCCAAATACCAGCTGAAAGAAATTTATCGTTCCAATTTAGAGTAGTCACAATACTATTAAATGCAACATTTGTTAATGGAGCCATATCTTGTTTTACAATACAGTTAGAGACTAAGGATGACCAAGACGTAATGTCAATTAAAGAAATATTCTTGTTATCATTAATCAAAATATTACCCATATTCACAAACGATTTCATAATCTTGCAATCATCCCTCGTGGATAATTGCAAGTCTTCAATTAAAACCAGAGAATTATTGTAATAGAAATTTGAACTATCCCAAACCATAGATATTTCTAAGTCTTTAAATAAAAATAGCAAAGTATTATCATCAAAAAGCATTGCTAATAATTCATTACCTTGACCAATGTCAATAATTGATATTTCCTTTGCAGTTGTGTCATATAATTTACTGGGATATGGTGCGATAGTGAAAGGACCTTGTATTTTTACATGTCTATAATCATCTTCAATATTTATTCCATTTTTATAACTTTCATCTCCTTTTTTAATATCCAACTGAGCAGCAAATTGTACTTGTTTGATGATATTTCTCTTTATCTCAGGCTTTGTATCTTTATCAATAGAATTATACAATACAACCGACCTACTAATTAATGCTTGAGTCTCATTATTCGAGATGGAAAGTCGAGAAGGAAGACATGGGTATAAAGCGTACATGTCTCCACCACCGGCAACACTTAAAAGATATAAAGTTAACCCATCGTTACTAAACTCCATATCTGTAATTGATGTAATTTTCCCCCCAAGCCCTAATCGACCAGTATCCTCATTTAAAACAACTTTGTTATCATTTTCTAAATCATATAACCAGATTGAATCATCATGAAACAAAATAACTAAACATGTATCATTGGTAGCCTTTGGATGAAATATAACTTTTTTAATCTTTGATATGCTATTGATATTTAGAATTTTTCTTTGGAATATTGATTTCATATTGCAGACATCTTTGTATAACCATGGGATCTCTATTAAGTATATGTCAATACCTGTGTATAGTGCAATAAATTTGGAATTATTACTTATGATAACATCAATAATATCTGATGCTTTTTCCGGTATATCTACAGGCATAGAATTATACTCGCCACCATTAACAAAAGCCCATCTTACAAATTTGGTCAATGTTTCCAATTGAACAAATCGAGTTCCATTATGTGTGGTAAAAACATACCTATCACCATTATCAAGCCCATTTAGTGCAGGAAGTCTAAAAATTGATTTTGATTCAATTGATTTACAAACCGAATCATCTACTCTATTGGAGTTACCCACACTTAATGAACTCATATCTCTAACAAAAGGCTATGTAAATATATAGGTGTTTATAAATGTGCATACATATATATATATATAATACTAGTCCTTAAATTGACTAAATCGGGTGCTTGTCTTGCGAAATGCGGAACCTTTCCTAGGTTTATAACTACTTCTTTGAAGGTCTTTAAATGAGTAATCAAGATGTGAGGCAATTCCAATCTTTTCGATGGAGTTTCTAATGATTTGTTTAATTTTTTTGTCATCCTTTCCAATCTGTCCAATCTTCGTCTGGTATGATATATCCAAAAATTAACCAAGCACGAAAATATAAAATAAAAATACAAAACTAGTTACACTGTGCATCCATTATTACCATCAACATAATCAATAATTTATCACTACAACGTAGAGGAGATCTCATGCATGCGTTATATGACGTTATTGATCTGTTAAATAAAAAATAATTGTTTCATTAAACTCGGCTAACACCATAATTAGGAAGGATTTTAATGTAGATAGTATCTCTTAATTGTATGGACAAGAATATAATAATATATAATTTTTATAGATGTTCTATCTACACGCATGTCATTACAGTCTATAAAAAGGCCACTGTTATCATCTCAAAGATCCAGCCTACTACTCCTTGCATAAATAAATTCCAAGTAAAATAGTAACAAAGCTTAGGACTAAACACGCTCCAAATGAATAGGTGGTATCTTAATATTATACAGGAAGCAAACAAACAACACCCAATAATACAATTAAAAAATATGAAGGGTAATTTACTCTTTGCAAATATCTCCCATTTATTTGTATTTTTATGAGTTACACTTTTACTGTAAAGATATTGCCACGAAAATAAGGTCCAATATATAGCAGGAGCAAAATTAGACACTGTCATTAAGTATCCAACAATGTATATGTTATAATCCGAAGATATCCCATGGTATGCATTAGATAGGTCTATAGTTGCAATAGAATTTGAACCGCCGAACTGGAAAAAACAAAAATGCTGTAATATCATGGATACAATTGGGATCAAGTATAATGAACTTTTGAATTCATCTTTTAATATTTGGGTTGCACACCTTCCTATTATATCAAATAATAAGTACTGAGGAATGTTCCTTGATGGTGAAAGGTATAGTAAAAACATCGTGATATCTCTGAATAAACTTTTAATAAATTTCTCTTTATTACTCCCCTTAATGACCAATAAAAATATGCGTAGAAGCATTAAGATGGAAAATAACTTATAAACAATTAATGCTGTTGGGATCAAAGCATTTTCAAATAAAACCATATGATCTTCTTTTAATAAATACTTTGTAATAACTTTGACCATTTCTTTCAAATAATCAGGAATACTCTCTTTGTCCACGATAGTCCAATTAATTTTATATGAAAGAATTATTACTGGTAAAATAAGCTGAGCTAAAGGAGATAAATAATCAAAAGTGGATAGGATACTTAACCATAAAATTGTAACACAATTCAAACTCCATTTAATACTTGGAGTCTCATCTAAAAGATTACCAATAACATATGAATATACCGTCTTCTGGCCTGTGTTATTCCATCCACGAATAAGTCTAAGACAAATAAATATAATCAAGCTTGAGAAATATGTAGTTTTTTTCTTTGGCCTTGAAACTATTATTAACAATAAAGTTCCAGTAATGATCCACCACCAAATTTGATGTTCTTCTTCAACAAAACTACTACTAAAGGTTGACATACCTATCATTGAAGATATGAAAACTAGCATTATCATAATAGACGAGAACTGCATTTCTTTTATGGTTAATAGAGATATTAAGATAGCAGATAAAACAACAAATACATATCCAATAGCCAATTTTGTATAGTTATAATTAGTGGCTGATCTTGTTAAAGATTGTTGAACCTCCTTCATATATAAATAAAGTTTATCTATATCCCACAATTTAAAGTCTTTATCGATTATTTCATTATTTAAGATAGAAAGCTGCCTAAAATTCTCCCAAACCTTAATTAATCTTGTATCATTATCTAAAAACGGCAAAAATTCTGAAATTGTTATTCCTACACTATTTTTAGGGATTGGTACATTAAATAATGTTGAGATTGTAGGCACCAAATCAATTTGTTGAATCTGCTTCATATATTCAAAATTGACTTCACCATCATCATTTAATGGTGTATCAAGAGGCACACTTACATTTTCAAAAGGTCTGGATTGTAGTAATTTCGGTGACATGAACACCATACCAGCGTGTGTTTCACCAGCAGAAGATCCGCCATGGTTACCTATATCATTCATCCCATGATCACCCATAAACACCAGAAGAGAATTCTCATCAATGATTTCCTCGTATAATTGTTGAATGATAGTGTCCAGTTCAATCTGTTTTTTAGGCATGAATTTGGAATAGGCGCCACCTTTATGCCCGATGTGATCCAGACCCAAATAATGTAGAATCAAAGTATCCCATTGATCTCTTTCATTTATTTGGGTCTGTATATGCCTAGTCACATTATAATCTACTTCTTGAAAATCGCTAACGAAAAAAGAATTTGTTCCTTCCCACGCATCAAAAAATTTTTCTGCTGGAGAGAACAATTTCAGCCAAGTATCATCGCCGAAGAACCTTATCCTATGGTTTGAAAACCTACGTAATTGAAGTAACCAAGAATCTTGTTCTGAGATAGATGACGAATTGTCATCTTCAGCCACGTTTAAAATAGCGTCAAGGAAGCTAGGTGTGGAACCCGTGGTAATACCTTTTAGTCTTGGTAATGTGACAGTTGGGGGATTTGCGAATGCAGTAAACCCCCATGCTTCCCCTGAATTTAATTTTGAATGAACGAAGTGGAAATTTGAATTATGTTTATCGAAAATGAAGTCACTTCGTAAGGCATCGATGACAACCAATATTAGTCTGTCGAATACAGGTTTAGAATTATTTTGTAATGAAACATTGTAATTAAAAGTAGAGGCTCCATTCAATACATTTTTCTTTGGGAAAAAACCTAAACTGAAGAAATATATTGCTAATAATTGAATTAAAAAAATAAAAGTCAGTCTAAAAAGCATCCTTTATAATTGATTGAAATTCTGATATAATTTTATTGACCACAACAAGGTCTTAGTTTAGTCTGAAGTTGATGGTATCACTTACTTATATGACTATGTGCTAAAACTGGTAAATATATAGTAAGATTCTATATAATTATACATTTTATACATATATCGAATTGCTTTCTATATTATTTATCAGTTTATTTTTTGCATTATTTTCCTTTTTATTATTTTCTATTCTCTTTTTTTTTTTTTTTGCAATCTCTCGAATACGAAAACTTGCTTAATATTATCATATACAAAGAAAAAAGAGAGTAAAAGAGAGAGAAGAAAGATAGAAAAAAAAGAGAAACAAAGAAGACAATTTAACATGAAAAATATCGAATGATAGTCGATATATAGCAAGATATGCATAGCAGGCCAAAATGAGTCATTTAGACAATATCAACACTTTCATATCTAAATTAAAATTATTTTTCCCTGAAACTATTGAGTATGAGGAAAAGGATAGAGATATTGGTGTCAAAAGATTACTTAGACGTCATACGATGTATATAGATGATTCTAAAACCATCACAACTATTAATAAAGATGGTGATTCAATCCAGCCATATTCTACATCATTGGACGCTGTGAATAATAAAACAAATGTAGAGATACTAAAGAAATTTTTAAATATATTGGACATCAATCTTGGCAAAATATATAAAGAAGTGAGTCATCAAATATACAATAATCAGAAATCTTGGGAAGTGAATAAATGGGAAGAGATGTTAAGTCCAGGATTAATCTATGTTAGTTACTGGAGGACAGACACAGATAGAGATAAGAGTACAGATTTGCAACCTGTGTTGTTTTTATCATTTATGCTAACAGAAGAGATTGATGTTTCAAGGATTGGAGCAATTGAGTTTGTGGTGTATTTATATGAAATCCAAATATTGCCTGAACTACGTGGACTAGGAATTGGACAGAGGCTACTTGGCTGCTTAAAAGATACTTCAATGGGGTACAATAATTGTGATGGCAATAGCAAATCTGTATTCAAAAATGATACAATAATAAGTGCAATTGTACTGACAGTTTTCAGCGAAAACGAAGTTGCAATACGATTCTATAAGAAATTACAATTTAGATATACTGTGGGATCACCAAGGGATGAACTAATAGATAGAATTGCTAATAGAACTAGAAAACGTCAAAGTACAGCTAACAGTGTCACCAATCAACATGTGATTAAACCCATATATTACTTATTACACCTACCTTTATAGACTATATAAATAGATAAAAATAAAAAAAAAGAGAGGGACATATAGAAAACTCCACTCATCAAGCTTTCTTAATTTTACAAAAGGGTTTGTACAGATTGATGACTCTTTTTACTCTGACTGGTTTGATCAGATTGTTTGTTTACACACATATATAATAAATGTATGTATGTGTATATCGTAATCAATTGTTTTATTCTATTACGAAATAGTGTCACTATGATGACTTGTCTATTCTTCACTATTGTTTTTCTTCAAACAAAATAAAAAGTGATTGATTAACAATTGATTGATTCTAGAAAAGGCAACAAAAAATTAAAAAAGAATACCCTTTTTTCAGTTTTGAGTTCCCCTTTTTTTTCTTCCTGTTGTCACAAAACAGAAACACACACAAAAAATAAATAAATAAATAAATAAATAAATAAAAGAACTTGAAACAACAGCAAACGGCTGAATATGATTTATACTTTTTTTTTGTTTTCTAGCTATTGTTCTATTTATTTTTTTTTCTGTTATTGTCTTTGAGGGAAAAGGCAAAAACAAAAAAAGGGAAAAAACAAAAAGTTTAAAAAATCCGATTTTATAATTGATCCAATAGAAACGTAGTAATATGTAAAAATAGCTGAACCAAACAAATGAAAAAAAATAAAAATAAAAATAAAAAAAAATAAAAAAGGAGTTGGTGTAGATTACAGAATTAATGGAGAAAACCAAGCCAAAAACAAGAAGAAGAAAAAATGAAGCGCATGTTTGTAGATTTGTCTGTTTGTCCCTCTGTTTGTTGTTACTGTCGAAGTACCTTAACTTAGAATCTTTTTTTGTTTATTCATTGCTTAAGTAAACAACATGGACAAGAAAGTAAACAAAGAGAATAAAAAAAAAAATTTAAAATAATAAAAGAGAAAAAAATAAAATTATTAGTAAACCTAATCAAGGAACTGTATAAGTCCCTAAAGTTCCCAATATTGGGTAGGTTAATAACAATAATGATCCTATAAACAATACAAAGATATATTTAGATATTTTCTTTCTTTCTTTCTTTCTTTCTTTTCGTCTATTGATTGGTTTCCTAGTTCCTGTTGCATACACTTTTGTCTTTTTCTTTTTCTTTTTTTCCTTTTTCATACTTTCTTTTTGTTGTTTCTCTTCTTGAGTTTGAATCATAATAACTTGTTTTTGTTCCGCAACTCCTGTTTTTTTTCTTTTTTTCTTTTTTCGACATGGTAATTGTTTACAAAATGGGACTATCATTCAGATCTCAACATGTTTTGTCACAATTATTGTCTTTTCATTTCATTTCATTTTGAGATGTCTAGCGAATACTTATATAAAAAGAAAAGCAGGAAGGAGGTCGATGATGATGACATTTAGTCACATTTTTTGCCTTTTCAACTTTCCTAACTTCGCATCAACTAATTACCTTTCACTTCTACTTTTCAGACTCACACTCTACTCAAGATTTGTTTAGTGCTATCTTGTCTAACATTGTAAAGAGACGTCTTTCTAATTCTACTTCTTTCGTAGTTTTTTTTATGTACAGATATTCATACAAAGAAGACTTACTATTACTGATATAACACTACTGTTCTACATATATAGATTAGAGAACTAATACATACAAAGTACTCAGGCTTTACTTCAAAAGTTATTCTTCTATTCAAATATACTTTTTGTGTCAATATTCCTTTGTTTTTTTCTTTTCGTTCCCTTTTTTTTATTTTATTTTATTTTATTTTTTATTTTGCTTAATAATAATAACAAATATTACGTTGCTTCGAGAAAGCTTTCTCTCTCCATTAAAATTGTAAATTTCCTTTTACGGTACTCCGAGATCTATAAAGTTATCGCAAACATTACAATATTTCAAACATACAAATATTACATATTAAACGTTTCATTATTTATAAGTATCCGTTTTCTCTATCCTTTATTTTTTTTTATTTTACACATTCTCCAAATGACCTCTTTGAACTATACGTTTAATTCAAATGGTAATAACATCAATAATATTAATAATATTTATAATAATGGTATCACGATGACAGGTATGAATGATAACAGTAATAATATTAATAATAACAGCACACATCCAAATAATGGGGCTATATTTAGTTCTAGAACTTTATTACATCCTATGCTGGATTCTACTACACCAAGGGCGTCCGTTAGTCGTCATAACATATCTTTTGCTACAATAACTGCACCTCCTACCACTAACTTAAATAATAACTATACATCAGGTAATTCTTGCAATAATCCAAATATAATACATTCAAATTATTATCGTTCTGCCTCAAAGTTCAATCCAAATAATCCAAGTACTAATACCAATAATGGTGGTAATACTTCCTCGCATCAAAAACCACAGTCACAACACTATTCATATTTCTCAAACTTTGTACCAAAATTAAATCCTTCTAATACTCAATATTTACAAGCAGATGATATTAATACTAACAATAACAATAATAACAATTATACTCCACAGAATACGAATGGGTTGTTTGCACGTCCCTCTGTATCATATGACTTTAAAAACCCATTTATTCAAAATAGCCAATACTATTATCAAAATAGCGAATACGATAACAATTATACCAGCATTAATTGCTCAACTACAACTCCCGTTTCTGTTAATAGTAACAATACCAAAGACACAAAATTCCTTTCTTTGCTTAGCAATCCTGTTTTAAGAAATAATAGTAACAATGAAAATAACAATAATAACAATTCACTAATAGACTACAATAGTTATCTCCCAGAAAACTCTCCTGTCATCCAGCACTCTCAAAACCATCCTAGATTGTCTATATCCTCTCAACAATTCAATTCATCAACTATATTTAGTAACGGTCCAGCACCACCTCTAATGACTCCTAACATTAAGACAGAATCATTAAGCCAGTATCGTACAGGACATAGCTTGTCTTTCTCTGGCCCTACCACTGTATCTGCCTCTAATCTATCTGCACTCTCTGCACATTCTCCAGGGGTTGCATCTTCTATGGCCTCTACTCAACTTTGTCAACAAAAACGACAAAATAATCAAAAATTGTTCTCTCAGCAACTTCCTTTACGCAGCCTTTCTATTAGTTCTAATCCACCAACAGTGTTAAATGGAGGGACTGTAGTGCCAACTGTTGTGAATCCTAGATATTCTATTTCAAGTTCTTATAATCCATCCACATTAGCAACAACAACTATTTTCACGGGTACAACTATTAGTCCTACAGCAGCAGCTGTGGGCGATACTATTTCTGTACCTGCCACCACTACAATAAACACGGATAGTAACAGTGAGTATTCTGCTGCTAATCTAAATCCAATTATAAATGGAAATTTAAGCCCTAAATCAACTTATCGTACTTTTAATAGCAACACTTTAACTCAAGATAATGGAATCACCCATAAAAGGAATTATGGAAATAATAATGATGCTATTTTTACCGTTGAAAAGAGCAGAGAAGAAGAAGTTTATCCTCATAAATGTGAGCAATGTATGAAATCATTCAAAAGGCATTCTTGGTTGAAAAGACACTTATTATCTCATAGTGCAGAAAGACATTTTTTCTGCCAATGGTGTCTAAGTAGACACAAAAGAAAGGATAACCTTTTACAACATATGAAATTAAAACATCCAAAATATTTGTATCAGGAACTAAGGCTGGCCAATGTTCCATTTAAATGGCAAAGAAGCAAAAATATTAATTTTATGAATATTCCTGATGAAAAAAGGATTGATTATATTGATTCAATCAAATCTTTGTTACACCAAGGAATTCTTAGCAAGGAGGACGTTAAAAGAGTTTTAAATGAAATTATAGAAAGAAATCATTGAAAAAGAGTAGAAATAGTAGTAAGTATAAAAACTACTCATTGAATGTTTCTTTCATTTTTTTTCTTTTTTCTCTATTCCATATTTATATATTCTTATATATTTTAACAATATTCTTTTTTGAATTTTTATATCTCTAATTTTTTCAATTAGCGAATATAATATTAGTTCTTTTAAAAAACAATTATCTCAAATATATGATTGAGATCTACTACAGTACGGATTTCTTTCCTAATATTTTCTTTTTTTTATATTATTACTCGAAAATATAAACAATAAATGAAATGAAATAATCCGATTATAAATATTATTAATAAATTTTAAAAAAAAGGTTAAAACATTGACATTTAAAGTCTTAATTATTTGTTCTTATTTAAAAAAAATTAAATAATTGGTTTCCTGATTTTGTGACACTCTACGCAACTAATTAATTTTTTTTTGCTAAAAAATGTCGTTTCTTGTCTTGGACTTTTGCTAAAATTAATTATATTAAGAATATATTATAGCAATTAATTTACCAATATCCTTCATAAAAAATTAATATATAAAAAGGACAGAACCATTCTAATTTTTTTACAATAATTTGTTCTTTCTTTTTCATTTTTCACTTAATCTTTTCGTTTGTTTCCTTTAAATTTCTACCATAATTTTGTATTAGGAAAAATCGCAAGTGTCAGTTAATATATAATTGGTACTCGGTAATTTTATAAGTTGAAAAAAATCAAAACTTCAGCCTTAAAATCTTCTAATTGCGTTCTGCCTTCATTGTCCTTTGATATGTGTTTATTTCAAATTCTTTTTTTTGGTGCCAGTGCTCTAGTTTCTCCATTTTGCTTAATTTATGTCAGTGTTGCATGGGTTATTAGAAAATGTAAACCAGATTACGATTAAGACACAACTTTCGCAAAAAATTACTCTATTTTATTATTATTTAATTTTTTTTTTTGCACTTAATTTTTTTGTCCTATTGCATTTTATATTACAAAGTATTTTACTTTAACAGGTAACATAAAATTGTGGTGCAACAAGATTTTCCCAGATAATATTCTAATCAAATATTTGAAGGGAACTTTCTTTGTACTCACTCTTTCATTATTAGAGACAACAATTTTATTTTTATTACTGTCAGCTTAGATTTCATATGTTAGCGTAGAGATTTTTAAGCACTATCACACTCTTTATTTTCTAACTTACTAGAAGTTAATATTTTGTTTGAATTACCTCTATTTATTCGATTTCAATTTTTGCATTGTTATTCGTCATGTTGATTACATTATATATTCAATTCACATCAGCATTAAGGTTAACTTAATAAAATACTGTCGTTTTTTTCAGGAAAGATTAGAAAGTTTCACATAAAGAAAGGTGACCAACAGTATTTCCATTATAAAAAAGTGTCCAAATTCCATACACCTCAATAATTGAGTCAAATTTCATGTTGGTAAAACCACCACTTTTCAATGTTGTATTCTTTGCTTAAATCTTTCCAATCAGATTAGTCATATTTTCCTTGAGGAGTTTTTTGTTACATAGTTCATCTTTTTTTGGACTTTCTTCATTTATGCATTATAAGTACATATAATATAGACATCAATATTCCCGTTTCTCTCAATATTTAATAATAAAATTTTCTATCTTCGTCTTGAAAACCATATTCTAATTATAACTTGTTAAGATTTAGCCATATCCTCGCTTTACAAAGAGTTTACTTTCGTAAATATTTCCAATTTCAGTTTATCTTCATCAAAACATCACTGGTCTAAATGTCAGTAAAATATACCACTAAAATATGCTTAAAATTGAACTTATTGATACGTATTGCTTTTCACTCTTTAAAATTAAAATTGATAAATGTTATATTGTTGAATTATAAGTTGACACACTAATATTACTGGTAAGGATAATATAGAAAAATAGTAGTACCATATCGTATGTCAATATTTCGTTATCAGATTGTAAAAAATGTAGGAATATTAATCTCGTTACATACAGAAGCTAGCTATCAGTATCCATATAAAAATATTTTGAACTTCTAAAACAATATAGCTACTCCCATAATTTCTATTAGACAGACACCTATTTTTAATACAAGCTGTAGTAATACAGCAGTGACAAGACAATACATTGGTATATAACAAGAGCATTTACAGGAACTATATTACAAGAGATTCTAACTAACAGGAAGTTCTTTTGCATAACAGTTAAATGAACATCATATAACAATCCTATTATTAATATAATCAAATGTCTTGACAACAATATTATCCAACTTCTTAAAGAAACGTTCCCAACAACATAAATATCGCAGTGACAAAAGCTATTCTGATGACAGTATACAACAAAATATTGGCTAACAATCCCAGATATATTATTTTTAATATTCTAACAGTTCTTTTGTTATTATAAAAAATATTTAACAATAATTTTAAATATATTTATCCCTCCTAAAATATCCTTAGTAGTAAATTGTAGATAGCATAAAGCAAATGAAGTATCACCCTTTCATAATAATAGACAGAAAATTTATATGCTGCACTACCTTTTAGTAAAATACAAAAGAAAAGATAAATCATTAATTAGTAATACTCTATAGTAATCTTAACAAAAATTTTTCCTAAATTTTTTTTAAATTGGTCTCAAATTTATTATAATTTTATTTTCTTAATCCATTGATACTGTTAAGTAACAATCAATAATATTTCTATATAGTTACATTTTTACTTCCATATTTAGACACACATTCAGATAATATCACTAGTGTTAATAGTATTTTATCCCATAAATATAAAATCAATACATCAAATCTACATATTCCACGGAAACAATATCCTCTTGAGAAAACATTTTCTAATCAATGAGAAAGACCTTATGTCGTAAGTTAAAAGGGTAAAAACAGCCTTAATGTAAGTCTGAAGAAATAAAGGAGGATATTATGGAAAAAAAATAAAAACAAAACTAAATGTTTAGAATTGTTTAAGTATAAGATTTGCGGACTCATTATCCCAAAGTTGCACTAGCAAAATCTAGATCAGTTCATCACTATGTCTGTAATAAGTAATCAGTTGCTTTTGTTGTAGTTTAGCTTACGATGAACAAAAAGGAATCTTAAAGCATGGTTGTGTGAATATTTATATTGATAGATTAGCCTTGCTGAAATAGAACCTCATAATCGGCACTTATATCATTTTCTATTTGATATGATATGGTATCATTATTTGAAAGTTCCACATACCTTCTAGTAGGAATAGAAATACCATTCAATGATGTACCATTGACAGATTCTAAATCCATGATATAAGCACAAAGTCTACCTTTTATTTCTCTAAATTGTATTACACAGTGTTGTTTAGAGTAACTTCTATCAGGTATACCTATATCTAAAATACTATTTCTTGAAGAGTAAATACCATTGGAGGTCTTATTAATACTAATACGACCAATAAGATAGGAACTTTTGGTTTCAAGATTAAATTCTTTGATTGGGAAGGCAGATGCTTTACGATATAATTTTGCCTTCAAAATTGGTCTCTTATGTAATGGAATATGGTGAGTGTTAAAGTATTGTTTTGGAGAAATTGCATCAGCTGGTTCGGAATATTTCAATTGGATCCCATTAACAATTTCACACTCATCTAATAACCCTGATTTTTCAAATATGGGTATATTTTTACTCGAATATTTTGCCTGATAATAATGTCTTGGTGCGTAGTCAAAAGGAGGACGTCTCATCTTGCAGAAGCAATAGTATATCGTATTAACTAATATCCAAAAAGCAAAGCTAATATCAAAATTTTAATACCTTCAATACACAGGAGACATAAAAGTTGAGTTACAACTACTCTAACAAATTTATAATTTGTAAATGTCCATAAAATGATAGAAAACAGAATGTACTATTCTGTTATCACTGTGTGAGTGTTACCTTAGAATTGTACTATCTTTTTTAAAGTTGATTCTCTCCATTTTATTTTGACGAGTGAAATTTTTCGTTTATATTAATAATTTTTTTCCTCACTATTTTGAATCAGTGAACTTTATAAAACTATAGATTGTACCTAGTAATGTGTTGCATTTAAAGCTATTAATTTATACAGAAAAAAAGAGAGAAGAAAAAGCAATCAACGTGTTACTGTATATATTGTATTTTATAATACTTCAACAATATCAAACAGAAAAGTTATACTTATCATCACTACGAAAGCCTTCTATCCATTTACCATGCCATCATCTTTTGAATCCCAGTTATTTTTGTCTAGACCGTATCTCACCAAAAACCAAATTATGTGTGCACAAAGGAATACAATCACTGATCGAAGAACTTATAATCAGAAAAAGCTTGGTATTCTTAATTTTTTATCCGAACTTTGTATCAAATTGGAGTTACCTAGAAAGACTTTAGAAACCGCTATGTATTTCTATCAACGGTACCATCTTTTCAATAGTTTTGAAACAGAACTATGTTATACAGTAGCCACAAGTTGTTTAGTTTTAAGTTGTAAGCAAGTAGAAACAGTCAAGAAGGTTAATGAGATTGCTATTCTATCATTACAAATTCGTAATATGATTAAAATAAATCCTAATATATTGGAATCATTTAAGAAAAGATTATATCAAATCGAATTAAGGATACTGGAATCATGTAATTTTGATTATCGTATCAATAACAATGTCTATATTGATGAATATATTATAAAGATTGGTAAAACGTATTCCTTTGATTTTAAAGTCTGTAGTTTAGCGTGGTGTATAGCGTACGATGTTTTAAAACTCGATGTGATTCTCATGGTACCACCACCTATAATTGCATTAGCTACAATAAAAATTGCATACGAGCTTTATAATTTAAAACATTGGCCATTGAATAGTCATGAAGCGATAGGTGCAGATGAAGTTATAGTGGATGACATTATGTTCCATATAATAGATTTCTACATTAATGCATTTGATTTATGCGATTTGAAGTATAACTTACCAGCAGATTTGGATCCAATTAGCGTTGAAACATTCATTCAAATAAAGAGTCAGTTGGGACCTGAAGTCAATTCTGAAGACGTACCGAATAACTATGTAAAATATGATATATTTTTGAATAAACCTAGACAATATTCTGTTCAAGAAAGAAGATATGTCCTTTCCTCTAAGTTTTTAAAGGAAGAATTAGAATCCTTACAGAATGTGTAACCATATATATATATATAGTATTATGTAGATGATATATTAAGACAACTTTGATAGAAGATATTTATACCTATTTTGACGAAGTGGATCAAGTTTTATAAGCTTTTCTAAGTAGCCTTTAAAAACTGACCTATCAGTTAGATTATCGAAAGAATTTTGAATCATATCTATCTCTAGAATAATTTTCAAACACCAAAAGTTGTCCTTACCAGAAAACTCTAATTCATCCATGTTAATCATTTCAGCATTCTCTCTAAGTTCCTTCAAAAATTTTGAATAACCATCTTGACCCAATAATTCTTTTACAATAGGGAATTTTATCATCCATATTATATAAAACCAGACAGACTGATCTTCTGCATCTGTAAATATTGCATTTGTGATATATTCTATTTCTTTATTCATAAAATCATATTTATCCGCAATTTGATCGTTCGATAGCATATTTGTAATTAATTGAACTCTTTGATGCCATGCAGAATAATTTGAAATATTTTTGTTAATTTTTGAAGTTACATACTCAAACTCTTGTTTGTTTAGACTGTTCTTGGTCAATTTTTCTATATTGGATATCACAACCCTTCTATAATGCCATCCGTGGAAATTTCTCGCATCCATTTCCAGTAATGCATTAACTACGATTAATTCACCTTGCCACATTTTTAGTTGGTTTATAGGAATGTTATTTAATATCCAAACTCTATGATTCCAAATCCAGTAAACTTTAGGAAATCTCTTCAACTGAATCATAGTAAACTTTAATTCATCTTGCCAAAATTTTTCATCTATCAAATTACCTATATTTGTAATAATATCTCTACGATAATTCCAAGCTGTATTAAATTCAGGGTTTATATCTAACACTTTTGTGGTCAACCGCATTGCTTCTACTGAATAATTGTTATTGTCACGAAATTGAAGCATTTGTTCCACCAAGGCCCTGTATGTTTCTATCTTCTTTTTATCTTCCTCTCTTTTATGTCTCAACAGTTCTTTTGTCCATTGTTTTCTCTTAATTCCATGCTGCATATTGATATATTCTGACAACTTTATTCAAAAATTACTTGATATAATAAACACAGATTAAAACTTTCTAATAGACAAGTCAACAATCTTATTTTCTTTTCAATATTACTGTTATTATTTCGTATTTTTGTCTTTCACTTGATTTCATATAATAACACTAAATGTACTCTCTGAAAAATTCTTATATATAGAGAAAATGAGCTACTTTAAATACAGAAGTATACATTTTGTTCCATATCCTTATGATAGTACCTACTCTTTTTCACAATCCTTGACGATGTCAACAAATAATTTCAAGAAATTATAATCTCTATAAAAAAATCAAAACAGAAAAGTTTAGATATTTGTATATGAATTACAGTTAGCACTCATTAAAGAGAAAAAAATCCAATTAAAACAGCTAATCATCACAGGTGGCCACTATAATTCAAAACACATATATCAATCATATCTAGTTATATTTGTCCTTATATTTTTTATTTTGTAATTTAGTATACTTTCCTTTATTTTTATTACAAACAAAGATACACAATGAATTCCTCAATTGCTTTAAAAGGTTCCACAAGAATAATAACAGAGTTTTTTGAATATTGTGTTAATTCTATTCTTTATCAGAGAGGTGTATATCCTGAAGAAGATTTTGGTACTGTCAAAAAGTATGATCTAACATTAATGAAGACGCATGATGATGAATTGAAATCATATATTCGTAGGATTTTAGGACAAGTTCACAAATGGATGCTTGGAGGTAAATGTAACAAATTAGTTATTTGTATTGTGGATAAGGATGAAGGTGAAGTGGTGGAACGTTGGGCATTTGATATTGAAAGAATATCTGTTGAAAATAATGAAAATGAAAATAATCATAGTCAATCAGAATCTAAACTATCAAAAGAAGAGATTCAAAAAGAGATTCGAGCATTAATTAGACAAATTACTGCTAGTGTTACGTTCTTACCTGATCTATCCAATAAAGGGCGTTATACGTTTAATGTGTTAGCATATACAGATGCATACGCTAGAGTGCCAATGGAATGGGGAGATTCAGATGGCAAAGAAATTGAAAATGGAGAGGTTATGCAATTCAGAAGTTTTTCTACCGGCAATCACAAGATTGGTGCACAAGTCAGTTATAAATATTAATTTTTTTAATTGAAGAAAACCAACGAACTATGAAAAAAAGAGATTTAAAGTACATGTCAATATGTCTTTTGCTTTTTCTTTTTTTAACAATTTCCTTATAATATCGATCATGTTTGAACTTTGTTTGCTTATTCGATATATATGTTTTTATTCAAAAATAGTATAAACATTCTTATATTAAAAAAAATAGAAGAGGTCAGAATTTTACAGTAAAAAAAATTGTTTTATGGTGAATTGATTAATGGTTGTATAACTTACACAGAAATTATATCAAATATGGAAAATTTATTCATTAATAGTTGTTTGGATACTATTTGTGTTTTTGCTGTATAAAATTCGAATATTAATAGTCACTTATAAGTCAATTTGAAATTTTATAAAGCATGAAAAAGTGTTTCAAAAGCAACTAATAATAATTTATGGGTGCATAGAAATTATATGAATAAACAGACATTGTTCATGCTTATTTGAGTTTTTAATGATGCGCTGATTTCCGATTTGCAAATTATTAGATCAAATATTATTTGGAATGGTCTTGAAACGATTATATCAGGAAATTGCAAGTCCTAGTATAATGACTTTTTAAAATCTGCGAACAAGAGGGAAGAAAATACGCTTAGGAACCCCTTTCCAGATGCCAATTTTTTTGGAGAAGGCTCATTCTATTATATAAAAATTCATTCTATAACTCTATATGACCCTTCCCATTTTATTTCCGTCTGATTTTAATCAATTATGTTTTATTGTGATATCTTAGAACACCGATTGCTTTTTTAATTAAATACACCTGTGCTTAACAAACTTTGTGATTGTAGTTTGATTTCAATTCGAAGAAGTACAAAAATGAAGAATAAATATGGGTAATATTAAACTTAAGTCTTACCAATATATAAAATATATAAATAATTATCCTACAAAATATGAGCATTGATGCCTGTGGAAAGTTGTAAATTTCCAATGTTTGTTATTCACAACTAAGATTTTTTTGTTTACTGAATCGTATAGAAAAAATAAATGTATGCGGTTTTTTGATTAGTGAGTACTAGTTCATTCTTTATTCTTCTTCTTTTTATTTTTTTTTGAAATTTTATACATCTCACATTATCAAGATAATATAAATGTACAAACGTTAGAATATATATACTCGCTAAAATTAAAATTACTATTATAAATTCAGAGTGTTTTTGAAAATGTATCATTTCTCTGTTTGGAAGTTGGTGCAATTTATAATCCACGTCTATAATAAAATCATACATGATCAAATAATCATGAACAGAGAGATAATTGATAATTGCAAAATATGTATCAAGACTAAAAAATAAATAAATCGATAAGTCTACTAATGCGTTTCCAGTCTGAACAACGAACTTAGAATATAATAGTTTTTAACAAACATATGAGATAAATATATATAGATGGTTTGCTTAATAACTGGAGATGAACTAATAGTCAATTTTAACCACTATACTGTTTACAGTGCCAAAAAAGATTGTTGGAAAATGAGAGTTTATTACTGTCATTTTCATAAGAATTATTTTTTAATTAGCTTTTCTGTATGATATGCGGTGAACAGATGTACCATAATATTAGAAAGACACTTTATTTTTCAGCAAATATGTTTTTCAGAGATTTGAAAAAAAATGAAAGACTTAAACTAATATTTGAAATAAATACAAGTATTTCTACTATGTATACTTTATAATTAATATACACATAAATTTAAGATAAAAATAACAAGCATATATAACTTAATGATGTCTTCCATTACCACGGACGCTGAGGGCTCCAAATTCCAACATTACCTTTAATATGAAAACTGAATTCTCTAAAGTTCAGCAGTATCTAGTATTATATATAATAACAATTAATCAGGCAATCAACCAATAAATAAAATAAATAAATTTAATAAATTATAGTATGCTTAATATAAATTATATTAAACACTAATCACGGAGTGTGTATTGTATAATAAAGAGGCAACGCCACCGAGATTACGTAAGATTCTATCTGAATCTAGAGTGATCTATTGTGTTTTAAGAACAACGTGTCCATTTGCCACCTAGTGTACAGCGTGTTTACATATCTTTGTTACTGCGCCACCATAACATATTATGTTTATGTATACCGTGTTCATTATAGTTCTACTACGCCACCATAACCTATTGTCCTAAATGTTCTATGATCTTCGATTATATTATTGTAACTAATAATAAAGATATGGACTACTAATCCATTAATATATCAAGTTGAATAGTTGATCGAGTTCCAGAAATATATAAAAGGACAACGTTTTCTGTAGATGGAACTATCTTCTATCACTCCTCTCTTACACATAATTTAAATATATTATATATAAAACAAAACAACCAACGAACATCCAACGGAAAATACAATAAGTAAATAGTATAATTATATAAGCTCGACATAGCCGTTAATATATAAGACCGTATTAATAATTGCATTACCGATTGTATCAATTATTGTCTCGATTATTAATAGATTATCCGTTTGATATTTCTAGTGCTTCCCCGAATAACACAAAATTCTAATTATATTATATTACAGCGATGTGTATAATTGTTGTAGTATGGTGTGGTGAAGTTCTTTGTGTATTCCAGGGAAGCGCAAATAATATTAATAGTAATTCAAATAATCGAGACAGTAATCAACTATAGTCGATAGTATAATTACTAAAACGGTCTTATATATTAAGCGGCTTATATCGAGCTAATGTACTTATTCGAAGTTACTTGACTTGTTACTTGCTTGTTTCTTTTTTGTTTATACATAATATATAAATTATTTACAAGAAACGATTATGGAAGATGATCTTTTATCTCCTGAAAACGTTGTCCTTTTATATGTTTTCTGGAGCTCGATCGATTATTCAGATTACTACATTAATGACTTGACTGATTCAAACCCTAAAATTTATTATATTAATTTAGGTGCACTACTGGATTAGAACTGCATCCCAATTCTCTAATCATGGTGATTAGTAATACACGTGGGACTTAATAAAACAATAGGTAAATTCTAGATTTGCCAAGATCTTATGTAATCCAATCTTTTTATTATGCAGCATCTAATGTTGTAGCACATGTATGGCTTATTAATACACTAATTGGTTCTAGATTCATTCAGGATCTTATGTAATCTTGATGGTTATAACTATTCTATTCCACAACATCTTCCTCTCTCTCTTGGGAACCTTGTTTCCATAATTGTACGAAATTGTCAATTAAAGATTGACCAATATTTGTTGGGAGTAAGTTAAATTCTTCTACTGGATATTCTACTGTAATAGTCGGATCAACATCTTCCATATGACAATAAAACACTTTGTTATCTTTATCGTAACCGACTACATTAATAATTTCATGTACTCTTAATTTCCTTTCGGCAGCAGTATTAGGCGGATCTTTTGGATAGCGGTCTTTTCTACGTTTTAACGGTTTTAGTTTTTCAACATTAATAACTCTGTGAGTCTTTTTCATCGAAGGTAAATCTAATTCGTAAGCATTGTCATTTATTTTCTTAACTACCTTAAATGGGCCAACGTATATGGGTTGTAGCTTTAGATATTGACCTCTCTTAAAATAAGCATCACGATGTAGCAGTACAAAATCACCAATTTCAAAGGTAACTTCCTTCCTCCCTTTGTTATGTGTAACTTCCATGTTGATCTGATTCTCAGTTAAGAAATCTTTTGTGCGTAAAGTAAGTGCTTTCAACTTTGTGGCTAGTTCTTGTGTTGAATCATGACGGGAAGAAACAGCATCTCCTGTAACTATGATTGGTTCATTAGGGATGTATCCAATATCTACTTCAAAAGGAGCTGTCTTGGTTACGCGATTGGGAGTAGAGTTATAGACGAATTCGATGTGAGGAAGTAAACGATCCCATTGTCTATGATTGTTACCAGTATAAGTCTTTAATAACCTATTAAGGATCTGTATTGTACGTTCAGTTTGACCATCTGTTTGTGGGTGATTTGCTGTGGACATTTTCAATTTTATATTCAACCTTTTTGCCATTTCTTGGTATTCTGCAGAGGTAAAACGAGGGTCTCTATCTGAAGTAATGGAATATGGAAATCCATGGTAAGCGAAAATATAACGGAATAAAGCATTAATAACGGAAGTAGTATCAAATGGGTAACTACCAGCAATTAAGTGAGTTCTTTTTGAAAACATGTCGACTACAACCATAATCATGTCGTTACCTTGTTCTGATTTAGGTAAACCAGATACAAAATCTATGCTAATATTTAACCATCGACCTTCGGGAACTTCAGAAGGCATCAATAAGCCCTGTCTATTAGGGCGATGAGATTTAATCAACTGGCATTGTATACAGGAAGAGACATATTCATTAACAGAGTGGTGTAATTTTGGCCAATAATAACGACTTGCAATTTTATTGTATGTAACGGTTGAACCGAAATGACCACCATAAAGGCCATGGTCGTGATATATTCGAAGGACTTCATTTCGTTTAGCGTCGGGAACAACATAGCGTTCTTTAAAGTAAATAATATTGTCATTAATTGTAAAACAATGGCGAAAGGTTCTTGATAAGTTCAATTTCTTCATATATTTCTTGAACAATGATGAGTTGCAAATGGGTAAGTCTTTTGTATCAAGTTTGGTAATATAAACAAAACAGGCAGCACATAATGGGTCAGCTAGGTATTCTTCGTACCAATTTTTCGGATCTAATGTGACGGCAGCATCTTCAATAGCAGCAATATTGTAATCTGCTCTGGAAATAGCATCAGCTACTACATTCTTTGGACCTGCTAAGTATTCTAGTTTAAAATCATATTCGGCTAATTCATTTAACCATTTAATTACTCTACGAGAGGGTTCTTTGTTCTTTTGTGCCGTTAGTAAACTAATATGGTCTGTTCTCAATATAAAATGCATGCCATGAAGCATATATTTAAAATGTGATAAGGCTTCGACAATGGCTAGGAGTTCAAGATCTCCAGCAGAGTAATTTTTTTGAGCGCCTTGTAAAGTTTTTGAAAAATAACCCACGACCCCGAGAATTTTTCCTTGCTCATTCACTTCTTCGAGTACAGCACCTAATCCATTCTTTGAAGCGTCGGTTGTTAATCTGTAATGACCATCGTGTTTAAAGGAGACTAATATTGGGTTTGAGATTAGGTGTGACTTTAATGTGTTAAAGCTCTCATCTTGATCCGTCGACCACTTACTTTTACCATGTATGTAATCCTGAATCGGTTGTTGGATGTGAGAGCAGCGGGGTATAAAGCGTCTATAATAGTTTATCATACCCAAAAATCTTTGAGCTTCTTTAATTGTTCTGGGAGTGGGAAATTGTTCTATAGCTGCACATTTCGAGATCAACGGTTGGATTTTATTAGCAGAGATAGTGTATCCCAAAAATTCAACAGATTTAGCGGCAAAGTTACATTTTTTCTTTTTTACAATTAATCCTTCTTGAGTTAACCTTTGCAATACGATGTCTATATGTTTCCAATGTTCATCAACGGAACGGGAGTGAATTAAAATATCGTCGAGGTAAACACAGACATATGGTAAGTCCCTAAATAAATCAGCCATATAACGAGCAAACGTGCTTGGAGCATTAACGAGACCAAACGGCATGACGGTATATTCATACTTTCCATTAGGAGTAACAAAAGCGGTTTTGAAACGATCGTCCATTTTCATAGGTATTTGGTGATACCCTGAGTGGAGGTCCAAAGTTGAAAAAATGGTTGAAGAGCCAATCTTGGCCAATAGGTTGTCGATTCTAGGTAATGGAAACGGGTCTTTGATTGTCACAGTATTTAGAGCTCTGTAGTCCACACATAAACGATATGTACCATCTTTCTTTTTAACTAGAACCACTGGTGAACTACAGGGTGACTTGGAGGGTACAATGAATTTCTTTTCGAGAAGGTCGGCAACGATCAGGTTTATCTCTTGTTCTATTTTTGGTGTCGTCTGATATGGCTGTCTTCTAGGCAGGCGTGCACCCGGCTTAATTTCGATCTCGTGTTCAACCTTTGGAGGTTCAGCGAATTTCTTAGGTGGTAAATCATCGCGGACTGTAGCAGAATATTTCTCTTTTAACCAGCGAGGTAGTTTATCAAATCGATCATCTGTATCTGTTTCAGAAATCTTTATAGCAAACACAGCAGCAGCATTTTCAACATCTAATTCTTCGGTATCATTCTCGGTAAGTACGGATACAATGTATTCAGGGACCGGTTTCTTGTTATTTAATATCTTGTGGAGCAGCGGGTGAGATGATATAATCGGGTGTCCTATTATGATTTCAAAAGTAATAGCATCAGTTATGTATACGGGTGTTTTAATTTTTATGTCATCGAGTTCAAGTAAAATTTCGGTGGATTCGTTAGTGTATGACGATTCGGATGATACAACACCTCTAAAACGGAATGGCGGAGCGGTAGAACGTGTTAACTTGAGGTTGTCAGCAATATCGGCTCTAATAAATGATGTGGGGGAACCAGTATCCACTAAAACATTGACAGGTTTTTCTTTAATAAACATTTTAATTTGGCAACTGTTGCCTACGAGTGGATGGGGAGCGGACACGATGGGAGCTAGTGTGACGGTGTTGTTGTAGAATTGTTTTTCATTTGGGACTGCTCGCCTTACGGTTAGGGCAGTCACTGTAGCGGTGTAATGGCTTGTAACAATAGAAACATAAACCATGATCAATACAATATTGACGAGAGGGACGCTTAATTGGTTGTTTGTTTGCTTGGGAAGATTTGTGATTTCCCTTTCTGCCCCCTCTTCCGTGTGAACGATAAACAGCAGCAACTTGAGGATGATGATCAGTAGTAGAGTCCATAGGGACTGGGTTAAGAGCAGCGGTCATATGGATGTCTCCATCCATATCATAGGTGGTGAAGGTAGGAAATGAACGGTTGGTGATGGAAACTGTTTCACTGGCAGCTTCCATAGCAGCATCAACAGTGGTAGGGCGAGCTAGAGCTACCATACGGGCAGTATCAGGAGTAAGACCGCGATAATAAAAAAGTAATTCTCCCTTGGGAGTCCAAATGTTTGAAGGCATCAAAGCTAATAGTTGTGAAAACTTTTGATTATAAGCGTCAATGCCAACGGTAGCTTCCTTCAAGCGTTGGAACGCATTGAGGATGGCATGAGGGTCGATCATACCAATAAACTTATTTTTAAAATCCACAAGGAATTGTTCATAGGAATGTTGGTCATGATTACGGATCCATTGGACATACCATTGAGCAGCGGGTCCAGTTAAGTTTCGGCCAAAAAAAGCTATACGATCCACATCTGTTTGGAGGTTTCGAGCATAAAGTTGTGCTTCGACAGTAACAAGGAAATCTGGTAGTTTAAATAAATCATAGCGACCAGAGAAGCGCATTGGAGCAGTACTGTAGTATTTGGAATCGGATGGGACTGGAGCAGGAGCAGAAGTAGGGTCAGCGGTTAGGTTAGTAGTTGGAGCAGGAGTAGTGGTTGGTGCGGTGGTATGATGTTCTGTAGCCGTAGATGCATCAATAGCGTCTAAAAATTCGTTCATATTTAAATTATTCGAGGACATGATGAAATAAACGCTACCAGTTGTTGTAGTATGGTGTGGTGAAGTTCTTTGTGTATTCCAGGGAAGCGCAAATAATATTAATAGTAATTCAAATAATCGAGACAGTAATCAACTATAGTCGATAGTATAATTACTAAAACGGTCTTATATATTAAGCGGCTTATATCGAGCTAATGTACTTATTCGAAGTTACTTGACTTGTTACTTGCTTGTTCTATTTTGTTTATACATAATATATAAATTATTTACAAGAAACGATTATGGAAGATGATCTTTTATCTCCTGAAAACGTTGTCCTTTTATATGTTTTCTGGAGCTCGATCGATTATTCAGATTACTACATTAATGACTTGACTGATTCAAACCCTAAAATTTATTATATTAATTTAGGTGCACTACTGGATTAGAACTGCATCCCAATTCTCTAATCATGGTGATTAGTAATACACGTGGGACTTAATAAAACAATAGGTAAATTCTAGATTTGCCAAGATCTTATGTAATCCAATCTTTTTATTATGCAGCATCTAATGTTGTAGCACATGTATGGCTTATTAATACACTAATTGGTTCTAGATTCATTCAGGATCTTATGTAATCTTGATGGTTATAACTATTCTATTCCACAACAATAATTAGTGCAGCTTTGGTAGCTCAGTAGGAAGAGCGTCAGTCTCATAATCTGAAGGTCGAGAGTTCGAACCTCCCCCAGAGCATTTATTTTTGCAATTATAATATGTGTAATATCCCTGATATTACTGTTAGGGCTTGTTTAGAAAAATGAGGGTTGACGATATTTTTCTAAACTTTCCTTTTTGCAAAATTTTACAAACACACATAAAAACAGGAGTAACCCACATAAGTACAAGAGAGCAACCAAGAAGAAGAAGAAAAAGGAACCAAGGACTACCTAGGTTTAGAGATAGTATATAAGTGTATACTATTAGGTTAACTTAGATTAAGGATATATAGATATATATATATATAGGAATATTACAGCTAGAGATATAGAAAGAGTCTATTCTTATATCTATCCAAGTGAAATATTATTGAGATTTCAATCAGAACTACTGTTATCAGAAACACATAACCTCAGGGTTATTACATACAGAAGCAAAAAGTTTTGCTTCCAATCGGATTCGAACCGATGATCTCCACATTACTAGTGTGGCGCCTTACCAACTTGGCCATAGAAGCAAATCTCCTATTCTTCGTTGTGGAATAGGATAGTTATAACCATCAAGATTACATAAGATCCTGAATGAACCTAGAACTAATTATTGTATTAATAAGCCAAACCCATGCTACAACATTAGATGCTGCATAATAAAAAGATTAGATTACATAAGATTTTGGCAAATCTAGAATTTACCTATTGTTTTAATAAGTCCCACGTGTATTACTAATTACCATGATTAGAGAATTGGGGTGCAGTTCTAATCCACTAGTGCACCTAAATTAATGTGTTGGAATTTGGAGCCTTCTGCGTCCATGGTAATGATAGACATCATTAAGTTATAGATACTTGTTATGTTTTTTGTTGGAATTTGGAGCCTTCTGCGTCCATGGTAATGATAGACATCATTAAGTTATAGATACTTGTTATGTTTTTGTATTAAATACCTGTACATATTTATTATATAGTGTATTCAGTATACATTCTTTTATTTACTTTAAGTTTTCTTTTAAAGTTTTTCATTTCTTTTCAAATCTTCGAAAGACATATTTGGTGACAATTAAAATGTTTTCCTGATATTATGTACATCCGTACACCACATAATATATAGAAAAACTAATTAAAAATAATTCTTATGAAAATGACAGTAATAAACTCTCATTTTCCAACATTTTTGTATTAAATACCTGTAGATATTTATTATATAGTGTATTCAGTATACATTCTTTTATTTACTTTAAGTTTTCTTTTAAAGTTTTTCATTTCTTTTCAAATCTTCGAAAGACATATTTGGTGACAATTAAAATGTTTTCCTGATATTATGTACATCCGTACACCACATAATATATAGAAAAACTAATTAAAAATAATTCTTATGAAAATGACAGTAATAAACTCTCATTTTCCAACATAATGTAATAAATTTTAGGGTTTGGATTACTAATCCTTTAATGTATCAATCTTGTTGGAATTTGGAGTCCTCAGCATCCATGGTAATGGCAGACATCATTAAGTTATAGATGCTTGTTTTATTGTGTACTAACTACATGTATATACTTATTATATAGTGTGTACAGTATACATTTTTATATTTATTTCAAGTTTTCTTTTAAGATTTTCATTTTTCTTCAAAGCTGTGAAAAACATATTTGGTGAAAAATAAAGTGTCTTTCCAATATTGTGGTACATCTGCCCACCACATAGCATACAGAAAACTAATTAAAAAATAATTCTTACGGAAATGACAGTATTAAACTTTTATTTTCAAACGACCACATTTAATGATTCAAATATGAACTAATAATTTGTTAATACCGAAACCGGAACATCTTGAACAATTGACTGTCACATTGTGGTTAATTGTTATGTTTCTTCTTATCTGTTTTGGAAAAATGGTAATTTATTTCCAAACTGAATTGGAATTTCTTACAGCTCTATTTAACTTTTTGTAGACCTTAATTAACTAGCATTTAAATTCTTGTTAATTTGCATTATTTTTATGGTAAAGCAAAATAAAAAATACTCTATTATAAAATTCGGATATACACTAGAAAATAAGAAATCAATTTAAAAATTTATATTGACAAATGTTCACAACTTTTTTTTGCAAAAGAAAAAATCACTATTATTACAGTTGACTAAAAGAATTGATAATAGTTATTAACATATAATTATACAACAGTTTGGAAAAATGAATTAAATTTACAACAATTATTATTCAGATGATGATTGTATAAATTATACTGTGTATTCTAGACTATTACCAAATGTAAGGGTTATCTCGAGTAATATACTAAAATATGGATATTAATCATATATATAAACACTTATAAATTATATAATTGGTTAATTCTAACTATTAAATAGATTAGTCTTGGATATTTGTCTTGTTCTTCTTAACCTATTAGATAGATTATGAATATTAATGCTGATAATTATCTCTGGCACTATCTCTCAATAATCAAGGGTCTCTTAAGTAAGCTTCTTAATAATTTGCCACCAATGTCCATCCGATGATCATATGTTCGTTCGAATACACTCAGAACCTTGAGCCCAGAGTTTCGGTTGTTCCAAGTCCTTCGCCTCGACATTAGGCGTTACCCGCAGACTACGTATTTCAGGATTTCCAGTTAAGGCTCCTTACACTAAACTTTATTTATATATTTTTGAAAAAGATTTTTAGTAAAACATGAATGCAAAATGATGATATATATTTTTTTCAAATACAGGCCTTTTTCAAAAATATATAAAAAACTGGTATAGGAAATACAGTGTAAGGAACCTAACTGAAAATCCAATAGATACGCAATTCCGAGGGTAACACCTAAGTGTCTGGATGGAGGATTGGTACAGCCATGTGCGCAGTGGCTCGTATAAGGTATTAAATCTGATTGGAGAATTTCCAGGGAGTGGTAATTATATCAAATCTTATCAAGAGGCCTTTGATTATTGAGAGATATGCCAGGGGTAATCATCTTATTTAAATACATCTTAGTAATGATATTAAGAGTTACTTCTTAATGTCACACAAGAACAACAACAAGAAGTAATAATACTACACCAGGGTTATTAATTAGTGATATATAGAGCTTACGTAAGAGTGTTTATGCTTATACTAATTGATATGATTCATCCCTTTACATACAACAACTCTTACATAATACAAAAGAAAAAAATATGCCCCATTATTACATACTGTAGTATTATATGACTGAAAAATTTCTTTTTTTTGTTATTGCTTTATATTATTGATATGCATATATATACATATATATATACTAATATTGTTAAAATCCCTCCTATTAAGAATTGCTACACATAATTCGTTTTGTTTCATTCATTTTTTACCAACGTAATATTCCTCTCAACATCTACTACAATAAATAGTCCTAACAGGTAAATTGCAATTTTACAATCAATGCTGAATAAGTAAACATTTTTATTTATCTGTTATTCACAATTAAATCCAACATAACAATTTATTTGTTCCCAGAAAGAATTTGAAATATTATTTATTTTCATATAAAATCTATAAGCCTAAGATTATAAAAGAATATAACAGAAAAAAAAGAAAGCATATAAATTAATCCTTTTGAATTTTTTTCAGGAGTTTTTGTTTAATTGACTCCATCTTTTCAGCGCCACCAATCTCACCAGTGAAACTTATTAAAAATTCTTTTAGCAGCTCGTTCTCTGATTCTAATGATTGGATTCTACTTTGTAGTGAATTTGCTAAATTACCCAATTGCTGAATGGTATTCTCCAATTCTTTTTGCTTTTTTTGCTTTTTGTTAGAATCTATTTGAGATAATTTATTGTCATCGCTCTCATTATGAGCAATACCTAGCTGAGGTGATGATCTTTTCTTATTATTCTGTGATTTGCTGGTAGTGAGGACATCAGTTTGAGTGGTTCTATTATGATCAAGATTATGGAATAATGGTTTAAAATCTGGAATATATACGTTATTGTTAGGAAGATAATTACTATCGATAGAATGATCCACAACATTTTTTTCTGTTAAATTATTCATTTCCTGTTTTAGCTTCTGAGTCTTGATAATTTTTTTGTCCAATTTAGCTTTTAGTTCATTAACCTCCTTATTACTTGCTTCGATTAATGACATAATTTCATCTTTACTGGAATGACTACGAGCATCTTTCAAATTGGATACATGTTTATTATTTTGTGATTTGATGCTGTCTGCCAAATGTAACAGTATAATAGAGCATGATTTAATTGGATTTGTATCATGCAATTGATTTATTTTATTTAGCAGTTTTGTCCTATCATAATTTTTAACTGGAAATCTATTACTGTTGTTAAAATGTTGTTGATGATACGCCATAATTGCAGATAAAGAGATAATTTGATCATTAGTAAGTCCAGATTTAATTAATAAATCATTCACAGATTGTGGTATTGTTACACGAGGCAATAATGTGACCAAAAATTCAGTAGACATTTTAGAATAGTCAGGCACTTGAATTTGTGAAATTGTATTATTATTATTATTATTATTATTATTATTATTATTATTATTATTATTATTATTATTATTATTATTATTATCATTTATTGTTGTTGTTGTTTCTATTTCTATTTCTATTTCTGTTTCTTTTTTTTTTTCTGTTATTGATAAAGGTACAGAGGTTGAAGAAATTTGATTTGTAAGGTTACTAGTACTTGCAATATGCTGAGTATTTGTTATATTAGCATTATTATCGGTATGCTGATTAACTGTAGTAGAAGTAACTTCTGGAGAAAATGTAGATACTTCAATGTCTGTATTGTTATTATTACTGTTATTATTACTACTACTATTATTACTATTATTTGATATTAACTTATTATCCTTTTTCGAAGAGCACCTTGATTTAGAATAATCATACTGTGAAGTTAGAAACGTATTTCTTCTCTGTGATAAATAATGAGAATTTTTATTATTATTATTATTATTATTATTATTATTATTATTATTATTATTATTATTATTATTATTATAATTCTTACTACTACTACTACTATTACTATTAATGTTATTTTGAATATTTTCATTTATATTAGCACTATTAATATTATTAATCTTATCATCATCACTATCACCGTTATTATTATTATTGTTATTTAATTTTGGTTTATCTTCATCAGGAAATATAAAGACATCATCGGCAAAAGCACTTAATTCAGCAGCCAACTGTTCATCCAACATAAATGGGTTATTAATAAAGATAGAGGATGGTGAGGAAGTATTATTAGTATTAAAATTATCAGATATATCATTATTACTATTACCATTATTATCAAACTTTATATGAGTATTTCTTTGATTATTTTCATTTAGTATCCAACTATTTAAATTCATAAAATCATGATTAACGTTTGGTAAGAAATTATCGACGTATGCTAATTGTTCTAATAAAATATTTGAAGTAAAGTCATTATTATTATTATTATTATTATTATTATTATTATTCATTGATAAGATAGATTTATCCTTATTCTTATTTCTATTTTTATCTTTATCATGGATATCTTTAACACTATTATTATTAGTATTAGTATTAGTATCTGTATCTGTATCTGTATTGATATTAAATTTTAATTTATCTACTAAATCCAGTTTATTACCATGAATATGATCATCTACCCCATCCTCCTCCTCATCATCAGAGTTACCATATAAAGAAACATAATTTTTCCTATAATCCTGACTCATATTTTAATCAAAACAAAACAAAACAAAACGAAACGAAACGAAAGACCCAAAAAAAAAAAACACAAAAGAAAAAAAAAAAAGGGAAATGTATGTATAATCGACAAGGATTAAATTTAATTGATTGAATAGATAGTATTAATACGAATTGGTTTGCCTAATGTGATGTAACAATATCAAATCTAAAGATCTTTGTCACTTTTATTTTCACTCTCGTGCTCTTTCTGTATATCTTTTATTTTTATTTTTATTATTCCACTGATCTTAATATATTATTAAATTAATAGCTTGAAGGATAAATCTGTTTATAATCCAAATGTGACAAAATATAATGCATTAGGACTAGTAAATAAAAAAAAAAAAAAAAAAAGAAGGCCGATGTCAAAACACATAATATAAACAAACAGAATGTACACAGTTGTTGTATACAAGTTTTTACACAGTTTTCAGTAAAGTTGATCACAAAACACACACACTTTCAATATTTAACAGGTGATAAAAAAAAAAAAAAAGAATAAAAACAAGAAAATAAAACAAACTGTGTGAAAAAAGGAGAAATAAAAAAGAAAAAAGAAAAAAGAAAAAAGAAATTTCCCGTGAACAACACGGACCAACGAATCATAAATCACAAATCACAGCAACGGCGATGGCGGTGGCGATGACAATGGAGATAGTGGCTTCTCCCCTTTTCTCCCTTCTATTTTACTCAACAAGAAAATATTATATAGATGACGTGGGTGTGTGGGTGCAACAACAGCCACAGGGTAATATTTTTCGTTGTTGCCTTTTAGTCCTTTAATCCTTGTTTTGTTTTTGCTTGAGCGGTACCGGAAGGAAGACTTTCTTTTTTTGTTTTATTTTTTTTCCTACTCTTTCTCTCTTTTGGTTGCCGAAGATACGTCATTCTATCTCGCATATATTACATTTATTCTTTGTCTGACCGCAAAACAAGGAGAAAGGAAGTCGCGTTACCCTCCCCAACCACCGGATCGATGGATGGATGGATGAGTCAGTCACAAATCTCTCACAATTCAAAACCAAAGTCCAGTGTTCCTCAAAGCCAGCAAGAGACGGAGTTAAAATCCAAACAGAAAACAACAACAAATCTTTTTTTTATTTTATCTTTTTTTATTTCTTCGGTGTCCACTCCACATCCGCATCCGCATTCTATATAGTCGTTCTCTCCATCTTTCTTAGTAGAATTTCTAATTATCCCTGTGCCGGCCTGTATGACTCACTTGTTCTTGAAATCAAATCTTTGTCTTCAATTACTTTTACTACTATTACTACTACTACTACTATTACTATTACTATCACATAATCTTTTTTCCTCTCTTTCCCTTCTCTTTGTCTTTCAAGATTATAAAAAGTTAAAACATATATATCTAGATTATGTCTTTCGTTCCATTTCTTCTCTCTTAACTTTCTTCCCTCGAGCAGGTTCCTGCTTTTTTCTTTTTTCTTTTTTTCTTATTCACCTTTTATTAAGCTTACTTCCCTCTATGAAATAAATAATAATAATAATAATAATAATAATAATAATAATAATAATAATAATAATAATAATAAAATATAACATAACATAGCTCAGCATAACATAGCATAACATATAAACAAACTGAAATATTTTCGTTGCATTATCACATCTCATATCAGATCTTACATAACCTAACATAACACAACACAACACAATATAATATAACATAACATAAAAAACTATGGTAAAGCAAACTATCATCGCTCTAGCAGAGCATCTCACAAGATCCTCAAGATCCATCCCTCCTTTCAAACCATCCTTCAAAAACATGTTAAAAGACCCATCCAAAAAATATAAACCTTTCATATCTCCAAACATCCAAAACAGAAAATGGCCAAACAACAGAATCACTAAACCGCCCCGTTGGCTTTCCACAGATCTAAGAGACGGTAACCAGTCTCTGCCTGACCCAATGTCTGTAGAACAAAAGAAAGAGTATTTCCATAAACTGATCTCCATGGGCTTCAAAGAAATAGAAGTGGCCTTCCCCTCTGCCTCACAAACCGACTTCGATTTCACACGGTACGCTGTGGAAAACGCTCCAGACGATGTCACCATCCAAGCACTGGTACAGTCACGTGAACATCTGATTAGAAGAACGGTAGAAGCCTTGAGTGGTGCCAAGAGAGCCACCATTCACACATACTTGGCCACAAGCGACATGTTCAGAGAAATAGTCTTCAACATGTCACAGGAGGAAGCCATTGAAAAAGCTGTTGAGGCAACCAAGCTTGTCAGAAAGTTAACCAAGGACGATCCTAACCAACAGTCTACTATCTGGTCCTACGAGTTCTCTCCAGAATGTTTCAGTGATACACCAACAGATTTCGCAGTCAAAATTTGTGAAGCCGTCAAGGCCGCTTGGGAACCTACCGTGGATAACCCAATCATTTTCAATTTACCTGCCACCGTGGAAGTGGCCACTCCAAACGTCTATGCTGATCAAATCGAATATTTCGCCAACAATATCACTGAACGTGAAAAAGTTTGCATCTCAACGCACACCCATAACGACAGAGGCTGTGCTGTAGCAGCCACCGAACTAGGTTTATTGGCTGGTGCAGACCGTGTCGAAGGTTGTATCTTTGGCAATGGTGAACGTACGGGTAACGTAGATATCGTCACCGTTGCCCTAAATATGTACACCCAGGGGGTCTCTCCAAAACTGGATTTCTCCGATATGACCACAATCAAAGAGGTCGTGGAACGTTGTAATAAAATCCCTGTACCACAGAGAGCTCCATACGGTGGTGATCTAGTGGTTTCCGCTTTCTCTGGTTCACACCAAGACGCTATCAAGAAAGGTTTCGCATTACGTGAAAAGAATAAAGCTAATGGTGTCTCAAACGATTTCTGGAGAATGCCTTACTTACCATTGGATCCAAAGGATATCGGCAGAGACTATGAAGCTGTCATTAGAGTCAACTCTCAATCCGGTAAAGGTGGTGCTGCTTGGGTCATTTTGAGATCTCTTGGTCTAGATCTTCCAAGACCAATGCAAATCGAATTCTCCAACGTCGTTCAAAGCAATGCTGATAAGCTAGGCAGAGAATTAAAGGCCGAAGAAATTACAAACGTCCTAAGAGAACATTACAACTACAACAACGAGTATGCCAACACTATTAAACTGATCGACTATGATGTCGTTAAACATGGAAACGAACGCAGAATCTTAACCGGTAAAGTTAAAATTAATGGTAAAGAACATGCTATAAAAGGTACTGGTAATGGTCCAATTTCGTCCCTAGTTGATGCTGTCTCCAAATTATTGAACTGCAGGTTCGCTGTCTCCAATTACACTGAACATGCCTTAGGTTCTGGTTCCTCCACTCAAGCCGCTTCTTACGTCAATCTAACTTACAAACGTGAATCTGATAACGAGAAGTGCTACCAATGGGGTATCGGTGTTGCTGAGGATGTCTCTGATGCATCCGTAAGAGCTATTTTCTCCTCTATTAACAACGCAATTAAATCCGGCGAAGTCTCTATCCCATCTTCCTTTAACTAAGTAATAATAAATACACTATTATTCATATCCTTATACATATACACACATACATACATACATACATATATATATATATATACTTATACTTATACATATCTCAAAATAAAAGAAATAGAAGAAAAAAAAGACAATTATTAGAAAAAGAAGATATTAAAATTTTATGTACCACTATCAATCCATTCATCAAAAATAATCATCACGTTTACGTATTTATGGTATGAATACCTGCGTTTTATCCTGTTTACTTTTTATTATACCCTCTCTATACCTTCTTCCCACTTTCTGCAACTGCCTTTGACTCCTTTTTTTTCATATCTGCGACAATTTTCTGATTTGGTAAGATCTCTTGTGATTTTTTTACTATTTTACAAAAATCCTTCCATTTTCTTTTTTAACCATGATTCATAATATCTTTAAAAATAAAGAAAACAAATAGGAAGAGTGAAGAAGTCTGCTACACAAAAGTTTTACATTAGGTGACAAAGTACGTATATACAATACTCAGACTTACTTTGAAAGATACTTTCTACACTCATTTAATTGTTCTTATCTCTATTATCACAATCGTCCAAACGCCTTGAGTGATTTACAAAACACCACATTGAGAAGAAACTAGCTTCTAATTCCTATTTAATTTTTGTTTCATCGACATCTATTTTCATCTTTCCCTAAATGAGGTTATATGTATCGAATAGACATTCAGAAGATAAAAGAATTGCATTAGTATCCGAATCACATGCATTGATTTTCCAAGCTATAAACGGTTTTGACACCAGATCAAAATCATGTTCATTGACTTTGGTGCCAAGAGAGGAATTGAAAAATCAAGGGTACAAGAGATTAACGTATCGTGAAATATTTGGGTTTATTGGATTGATTGAAGTTGACAACAATATTTTTATTGGTACAATAACAGGTGCCTCAAAAGTGGCATCGCCTATACCTGGAGAAACAGTAAATAAAATCTATGCTGTTGATTTTCATTGTCTAACGGATTCTAGATGGGATTTTATAGATTTGGATTCACAGGGAAGACCATTAGACCAACAATTCAACAACCATGGCAATGAAAGTGATAATGACACCTATAAAACCAATATTGAAGGTTATGATTTAGACAGGTCAGCTTATTCTAATTCTATACCACTGCAACAACACCCCTGTTATCAATACAAAAAATTGTTATCTAATGGTTCATTTTTTTATAGTGCAGATTTCGATATAACATCAATATTACAAGACCGAGGATTGATTAATAGTAAAAAGAAGCATGTGGATAATGAAACGGGCACTGATAATATTAGTTCCACCGAATGTTGTAGAGAAGAATTTATGTGGAATAATTTTATGTTAAGGGAAATAATGCTCTATAGAGACAGGGCTGATAAATCTACACAGAGAATTTTAGATAAAAATAGATTTTTAACTACTATTATAAGAGGCTTTGCAGAGACAGTAATAACTTATATTCAAGATTGGAAAGTTTCAATGACCATAATATCTAAACAAAGTTGGAAAAGAGCAGGTACACGATATAACGTACGTGGCATAGATGACGATGGACACGTGGCAAATTTTGTTGAAAATGAATTTATTTTGTATTCGAATGAATATGGTTATTCATACACACAAGTAAGAGGTAGTGTTCCATTGTTTTGGGAACAGGATGCATCATTAATTAATCCAAAAATTCAAATAACCAGATCAGTAGAAGCTACTCGTGGTGCTTTTGATTTACATTTTCAAGACTTAGCAGCTAAATATGGTACTATACATATTGTTAACCTCTTATCAGATAAACCTTCTGAGTTTGAATTGACTAAAAGATACAGGAGGCAGCTATCTGTATCTAAAAGTGTTAAATTAGATAAACAAGTTCTTCTTACAGAATTTGATTTTCATAGAGAAACATCCCAAGATGGTTTTTTGGCAGCAAGAAAATTAATTCCAATTATAAAAACATCTATATTAAATAACGGATACTTTTCGTTTGATGTAAGAGAAAATAAAATAATTTCAAAACAAAGTGGATGCTTTAGAACAAATTGTTTAGATTGTTTAGACAGAACAAATCTAGTCCAACAATTATTGTCATATGAGATTTTAAAATTATTTCTTACAGATTTTAACATTGTTTCGCAAAGTAGAATTAGCGATAACTCTGAATATATAAAAAAACATAATATTCTTTGGGCAGATCATGGAGATCAAATCTCTCAAATATATACAGGTACTAATGCCCTAAAATCCTCTTTTACAAGAAAGGGAAAGATGTCACTAGCAGGGGCTATATCAGATGCTACAAAGTCAGTTAGTAGATTGTATTTAAATAATTTTGTTGATAAGGGTAAACAGCAGAATATTGATGGGTTATTAGGTAAATTATCTTATCAACGACCAGTAGAAATATTTGATCCGGAGAATACATATATAACAGAAGAATTAAATAAATTTTCTGAAGAATTTACAACGTTCTCTAACATGAATCTATTTGTCGGTACTTATAATGTTGGGGGCAGAAGTAATAAACATGCAGATTTATCAGAGTGGCTATTTCCAATCGGTGATAAATTTAAACCAGATATCGTAGTGTTAGGTTTACAAGAAGTGATCGAGTTGACAGCAAGCTCCATTTTGAATGTCGATTATTCTAAAAATTCACTTTGGGAAAACCTTGTGATGGATTGCTTAAACAAATATGAAGAAAACTATGTTTTACTCAGGGCTGAACAAATGGCATCATTAATTATTCTTTTATTTGTTAAAGAAGATAAAATGAATCATGTGAAACAAGTCGAAGGCTCAACAAAGAAAACTGGGTTTAAAGGTATGACAGGAAACAAAGGTGCAGTTGCAATTAGATTCAATTATTCTGATACTTCATTTTGTTTTGTTAATGCCCACTTATCTGCAGGGGCAAACAATATTGAAGAAAGAGCCAATGATTATCTGTCTATCAGTAAGAATATTTCCTTCACTGGTGGGAGAACTATTGATCAACATGACTCTATTTTTTGGCTTGGTGATTTTAACTATAGGATAGACTTAGATAATTTTAATGTTAGAAAAAAGCTATCTGAACAGCAACCTAACTATATTGAATCATTGTTAAGATATGATCAGTTAACACAAGTATTGAATGCAGGACAAATATTTCCGAATTTTTGTGAACCAACTTTACAATTCCACCCAACTTACAAGTATGATGTTGGGACAGATCTATATGATACCTCAGAAAAAGCGAGAACACCTTCTTGGACAGATAGAATCATATATAGAGGATCAAATCTTCATCCATTAGCTTACTCAGATGCGCCATTAAAGTTAAGTGATCACAGACCTGTGTTTGCAGCATATAGGGTCAATATTGCCTTTATAAATGATACGAAGAAATTATCCTTAATCAACCAATTGCAAATAGACTATAAAAATCAAAAGAAAAATATTCACAAAAACATACAAATACCACAAGGTATAAATGAGAGTAAGGATATATCCTTAGTTGGATTAACCCCTAGATCAGATATTTTCTTGAATAAGAAAGTTAAAGCTTCGAATAATCAAATGAAAGATGGACTTGCCTTAGGAAAACATATAAGTGCTGATTTTTTTGCTCCTAACTGTAAATCAAATTTAAACAAAAATATGATAAGTAATTCGAATGAATCATTGTCAACAACTAACTCCATGGTGTCACCACCACCACCCTTATCAAGAGCTTCTAAGTCTATTAAAAGTACCACAAACATAGGATCAACTAGAGACCCAGTAGAATTGAAACCCTTGAATAATCAATCTTCTACATCTACCACTTCTAATGATAGAGTTAAAAAACCACTGCCTTCATTACCTCCAAGTCGTAAAATTACTTCTTCAATACCTGATAATTCATCGGATGATACATTTGAATATGAAGATTCATTATTGTTGGGCCATGCAATAGATGATTCAGATGATGAATTATCATCAATGTTGGAAATGGTTGTAGATTCATCGTCACCAAGAAAAGTTAGATCAACTAACCCACCTACAAAAGATATACAACAAGAAGTATTACAGCTTTCTTCATCTGAGCCACTATTAGTGAAGGGGAAAATAAAATTAGCACCACCTGTTCCTACCAAAAAGGCATCACTCAAGAAGATAAATATCGAGAAATAAGTATTTCTTTGTTCTTCTCGTTTATTTTTTTCTTCCTTTAGACATGTTAGTATATATGGATAGAAATTTAAATGATACAATTTTATTTTATTAAAAATTCAATATTTCAAAAGATATATTTGCGTAGCATGGAGTTGTCTTACATGAATAAAATTTACATCATGCTGTTTTTTAGTCTTATTTGAGTCATAAGGGATGTTCTTATTTTTTTTTTTTTTTATTTTTTTACTTTCTTTTGAATATTTATTTTTATTTCTTTTTCTAAAACCCTTCGAGCTGTGAAATATTTGGATAATGGAATTTATTATATTTAACAAAACAATTTCTCAGTAAAGTGAGTGCATATGAAAGAAAGCCAAAAGAGCTGTATACGAAAGTAGAAGAGGTACAGCTATTAGAATATAACAAACAACCACAGCATGACCGTCAAAACCATTTATATTGCAAGACATGGCTATAGGTCCAACTGGCTGCCAACTGGTCCTTACCCGGAACCACCAACAGGTATTGAAAATGATGTTCCATTAGCAGCCCATGGTTTGGAGCAAGCAGAAGAACTATGTAAATACATTGAGACTCTAGCAATCAAACCGAATGTTGCCTTCACATCACCATTCTATCGTTGTTTACAGACAATCGAACCTACAGTAAAGGCACTAAACATAGAATTATACGTCGACAGAGGATTAGGTGAATGGTTTAAACCGGATAGAGACGTAATCCCCATACCAGCAAATAATACACTAATCAGCAAATTTTTCCCTGGTCTGATATCTGAAGGATGGGAAGACAGTAAAATGCCAAGTTTGCAAGGTGAAACAGAAGAGGATATTTTTAATCGATGTAAAGAATTCTGGCCAATTTTTATGAAAAATGTAGAGAAGAAGTTTCCTAAGGTTGAAAGTATCATACTTGTAACTCATGCAGCCACCAAAGCAGCTTTAGGGATGAATCTATTGAAATTTCCTAATGCAAGAATGGGAATTGATGAAAAGGGAACTATGATCAGAAATGGTAGTTGTTCACTAGATAGATATGATCTGATTAAAGATGGTGGAAGTGAAGATTTTTATTCTAGTGAATGGAAATTAGTAATGAATGGAAATACTTCATTTTTGTCCAAAGGTGAAGAAATGAATTGGAATTTCAAGAATAGGTGGGAAGCTGGGTCAGATGCTGATATAAAATCAAGAAAACATAACAACATAGAGATGTCAAATGCTGAGGTTAAAAGTAAGCTTGAATAGGAAATTGATATAAGGCAGTTGGATATATTAGAAGCAATTATATACATATATATGTATAGGCATTATAGATAAACGGTATTTCTGTTTTATTAGATTATGTATACACATTTATGGCATAGTTGAAAGTATGTTCGTAGATCACGATTGAAAAGTAAAGAAAATTTTTTTTTTTTTTAATTTGTAAAAGACTTAAAGATAAAAAATTTAGCGATGAGGTAAATACTCACAGAAAAAGAAAATGCTACTGAAGTTAAATGTGCATTATACACTATAACAATTAAAAACAGTGTATTTTTATATAGATACAGATCAAATTGTTCACAATAATTGAATAAGCCAGAGACTGAATAGTTACAAGAATAAGAGCAAAATGGTAAAATTGACCAATATCAAAAAACAAGAAAAAGAAGAAAAAACCCCTGTACAAAAAGTAGAAGAAAGTGATAATGAATCATTTTCATCGTCATCTTCATCTTCAGAAGATGAAATAATGGAAGGGTTATCTGATTTAGAAGAAGAAGTCAATGCACAACAACATACAATTAAGAAACTAGATCCAAGCAAGAAAAAAAAAAAAAATAAAGATGAAGCACAAGAAAACAATTTGAATGGTAAGGGCAAAAAGAATACAAATGAATATTCCTCAATCATTTATGTTAGTAGATTGCCAAATGGTTTCTATGAGAAGGAATTAAGTAAATATTTCTCCCAATTCGGGGATTTGAAAGAAGTTAGATTAGCTAGAAATAAGAAGACAGGCAATTCGAGACATTATGGGTTCATAGAATTCGCTAATAAAGATGATGCCAAGATTGCACAAGAGACTATGAATAATTATTTGTTGATGGGACATTTATTACAGGTTCGTCTAATGGAGAAGGGGTCAAAAATCGAAAAACTTTATAAATACAAGAAGAGATCATTTAATGAAAATAAATATAAAAAGAGTAAAAAGGAGATTGAAGAGGCATCTGATATCAGACATAAAGAAAGAATGGATAAATTAGAGAAATCTGGAATTGATTTCAAATGGTAAAAAAAAAAAGAAGTGCACATTATCGAAAAAATAAGGGTAAATTAGAATTAAAATAAGAAAAAAAAACAAATATTGTTAACCTTTCCATATTGTATATGTTGTATATTGTAAAATATTTGATAAAACTTAAAACCTAGTGATTGTTTCGTTTTTTTTTCCTTTTCACACACATGCTTGCGTTTGTTCTTATTTACTAGTAGATGGTTTACATGTTGTATTTCTTACAAATGTATTATTGAAGATCCATAGAATAGACCGATATTTATTTATTGCGGAGCTGTATATTACATATCAAAGTATATATAGAATATCTTTGTTGTTTTTTTGTTTTTTAACACTCCTATCAACAAGAAAAAAAAAAGGATCAGAGCAATTAACTTCCTGCTAAAATAAAAACAAGTATGTATATGCATTTGTCCTTTTGCTACAGAAAATATAGCGATTTAAATGACAGGAAGAAACTTCAATTACGTAGATTGGTATATGATTTCGCATAATAATATAGGGAATGTGGATTAAAGAATTCCTTCGCCCTTCCCCTCCTTCCGGATTTAAACGGAATTCCTGTTCTCACAACCCCAAAGCCGCCAATTTGTTCGTCTTTGTTGTCTCCGTTTATTTTCATATTTGATCTTGTTTCGTTTTTTATTTTTTCTTTTTTTTGTTTGTTTCTTTGTGTCTTTTGCTTGTATTTTTCGTCGAGGATTTCTTCTTCCTGTGCTCTCGTATAAAGAAAAAGGGAAAAGAAAAAATCGAATTGAATCGGACTGAATTTAACTTTACTAATTGAAAAAAAAAAAAAAAAAAATGGAGGGGGAGGGAAATTTTATTATTCTTCGTCTTTTCTCTCTGTCTCCTTTCTTTCGAAATCTCCGTTAAAACCCGAAGTCGAGCAAAAACAAAGAAAATTACAAACATTAATTATAGTGGATATGACACTACTTCTCAAACAAGGGTATATGATGAATGAGAGAGGCAGAGTATGTAATACTCTGCGTGTATGTGTGTGGCCGTCTCCATCTCTATCTTTTTGGTCTTTTTCTCTCCCGTTACCTTCGACCATAGTAATAATATCTTCCCTCATCGTATCGGTCCGAAATCTATGGATAAAGAAAGAAAGCAAAAAAGAAAAAAAAAAACTAAAAACACGGAAAAAGAAAAGAAAAGAATCGAGAAACTTAAAACTAATGTGAAAATTTTTGCTTCTTTATTTTGAGTTCGCTTAATATTTAAACACTACCTAAACTTGTCTGTCTCGATCTTGCTACGTATTCTTGCGTCCCGTAGTTCTGATTTAGATTACGTAAACCTTTTCCTGCAACAGCACAACACCAAAGAATCAAGAAACCACAAACAAGGATTTAATAAATAGAAATAAAAAAAAGAATAACCTAGATATACACAAAAAAAAAAGGAAAAATGGCTGTCACTCTATACACTTATGAAGAAGTTGCTAAACATAACAAAGTTGAAGATGCTTGGATAGTGATTGATGGCAAAGTCTACGATATAACTAATTTCTTAGATGAACACCCAGGTGGTGAAGAAATCATTTTTGAAAATGCTGGTGGTGATGCTACTGAAAGTTTCTTAGATATTGGCCATTCTGATGATGCTATGAAAATCTTAAAAGGTAAATACATTGGTGACATGGATCCAAATAGTAAACCTTTGTCTAAGAAGGAAACTCAACCAGCTGAAACTGTCAAAAAATCCGAAGGTAGTCCAACTTTTGCTATGGTCTTATCTATTGCTTGTTTGATCATTGGTTACTACGTTTTAAATAACTAAACAAGCGAAGCACTTTTTTCTCTCTTTCATTTATATTTTCTGAAAACAAAAAACAAAAACAAAAGAAAAGCACACAGAAACAACATACACATATTAAAATATTTCCATTATGCTGCAATGTGTATATGTACAACAACAGCATCTATACAAAATATACATCCATATTTCAACTAATATAATGCATTACATGACCTATATTTAATTATAAATACCAGTTTACAATATTTCTTTAACTATTATTTATTTCTTATATATTATTTCTTTATTTATTTTATATATATTTGTTTGATTTAACATACGTCTTGTTATAAAGATTACTATCAATTTATACTTTTAATAATAATAAAGTTACCATCATTATTTTCTTGTTTTTTTTTTTTTGTTTTCTATCAACACAAATGATTTATATCATAAAATAAGTGAAAAAAGTCTAATATACAGGTTTTGGATAGATATATAAATACATATACACATATATGTTGAGCTTTTCCTTTTCTGTAGATTTAACGTCTGCCAGCCCAACCAGAATCTCTTTGTCTATAACCACCATAACCGCCACGGCCACCATAGTTACCTCTACGATAACCACCATTACTGTAACCACGGCCACCATATCTTGGATGTGGACCTCTTGGTCTCCTATCATATTTCAATAAATCCTCTGGAACATTTTGTTTGGCTTCTCTCATGATAGAAATTAATGGAGCACCAAGTGATTTGTTTTCTTCTGTGAAGAAAGAAATAGCAGTACCTTTAGCACCAGCTCTACCAGTTCTACCAATTCTATGAACATAATCTTCAATGTTACCTGGCATATCATAATTAATAACGAAATTAATACCTTTGACATCTGATTCAATAAATATGCAAATAAAATAAATTAATAAAGAACTTACCTAGAACATTTGGAAGGAAAAGTTTATTTTGTTAGTATATTCAGTTTCTCTCATGTATTTTTTTATTGATTTTTATGATGTTATTATATAAACCAAATTAATTTACAAAAACATCATAGTTTCACTGCAACTTTTCTTTCATTTTTATCATCTTTCTCATGTAAAAATAGTTGAACACATTTCTTGCCTATTCTACTGTAATCTCTTCTACCATATCTTCTTAATCAGAAGCAATACTATAATTTATACAGTGATGGGAAAAAATATTTATTTCTATTACGAAAAATAAAGATAAATATTATACAGACTAATTTTTGTAAAATAAATATTCATTCTTACCCCCTCCTATTATTTTTAATAATCTTTTATTATTATTAACTGTCCATTTTAGATTGTCGATCAAAGAAACAGCAATCAAGTAACAATAATAAAATAACATAAAAATAAAAATAAAAAAAAAAAAACAGGAAAAAGAAAGATAAGGAATGAATATAAACAGAAATTACAATTATTTCAAACTACTATAGAGGTTAAAGAAAAGATCATCGTCGTTTCGATAATATTATTCTATTTATTTTTTGCTTTTCTCTTTCTCCACCCGCAGCATTAATCTTCGATATATTATCACCATATAAAACACATAAAACAAATAAAATAATAGAAGCCATATTCACCTGTATTTTGCTTCAAACGACAATCAACTTCTTTCAATATCAAGTTCTAATATTTAAATGCATTACCTGAAAAGAAACCTGCTGTAATACGACATGATGATTTATTTGTCTGATAAATTTACAATATTCTCATATTATTTGCCTTTAATATCACCGTTCAAAAAATAAAAATAATAGATGAAAACAAAAAATAGATATGCTTGAGAATAAACTCACCATGTCATTCAACATCTTTCCATCAAATGCATTCTACCTCATCAGAGTTGTACTCCTCAGTCATAGTAGTTATATGATAGTCATATATAATATTCATTCATATTTTCCTCACTGTACAAAAAATAAAAAAAAAATTAGGCAGGATCATATGTATCCAACATAGAGTGTGCATAATTGTATCGTTAATCATTGTTAAAAATTGGAATATTATCATTTTATCATTTAATAAATTGTCCTTAATAGAGATGAAAAAACAAATGAAAGAAAAGTTAGTAACACACATAAAAATTAAAAAAAAAGTTAACATACCAATACCTCTAGCTGCAACATCAGTGGCAACCATAATTGGAGATCTTCCGGATCTAAATTCGTTCAAAACCCAGTCACGCTCTCTTTGATCTTTATCACCATGAATAGCTAAAGCTGGCCAACCATCTTCTCTTAAATATTTGGTAATATCGTCACAGGTTCTCTTGGTAGATGCAAAAACTAAAATCTTAGATTCCTTATCTTGTGACGCAGTCTCCAAATGCTTAACTAGACGATCTCTCTTTTCAAAATCAGTAACCACTTCAACTAATTGAGTAATATTATGGGATGCAGCTAACTCTAAAGATCCAATTTGAACTTGGATTGGATTACTCAAATAATCAGCAGCTAATTGCTTAACTTCTTTTGGCCAGGTAGCAGACCACATTAAAGTTTGTCTATCAGGCCTAATTTGGTCGACAATCTTTCTAATTTGTGGCTCGAACCCCATATCCAACATTCTATCAGCTTCATCAAGAACTAAATAGGTAACTCTCTTCAAATTAGTCTTACCTAATTCTAACATATCGATTAATCTACCTGGAGTGGCAATTACGATTTCAGCACCACGATGTAAATCTCTTATTTGTTGACCACGAGGAACACCACCATAAACACAAGTGTTTCTGATACGAGAACTGTGACCAAATTTGGAACATTCCTTTTGAATTTGAACAGCTAACTCTCTGGTTGGAGCCAAGACTAAAACAATTGGACCATCACCTGGCTGTAATAGAGGTTGCGCATTAATATGAACAATACCTGGTAAACAGTAGGATAGAGTCTTACCGGACCCAGTAGCAGCAATACCGATCATATCTCTACCAGACAAAGCCATTGGCCAACCTTGACATTGAATACCGGTAGGTTTTTCAAAACCTTCAGCTTTAACTTCTTTTAACACATAATCTGGGAATCCAGCTTCATCAAAGGATGTAATTGGTTTAGGAATATTAGAACCGGATACAGTCATTTCATTTTCTTTTCTAAATTGTTCGATTTCTTTGTCTGATCTATTTCTAACGGACTCATGTTCAACATAGAAATTTTTTTCAAATGTTGGTAAGTTTGGTAATTCAACGTCCCAATTTGGTTTTACCAATTCTTGTGGTTTAGATAAATTGGACGATCTAGAATTGTAGTCACCACGGCCACCACCGAAACCCTTGCCACGGTGATTATAGGAATTAGCGTCAGAGGCCCTACCACCACGGAAATCACCACCACGATGATTATAATTAGATCTGTTAAATTGTTGGTTTCTAGGATAAGTCATATCGATCTATAATCTGTATATATTTATGTACGGACGTATATATATAGCTTATTGTTGTTTTATTCTTGACTTTTCAATAAATATACACAGTAATAAAACCGTAAGTGTTGTATGATGAATGAAACAAGAAAATAGAATAAAAAAAGGAAAACACTAAATAAACTCAATAATCTTGAAGAAGACCCAAAATCACCAAGCTTCAAATTTCAAGCAATGGTATCTCTTTATATAAATAATGAAAAAATAACAAATAAAAAATTTTTCTTTTATTTTTTTGTTGCAGTAATTTTCTTTTTTGAATATTTTTTTTTTCTTTTAATAAAGAAACAAAAGAAAAAATATAATTCTTCTTTGCTCATCGCCCGTACACCACACTGAATAACATAATCAAATGAATGAAATAGTAATACATCAGTGTAGTGTAGCATATTTATGATATGATCAATATTTTTGGTATTATTATCGTATGTATTAATAATGATTTATACGTATTATATAGTACATGAGAAATTGCAGTGTATGAAGTAAAAAGTCTTCTTCGCTATTACCTAGTATAAAGCAAGTCAATGGCCATTGCGGTTGTTATTGTTATTATTCGTTATTTATAATTTTACATCTCTCTTATTCTTTGTGTGAATTTTTCTTCTACAACATCACATAAATCCATTAAATCTTGCAACCCTTTTTTTAAAGCATCAACAGCAGTGATATCACCATATGTTTGGATTCTAAGATTTAAAAAGTCTTCAGATGGATGTGGTATAGAATAACCACAAAACTCGACTTCAGGATTCTTCATAATCATATAACGTAAAGCATTACCTAATGTATGATCTTCATTAGAAATCTGGAATGATGCAGATGTACCATCCTCTGAGGTAGCTTGAGGTAAAATTCTAATTTTTTCTTTATCTAGTTCTTCTTCTTCTTCTTCTTCTTCTTCTTCTTCTGTTTTAACATGCTGGTTTTGTGAAGGCAAACCAGCTGTAGATTCACCACCTTCCATCACAACATCTTCATCTTCCTTTTTGTTCTTTTTGTCTACAACACCACTACTCATTGTTTAATAATTATGTTTTGTATCTCGATAACTTTTACTTGTAGTTTTCTTTTCTTTTCTTTTTTTTTTTTTTTTGCAGTTATGTATAGGTAATATATCTTCAATCAAATAGCTTCAACAAATCTGTCTTGTTTGTAACAATTCATTTGAACAGTGACACAGGATCTATTAAAATCTTGTTTTGTTATTTCATTTTCTCTGAGGATTTGGTTCTTTCTACATTGAAAAGAAAAAAAAAATTTGTTGTTTGTTCAGTCTATTACCCGGAAATAAAAATCTGTTTCCATGACAACTTGCCGTTTTGGAAGAAAAAGCAAAAAAAAAAGAAATTTTTTTCTGTTTCGTTTCTTTTTTCTTGTTGATAAGAATCGAAACAAATTTATCAGTTGGGAAAGTGAATGGGAACTTGATTGGGTAAATAAACATTGCATTGAACGATACTACTATACAAGGTGAATACTGCTCTTACTTATACTCGCTGTTATTTTTTGTTTTTTTATCAATTTAGCTGAACCAAACAATCTGTAAATTGGTGTGACAATTTTTTATACGGAATATAAGAGAGCAAGAAAGAAAATTTTTTATATCATCAGTTTTTTAAAACATTAGCTCCTTCTTTCTTAATATATGTCACCAAGAAATATAGATTCCAATAGGTATAATATCAATAGTTTTAGAAGAGAATCCATCGGTGATTTTATGACTTTGAGTCATCTTCCTCCCACTTTAGCACAAGAATCCTCCCTAACACCATTTTTAACCGATACAAAATCTGAGAAATCTACTATAAACACCATAGACACAAATACAACTAATATAGATAAAAATCTAAATTCAAATACTAATCTAAGTTCAAATTCAAATGAAGATTCGAAACCAAAAAATATGATTAACAATAAGACTAATTCTAATAATACCAAGAAATTACCTTCCTTATCTCAAAGTTTTAATTCAATTGGTGCCGGCATCAATGTAAGCAACCCCTTATTATATCAACAAGGAAGTAATTCTGTTTCAACGGTAACAACCCCAACAGGAATTGTTTCTAACGCAAGCACGCCCACCACTACTGCCAAAGCACCATCTACTTCTGGATCCGCATCCATTTCTACTACCATTTCAACTGGTAATACAACTACAACTACTGCAACTACCCTTCCAAGTAGTGGTTTTAATATTAGCAACGGCTATTCTTTCCAACCATTAGCAGGTTCTTCTCAAAAGAGGGATTCGATTCTTATTGAACCAAGGGACTCTTCTTTACCTTCTCCACAAATTGCACCTACAAGTTCAAACACAAATTTGAACCCTAGCGATCCAATTACGGGGACTCATAATGAATTGGATTATTTTCAACAATCTGGATCAACCACGAATTATCAAATAAGTAAAAAGAATGATGCAATTAACAACAGTAATAATAGTAATAATAGTAATAATACAAATACTTCTATTGGTGACCCTAGTATTGCACATCCGCCAGGCAATGTCTTAGGTAGTAAGAATTTATCACAATATAATATGAAACCACCTGCAATGTTGCCATCAACAAGTAATACAATTAAATCATCTAGTGTTAGTACAATTGTACCAGCTTCCACCACAGAAAACAGTGCCAATTCTAATAATAATACTAGTATGTCTTCAACAAACACAACAACATCTACGACAACTGCTAGTACTACCATAAATAATACCAATAATGGTAATAATAGTAATAATAATAATATGTACTCTAGTGGCATATTATCTAGATTACCCAGTACAGTTTCTAATTTTGAGTTTGATCCGTTTATAAATAATTCAAGGCGTGATTCAATTAAGTACACTAATGGTCCAGAGGATTTTAATGATTTCATCTTTAGTAGATCAAGAAATTCTTCAATTAGAACTTCGATGGATGTACCTACTCTGCCTCTGCCAAATACAACGCATCCATCTAATATTATTAACAATTCAAACATGAGTACCCAAAGAAATAATAGTATTCATTCTATTGGTAGCAGTACAATGAATAGTTTCAACCATCAAACAACTTTGCCATCACAGATCTTACCTGTAAATCACACTACAGGCCAATTGTCAAATATTCACCCATACCTTCATCAACAAAGTGCACCTTTGTATCCGTCTGGACTATCAAGGGTCTCTTCTGTTATGGATTTATCAAACACTTGGGAAAATGATCCAAACAAAGTATTGACTCAGTCATTTAATAATGGTACTGCCACCACCACTACCACCAATAACAATAATAATATTTCTATAACTGATCCTAAATTAAGTAGTGATTTATCCTTCTCAAATGATATGAAAAAGAATGAGCAAGTAAACAAGAGTAAGATTCATGGAAAAAGCAGTGATGATAAAAATATAAAGAATGGAAAAGATTTTAGCCCTGAGAATGGTAATAATAATAATACAATCAAAAAAGTTAGAAAATCAAAAACAACAACTAAAAAGGCTTTAATTGGTAAAACTGATAATATTTTAAACACAAATACATTGGTTCAGGAGAATTCTGTTAAGATCCATTCATCACCTTTGCAGTTATCAAAGCCGGTATCGAAGGATGATAAAGATCCAAGACAATTATTAGGTTCTACAAAAATTGATCAGTTGATGCTTATCCTTGAAGCTAGAAAGAATGGTATTACAGAAAAAATTACCACAACAAAGGATGGTGAGTTGATCTTAAGTGAGCATTCTGGTGTTATCCCAGATAGAGCTACTTTAGTTGGTGGTGTGGAGAAACCAATAGGTGTCAACGGTGTTAAACAACATGAATGTTCGATATGTAAGAAGAAGTTTATTCAAGTGACCCATTTGGAAGTACATATGAGATCACACCGTGGAGAAAAACCATTTGAATGTAGTTGGTGTGGTAAAAGATTTACTCAAGGTGGCAATTTAAGAACACATCAAAGGTTACATACAGGCGAAAAACCTTATGAGTGTGATATTTGCCATAAGAAATTTGCTAGAAAGGGTAATTTGGATGCACATAGGGTGATTCATAGAGACGTTAAGCCATATGTTTGTAAATTGGATAATTGCTTTAAATCTTTCACTCAATTAGGTAACATGAAATCACATCAAAACAGATTTCACTTAGAGACAGTAATGTATTTGACTAAAAGAATGGCAGATCTGGATTCTACTCAAACAATATCAGAAGAAGAAAAAACATTATTAGATTATTTTGCATCTGTTTATAAAAATTCTAATAAAGGTATTAGGGGTAGAGGTAAAAGTAAGTATAAAGAAGATTCTCAGCCATTGAACGACAATATACCGACGACAGAAAAGCAAGATATTAACAGTACCGGGAAATTAGACGATAGGAAAAATATAATATCACAAGGTTCTGTCCAATTTAAAATGGTTGACTACGATAAATAGGTAGAAAAGTACCAACTTTTGCATTTATAATCTTTCTGATATGGAATAGGTTTTTATTACTCATTATATGTATACATTATAAGAAACACTTCTTATTTTTAAAAATATATGTATAAACAAGTAAGTTCATACACACATACATGCATATATGATTGTATATATATATTTATATATATGTAAATATAATTGAAGAATCGCACATCTGGTATCTTAAAATTGGCTTATGAGCCAGCTATATATCTATATGCAGTATAAAATAGGACAGCATAATATTAATGAACATTAGTATTCATAAATTTACATAACTATCGTCTTTTGGTTTCTTATCCCTATATTAGACGTCTATATGTATGTGCATTTGTATATATGTGTGTTTGTACAACTTTTTATATATCTGTTGCCTTTTTTTTTTGAAGGGAGCACGACTCATCTTCCTATAGGAAGACAGACACATGAGTAAAGTTGGTTATACTAACTAAAAATTTGTTTTGTAACAGAATTAGAGAGTAAATATTTTTGAAGACATATGGATATAGGTGAAAATCCATCGAAAAGGTCCAAATATTTTATTTTTATAGTATAGTTATTAAAATATAAAGGTTGAAAACTCCAAATAAAGTGCAGATAAAATTCAATGAATTCAAGAGGTTATGATAATGGTCTAATGCCACCAAATGAAGCAATTCCTGTGCATGGAACTAATTTGGTGGATACAAGAAGATATTCACCAGAAGTTGATACAAATGCGAACTTGGAAAATGAATCTGAACCGCTAATTTCTAGTTCAAAAATAAATCATCCTGGAAAATCGCACAGACAACTGGGAACTAAGATACCAGCCTCTGATTCGTATAATAGTGTGTCACAGAATAGACTAGGTGAAAGAAATAATATCAACCAGAGAGAGGAAGATTCTGAGCAATATTCCGGGCAGAGTGAAAGAGTGGAGACTCGTCAAAAGTATTTATTGTTTTTGCGTAATTGGAGGTGGTTTTTACACTTAGTTATATTTATTAATATTCTTTTCCTTGTTTGTGTTCTTGTTAGTGAGTTTTTTGTTGAATTGTTTCCTCCATCTAGTAGAAATGAGTCGTTTGACAATTTTGTTTTATTAGTGATAGCTTTAAGTGGGAACTGTTTTAACGTATGGTTTACTGATATTGGGTTACTTTCTACAATAGATTGTAAAATTAATACCCTGTTATTTGTAGTTCCCATAATTGATATTTTGATACTTTCTAGTACTCAATATACAAGATATAGGATGAGTGGTCTAACATTGACTGTTTTTAGTTGGTTGATATTGACTTTTGCCTTAAATTTAATACAATCATACAAGTTAAAGGGTTATGCTAATCAATTAAATGGTATTTTTAATCAAAATAGACATACTATGAAGGAATGGTTAATAATAGGTTTTCGAAATGCATGCAAAATTATACTGCTACTTCTACTAATTTTGAATACTTTAAATACATTGCTTTTCACTATTGACACCCATAACATGAATAAACCTAATCGTTATTTCTTTATTGGCCAAGATCATAGAAGAACGATACATTTAAGATGTTATGGATTAGATAATGTTGATTCAACGCAACCAATTATTATCTATGAGCATGGTGGAGAAGAAACTTCTTATAAATCTGGTAGATGGCTTGAGGAGTTATATCTTCTTGGTCATGTTGAAAGGATTTGTATGTATGATAGAGTAGGATACGGATTGAGCGATTCTGTTTCTATGCCCTGGTCTCTTAAGGATTCGAGTGAAGCGTTAAGGTATGCATTAGTGGAAGATATGAAACTGAATGGTCCCTTTTTAGTCATTGGATATGACTATGGTGGTCTTGTTGCAAGAACCTTTGTGGGTGATAATAGGGAGTTATGTTCTGGATTAATGTTGATCGAATCTTGGCATGAAGAACTTCTGAAGAAAAACTATCTTTCAAGGTTGTTTCCTGGAGATGGTCGTGATGATGATGATGGGAACGATAAAGGTTCTCTTAGTGATAGTCAATTAAGTCTTAGACTTATTGAAAAAGAGATTGGGAAGAGGAAAGGTTATAAGATTTGGTGGCATGGACTTTGGTCAACAATTGGGTTAGATTCGCATTATTCATGGCTTATCAAACGTCGTGGGTCGAGCGAAAGACTGGTTGGTAAAGACATGATACATGAAGGTAAGTTTTTAAGAACAAAATTTGCAGAAACTTTAACAAGTTCATTATTAAGTTATAGAGATATTTTGCAATCTAACGAAAAAATAAGAAATGTTAAATTAAGTGTTGTCAGTTCAAAAGAGATGATTAAAAAATCCTCATTATGGGGAGATTGGCAAAGACAACTTACAAAAATTTCTACAAAAGTTAAGGAATGGAAAATTGTGGACGGTGAACATGAATTTTTTGAAAATAATAATGCTAAAGAACTTGTACAAGCTGTTCTTTTAAGACTTCTTGAAGAGTGAATTATATAATTGATAATATTAGGTACATTTTAATAGTATTTTTGATAATATTCTAACGTTTTATGATACTCCGATAGCGTTATATTTATTGTCATAATTTGTTTATTTAATATATATATATATATATGTATGTATGTATATAATAGTTTAATGAATATAATGTTTGACTGTTTATTTGTTTATTCTTAACTAATAACAGAACTTTATGAGGAACTAATAAAAAGACTTTTGTTAAGTAGAGGAAAGTTTGGTTTTGTTTTCTGTACTTTATATCCAAATAAATAGTTCAGAAAGTCTTTCTTTTGCCATAATATGAATAAGTATATATATATGTGTATTAGTTAAAGAATTATACCCTTTAATATGTATATTAAGTTTCAATAAAGCGATGTAGTGTACGTTTTTGTGAGGGTTTATATCAGTTTTGGTTCAGGCAGATGAAGAAGTTGCTAAAATAAATACTAAAAGAGAAAAAAAAAATAAGCACTAAAAGAATATATAAATATAGATGTATATACACATATATCAATGGATAAACTTGAGACATACTAACATCCAACATGTTATAATCTTTCACATCTCATAACTTGCTTGATTCATTTAAGCTAGAAATGTATTCATTACTGTTTGAGGTGATGGTGACAATTTCATCATACAATAAAGAAGTTAAGAATTCACTAAAATTTTCACCTATAATCTCAGGTAAGAAATACTTAGCTGCTACAGCAAATTTATTCTTGTCACCAACGGGACTAGAGGCTTGCAATTTTGCCACTTGTTCATTTAAGATCTTGGAAGTTAATTCAGCAGTGACTCTTTCGCCAGTGTCACTTAAAGTGGCACCATGTTTTACCCATTGGTATAATTGGCAACGAGACACCTCTGCAGTAGCAGCATCCTCCATTAAATTATTGATTGGAACACAGCCGGAGCCTCTTAACCAAGCTTCCATGTATTGCAATCCAATATCCAGATTTTGTCTAATACCATCAATGGTGATTTTACCGTCAATGATGTTAGTGTTGGTTAATTCACTTGAACGAAAATCAGAAAGATCGGGGATGTTATAGATTTGGTTCGGTGTTCCCATGTTGATGAACACATCGTTACAAATCGAGGCTAAAGCAGGGTGGGCAATCCAAGAACCGTCATGTCCCTTGGCCAGTTCTCTCAACTTGTCGTTACGAACTTTGCTCATCGCAATTTCATTAGCCTCAGGATTGTCTTTGATGGGGATATGGGCAGCCATACCACCCATAGCGTGGACACCTCTACGATGGCATGTGTTAATCAACAATCTGACGTAGGCGTCCATAAAGGGGGAGGTCATAGTGACTTGGTCTCTATCCGGTAAAAGATGTTGGGGTAAGTTTCTTAATCTTTTGATGGTAGAGAAGATGTAATCCCAACGGCCACAGTTCAAACCACTTGAGTGGTCTCTTAGTTGGAAGATGATTTCCTCCATTTGGAAAGCGGCAGGTAGAGTTTCGATCAGAACGGTGGCTCTGACGGTGCCCCGTGGGATGCTTAGGTAGTCTTGTGCGACACAGAAGATATCGTTCCATAACTTAGCTTCAAGATGGTGTTCCATTTTGGGCAAATAGAAATATGGACCTTTGCCGATTTCAAGCAACTTGTGGGCGTTATGAAAAAAATATAGACCAAAATCGAAAATTGAGGCACTCATTGGTTCATTATCGACTAACAAATGTTTTTCCACGAGATGCCAACCACGAGGTCTGACGATCAAAGTTGGGAGTGCAGAGATATCGTTGTTCAATCTGTACTCTTTACCTTTTGAAGAAACGAAATTAATTTGGTTCCTGATGGCGTCAAAGAGATTCACTTGGCCATAGATGATGTTGTTCCAGGTTGGAGCCAGGGAATCCTCGAAATCAGTCATATACGTTTTGACGTCTGAGTTCAGTGCGTTGATCAGCATGTTTCTTAGTGGTGGGCCGGTGATTTCCGTGGACCTGTCGATCAGGCCAGGGGCTGGGATAGCGCCTTTCCAAGAGATGTCATTTCTAATATTTGAGGTCTCTTCAAGGAAATGGAATTTATAAGAGCCAGAATCCAAACCATTTTGGACGATCTGTCTTTTGTTTAGTAGATCTTTACGTCTTTCGTTAAAGGTTCTGTGTAGAAGAACGATGAATTCCAAAGCATCCTTAGTTAAGATATCCTTTGGAGTAGTAGTAGAAGGTGGGAATTGCGGGCTGGAGTCGACAGTGACTTGCAGTTGAACACTTTTTAAATTTTTCTTGACCATTTGTAATAGTACTAGATTAATTTTTAACTTCTTTTCTTTTCTTTTTTTTTTGGTTGTTGTTTATTGTCACCTTTTCTTTTATTTGGGGAAGAATACGCGCGAGGATGAAGATACAATAAATGAGACTCGAAGAGGTGCTTTAATACAACAAGAAAACATTACAAGAAGTTATGTGAAAGAAGATACTGATGATGATAATGATATATATATATATTATCACTCCATGATTAGAAGTTAAGGAGAATGGTTTATTAAATGAGAAAGGGAATGAAAGTACTCATTCCACGGAGTTTCGGGGAGCAATGTGGACAGAAACTAGCACATTGGTGAACATCAACAGAACCCATAAAAAAGAAGCAAAAGAGACTGGAGACTGTCATTGAATAGATTCAGTTGAGGGAGGAAATATGCTTTTCTATGTATTCGTTTGTTCAATCAATAGTGGTTGTGTTGAAACAAAGTACAGTGGTGTTAACGGGTAACAACGATTGTAAGACAAGGGGAGGAGGAAGGCGGAAAAACAATGGGATGTGAAAAATACGTCCAAACAACCCTCGAGCCAAAACAACAACTACAATAACCAAAACCTCGAACAGCTTTTGGCCTCTTACTTTTCAGTTTTCATTCATTGTTTTGTGTTTTGTGTTTTGCTTCGCTTGAATGGAAGGAAAGCTGGACGAAAGGAAGAAAAAAAGGGATACCTATTTTTTTATTTTTTTCCTTTGTTTTTTGTTTTACAGTCACCCAGTACATGATATATATATATACATATATATGCACATTTATATATATATATAGATAGATAGATACGTGGATAGATAGATGGAAAGAATACAATACAAAAACATAAGGAACCAATAATAAAGGCGATGGGCGGGGTGAAAAAAGAAGAAAAGAAATAAATCAAGTATTATAAATCATTTTGATTCTTATGTCAAACTACTAGTAGAATAAATTCTATATCTGTGGAACTATTATTATTGCAGTTACTACTATCACAGATGTAAGCAATAACTATCTACTAAATTTTAGGTTAAATAGAAAATAATATTAGTAAACTCTGTTTTTATTGTAAATGACTACATTTCTCTATCCGTATCTTCTTGTTCTTTCGTCAGTACTTCAATAATAACGAATCAAAGACAGAGGTTAAATTCCATTTGTCATAAAATCATTTTCTTTAAACATTATATATATACATATATATGTATGTATAAATGGTTTCAAATCTGTGTTTGTAGCTATACAAATGATTGATATAAGTTTAAGTTAATTTTTTATTTAACCAGAACGGGTCATTCTTAAATTCTTCAATCGACCTATGTAAAATCTCCAAATGTCCAGCAGCTGTTTCATTCAAATAGTAAACCTTCTCTAACTGAATAATATCCGTAATAAAATGTAATGCTTTAAGATAACATGTTGCTACTTGAGATACAGAATGCGAATCATCACTAAGTACAAATTTCGATCCAGAATACTCTTTTGCTAAAGCACAAATATCCTTCCCTGGGTATGGTTCCTCTAGATTCTTACGCAATGCAGATGTATTTATCTCTAATAGACCACCATATGAACTAATAAATTTTAGATTCCTAACAACCACATCTTTCACCTCATCCCAATGATTGATTAATGACGGAATATCTTTTATTGTTTTAGTATTACGAATCGTGGATAAAGACTGGTCTTTGACATTTCGATCAACTACTTCACCACTTTCACAATCAATTTCTAAATCCTTTGGTAAAAAAAGTTTGTAGACATCAAAATGACCCACAATTAAAGGTTGAATGACCTGTAACATTTTATACTGATCGTTAAAGTATGTTATTAAAAAGGTCTTTATATTATTATCACATGATTTTAAAGCCAAATTCCAAAAATCTGAATCAAAATCAATAGGAATTCCATTGACATGGTGTACTGATCCCACACAAAATTTTATAATACCTTCATATTTATTCATAATTTCCTTAGTATACATTATTTGATCATCGTCACAACTTTCTATTTCCATACCAATAATATATTTAGTAGGTCCATCAGATCTCTCCCTTTTGATTTTTTGTGCATGTAACACAAAATTGGTGAAATCATCTTCCAATCTAGTCAAGTTAACCGTATCAGTAGAATCGTTTTTTTCTTCTGGATACAAGTATTTTGCATTCTTTCTTGGTATATGTTCAGTTAAACAAAATAATTTCATTTGTAAAGTTTCTGCCTGTTCAATCATGGATTCTAAGGGACTGCTTCCATGTTGACAGTAACTTCCTGAATGTGAATGATGGGAATACATCTTTGCTTTTCTTGTTCTCTACCACTCTTGCCTTTTTATACACAATATCTCGACTATATTCAACAACAAGTCTTTTCCTTTGTTAAAAACAGCTAAAGCCATAAAATAAACTATTTACTTACTTGGAAAAGATCAGTGTTTTTCTTTTTCTTAACAACTACTAACAAAAATTCATTTTTTTGCTTGCAATATAGATATTTTCCTTTGTTAATTGACATTGTTAAAGTTTGTAATCTTTTCGAACAATTATAATCTTTAAATGACTCATCTGATAGGAAGATTTTCTAAAATATTATTATATAATTTTCGGAAAAAAAAAAATAAGTAAGCCGGATCTTTGTGCAATTTCTACAAAAAAAAAAACCATTACTGCTTCAATATAATGATCTTTATATTATGTATATATATATATATATATATATATCAAAAATTTGACCATTAGACATTTCGGACGGTTTTTGATAAATTGTAGTAACTTATATATAGATATATATACATTATATCATATTTTTTTTAGTTTTGTATAGATGAAGACCAAGCTTCTGTAGGCACAGTTTTTGTTTTGTTTGAAACAACATGCTAATAATAACGATCAATATTATGATACAATAATACACTATAGAGGTAAAAAATAAATTATTCAAAAAAGGGCCAATAGGAAGTTGTTATCACCTTACAGATTCAAATTATGGTGTTGGAGAAAAACACAAATCGAAAACAAAAAACTGGAAATGGAAAAAGTATCAGGGCTAAAATAAATAACAAATCTAGATTTTTTCAAGCCAAATTAGCATTTCCAAGTAAAAATCCAAATAAAGTTATAGAATGTACAAAATGTGGAATGACATATTCCAATCAATCGCATGAAGATATTATGATGCATGACAAGTTTCATGATTTAAGGATAAATGGAAGAAAATGGTCGACTAATTGGGGACAACAAGTTTATTTAGTGGAGGATTCGGTAGATGGATTATTGTCAACACCTTTGTTATCGCAAGATAGTTGTTTTACCAATGATGAAAGGATTGTTATGGTAAGGCCAAATCATAGTGCCGAAGTTAATGCAACATTAGATATCATGACACTAGTAAATAATGAATTAAATGCACCTCATGATGAAAATTCCTTTTGGTCTCAAGAAAATGGTACAGGAAAAGCATTTATTTATGTGAAGAATGGAAAAGCTGTAGGTGCTGTTACCATTGAAATGTTAGAGAAGGATAGAGGACGTTGGATGATATATAAAAACAAAGTCATTGTTCAACAGTCAAGACCACAGTTTATATTAGGTATATCGAGAATATGGGTTTGCAAATCTCAAAGATTGAATGGAATTGCAACAAAATTATTAAATGCTGCGAGGCAAAACACAATTTTTGGAAAGATTGTAGATAAACAATTTATTGCATGGAGTCAACCTTCTGATAATGGTGGGAAAATGGCACTAAAATATAATAGTGTTAGACATAATTCAGGAGAAATCCTTATACCATGCTATATTTAGTTTCTTTTGCATAAATTATAAATCTACATAAACAATTATAAGGAGAATAAGAAGTATTACATTACAATTTCATAAATAAACAAAATAATTATCTATGAAACTTAAAAGGTTCTATTAAGCAGAAAAATATGCTTCAATGAAATTGGCATTAATGTCACTAAACAAAGGGATTGAATAAACCACAATATATTATGAATTTCATATATAAAAAATCTGATTGAATAACAAATGCTAGTTAATTTGTTTTAACTGCTATATTTTTATTGAAAAGAAAAGAAATTTATGGAGGCTGGGTAATTTACATAATTAATGTAGATCTTATGTAACAATTGTAAGATTATGGACGGATTATCGTGTGGAATATTAGACAAAATGATTTATTATAATAGAATTAAGTAATTTAGAAAAGATGAAAGAGTATATTTATAAATTTAATTTACAAATTAGATAGCTATTCTATTATGAAATATGGTAAATATGATGTAAATTTCATTTTTCCAAAGTTAAATGATAATGATAGGTTAATCTAATCTATTGAGTATATTAAATGTCAGGTTTTAAAATATTAAATTGTTATGAGAGATAAAAAAGAACTATAGAAGCACACATATATGATATATTATACCAACATAGCAATACTTTGATGTATAATATTTCGTATTTTTTGTTAACCCCATATCCTAACAAATTGAAAGTAAAATAAATACTCTAAATTTAGTTTTTTTATTAAAATCAATTTAATTTTCTCAGTTATTAGGTAAAAGCAAAACATCTTCCATCGCAGATATAATATTTATTTACCTTAGATAAACTAGTTTATAAATTTTTTCATAGTTTTAATTCTAGTTAGTATTTTTTATGTGAATTATACAACAATTTCACTATACTTGCATTTGGTGATCTTCTTATGCTAAATATATTTAAAAATCAATCTGAACGTTCTCAAATACTTAACAGTTATAAAAGAAAAAATTAAGAATTGAATATGTGGTTTTTAAAATGTTAAGAAAAAATTTTATGGAATCTATCTTGATGCTAATCATTTTGCTTGAAAAATCATTCAACATTTTTTGGAAAACATTAATGTAAGGTGTTGCTATTATAAAAGAACTTGTAAAACTAAAATTTTTCTTTATATACCTACGAAAAAATAAAGGTTCAGGGAATACAGTAGACAAAAATTTAACAAATAGATTATATACCTTTGTTTATTATTAATATACACAGTTATATTAATATGAGTAATAGTATATATATCTTTTTAAAGGTTATAATTTTATCCAACACTAAATATCCAATATTCAAGAAAATATTATCAAAGTATGTAAAATGTACTATACAATAAGTTAAGACCAAAAAAAAAATAGTCTTTCCTATCTCCATATGATGTATTATTTTATAAATGGTTCTAATATTAAAATAGAAGATCTTGCAAACTCTATACCCAAAACATTCTTGTTTTTCATAGTTATATATGTAATACTTATCTGTGTGCACTTCATCTAATAAAGAGTTATATTTATATATCTTACGGATGGAAAGGAATCAAAAATAATTTGATCTTATCTTATATTCTAAGAAAAAATGTATATATTTCCATATATACAATTGCTCATGACTTCTTGCATATATGTTACAGAATTGTGCGATATATACTGTCTTGATATCACTCTGGACAATCTTGAAAACTCTTTAGTCGACAATGACGTTCTTGTTTTTCTTATTTATATAAGTATAAGCATAAGTATATATGCGTACGTTAGTTACTCCCTGAGTGTGGAGTAAAGTTGATGTATCATACATGGACACCCAACCAAGAATCACTTATCTATTTTAGAGTTCTTGAAGAGTATATCTCTCATAGTGGGTCTTCATCTGTTGTACATAAACTATACTCTACACAAGAATTTCACATGTCACAAAAGTAGTAAAAATATCTCCCGGGGGTGAGTCGAACACCCGATCTCAAGATTACTCGACGATCCATACCAGATCCCCTTTACAGTCTTGCGCCTTAAACCAACTTGGCTACCGAGAGGATTAAACCACATTTTTTGTTGTAGAATAGAATAATAACAATTACTATGATTAAAGAATTGGGGTGCAGTTCTAATCCACTAGTGCACCTAGATTAATGTAATAAAATTTAGGGTTTGGATCACTAAGCTCGTTAATATACAAATCTGAATAATTGATCGAACTCCAGAAAACATATAAAAGGACAACGTTTTCTGGAGATAAAAGATCATCTTCCATAACAGGTTTTTCGTAAATAATATATATGTTGTATATAAACATAATAAAAAAAACAGGCAATAAATCCTTAACTTTCCTAGATATATATAACATTCTTATATATTTGTTATTGCCCTTACTATTCGTTCAATAGTATTGTTAAAAGAATTGGTCCTAAGTCCAAACTATAACAACTGGTAGCGTCGCCAAAATATCTGTCCATCATGTCCGAATTCCCAACCAATCCTATCTTCGTTCAAGCCATAAAGGTCGCTCAACTTTTCACAGGTTCAACTCGTTCAGTCTTTACCTTACGCGAATTTTTGTTATCTTTAGAGTTAAAGTTTAGTTTATTTAATGTCACAGATGATTTTCGCAAAATTTGTATCTTCTTTGACAATATTGGTAGTAAAGCTACTCAATGGTTCTATATATATGTTGTTGATCACGATATTCATACGACATCTTATTCTAATTTCGTATCCCACTTTTCTGCCTACTTTGGTGCCCAAATAGATACAAACAATGTTGGTCGTAAACTTCGTTTGCTGTCCCAACACGACAACATTGATGGATACATTAAAGAATTCTACCAATATAAGGATCTGTTACCAGATGGTGCCATAAGTAAACCAGAATTGGTTCGTTATTTTATTAAAGGCTTAAAACCAGACACTAGAAAGGTAGTCATTTCGCAAATTCCAATTACATTATATGAAGCTGTAGAGTTAGCTCGTAGATGTGAACGCCGTTTGATAGATCCTATTTTTCTGAACATTACAAGTAAAGTTTCATCTGACTCTTCTCCAGTCACAGTTGAGGCTAATGATGATACTGGCATGGCTATCCGCACCTCCTACCGTAATCGTAGAGGTTATTCTACATATTCTGCTCATGCATCTGCTTTTAGAAGAGGAAGATCTCACAATTCTACTGAGACAAAATCATCGTATGACACTTCTTCTAAGCGTGATAAAGAGGACCTATACCGTTTATGTTTAGAATATAAGTTATGTTTCAATTGTCACAAACCAGGTCACCAATCTAGCATCTGTCCAAATGCGAGAGTTGGATAAATCTGTGTGTAATTTCAATTCCATTCTTACCTTTTTCCCAGTCGTGTTTTAATCCAAATTTTAGTTTCAAAAAAGAAAATTTTCAAAATAAAAAAAATCAAAAGAAACATTTTGATTAAAAAAACCCAAACAGGATTCACCCTTCTCCCCTGAAGATTTATCACACACTGCTATATATATCAGAAATAAACATAATTATAAAGAACATAAACAAATCTAAGTTAATTGTGAGCGAAATCTAATTTACTCGTGAGTGATAGCCAGGAATACCAATGTCTTATAAGTTATGTCCAAGTGCTTGTACGGTTGTATATACAGAGTCCCACTTTACTAGTTAGTAAATATTTACTTGTAAGAAATGATTGGAAATCTTATAATATTCTACTGTCTGTTTGGAGAAGTGATATTGCTGATAGATCTTCTACTACTATCTGGGCCGTTCACTGTGAATTTCTGGCAAACCAGATAACCTATAATTTCAAAGATTATATAATTCCCAAACTGAAAGATTAAATCATTGTTGACATTCATATTACTGAACATTATTTGAAATTCAAACTAAGATAGTTTTTTGGTAAGTATCATAAAACCTTAATTAGTATTTCTCAAGACCTAATTGACTTCTTTTCTTGAATCCTGGTTAGTTCACAATAAATATCATAACAAACTAAAATAGTGGATAACTTAATTAGTAGTTAAATGAAAAAGTACATATTCTATAACTTATGAATACAATATATAGTCCAGAGACAACAATTGACACTGATAGAATTTGGAGCTCCTAGTTTTGATGTTTATGGTACATATCATTGAGTTGTAAGTGCTTGCTTTATTTTTTTACTGGATTCGTGTAGATACACAGTGTTGAGAATGAGCGCCTGTATTCATTGGATATATAGTAAGCATTCTCAATATTATATTAAACAGATTTAGTATACAAAATTATAATAAAGTTTTTCACTTTCTTTCTCTGTATACAATATAGAAATAATAATATACAAAGATTGTAAATAAGATAAAAATAATGTATGATGAAATCCTTGGCTTTATATATGTTAACATTAAGCCATTTTCCTCTACGAACAGTAAGATATTTAATAAACAAACTCAACAACTTTTGGTGACTTCTCAATGATTATTACTCAACAATTTATCGTTTAGTGTCTGCTAAAATCTTATTGTTCTATTTATTTCATTATAGAACATTCTATGTAATGCGAACATGTTACATTTCTTTCAACAGCTCTTGTTAAAAATTTTTCAATTCTTCAAATCTCCGGAAAACTTTCTCTAGTGGAAAAAACATAAAAAAAATGAAACATAAAATATTTTTTCGTTTTTTGTAAAAGTAAGAACAATCCTTTATAGAAACTTCAATAATAAAAAAACTCTTATTATCAAACACATGGAATCTGAAATCCGCTACAATTCGCTAAAACACACATACTAGATTCCAATCTAGCCTTGACTTATTTATCCAAAACCTTTATGCAATTACATAGATATTCAATAGCTGTCCATTGGATTATGATAGAATAAATTACAATGAAACAAACGAAAATTTCGATCTAAAATAAAAAAGAAGATCAAAAAACAATAAATTTGAAATCAACTAAAGAATTCTAATCCATGGCTAAATTTTTACATCACAAGACAAATATTCTAGATTTAATTTTTCATGGTATGGCCTATTTACAATTCTTGCGAGTCATAATGATTATTCTATTTGTGTAACATTCATCAATAACTTGTAAATATGAACTTTATTTTTTAATTGACTTCAAAATCAACCGTATTTAGCTTTTTCTTTTTTTTACAAAAGGCTCTCTTTTGTTTCTTTTTAATGATTTCTTTTCCCTCTTTTTTTTATTTAACTCATTTATATATTTGGACAGAGTAATGTAAAGTTATGACAAACCTAAAAAGTTGCAGATATTAAAATATTTTTTTTTAAAGCGATCCAAAGATACAATATTATTGTACTGTTACTGCTAAAATTAGCAGCAATTCTACCATACAATAGTATTATATACCTTAATCTAACTTATTGTTAAATTAATATTTATATTTGTTTTCTCAAGACAAGACAACCTTCCCCTAGAAATATGTTTTACCTATCTCCTTTTTCTATATGATATTCACGTTTCTATATATTGTACATAATTTTGTATTTATTTAAGTAGTAGTTCCGCTTTACGCTTGCTAGTTATAGGATCTAGCACAGATTTCACTTGTACCTCAACATTATCAAAAACATAAACGTCTCTAATTTTTCCGGAATTTTTGTCCTTAAAAGATAATTTAAATTCAACTTCATCATATTCGGCTCCATTAACATCATTTGTCAAATTCTCCAATCTTATCAACCCTTCTACCCCAAATTTAGGTACTAACACCACAATACCGTTATTGAACACTTTAATAACATAGCCTGACTCGGTTGATTCATTGTTTCTCATTACTTGACCCACATAATATTCAATACTAGCCCTACCAGCAAATTGTGCATTTCTATGCCTCTTATTAATATTTCGACAAATCATATCCATTTTATGTTTATCTCTGTGAACTAAACTCAATGGCTCATAACCGATCGCACCTGCAAGTTGTCTATGTGCCACCACGTCACAATAACGTCTAATTGGTGATGTGAAATGTGTATATATATCCACTGCCAAACCATAATGTTTGAAATCTGGGTATGAATATGCACCAGAATAGAAATATTGTGCTGCCATCATGCAACGTGTAGACATGATACGAACCAAGGTATTGAAATATGGATCTTTTGGATCTTCACAACGATCTAATGAATCTGCTAATGCTTTAGAAGACTCTAACGATATAGACATCCCCTTCCTTCTTTGTAACATCTCATTAAGAATTTCGAAATTGGTGGCAGGTGGTGCAGCATGTCTTCTCAACATTGCTGTTTGAGGGAATGCATCATAGATCTTTCTAGCAACCGATATATTGGCTAACAACATAAACTCTTCAACTAAAGAATTAGTAGCTAACAATTTTTTTATTTCAACTTCACCTGGATCGGAAGTTTCACTATCCATATGAACTTTAACTTCTGGCGATGCCAAATTTAATGCACCAGCAGCCAAACGTTTATTTTTCAACTTTATAGAAAAATTAAGTAATGCCCTCATACCTAATGTCAATTCATCTTTTTGTTCAAGATTATCAATTCTAATCTGTGCTTGTTCATATGAAAATGCTTCTCTAGATCTAATAACCGATTTAGTAAAATCAACATTGACAATGTCTGCATTATCGTCTAATTCCCAAATGACAGAAAAAGCATATCTATCAACATATGGTTTCAAAGAACATAAATCTGTACCTAATAACATCGGCAACATATCAATTCTTTTATCTACTAAATAAACAGATGTACCCCTAGAAGCAGCTTCTGCATCAACAGCCGAACCTGGTTTAACAAAATGAGTAACGTCTGCAATATGGACACCAACTTCCCAATTACCATTTGGCAATTTTTTTGCATGCAAAGCATCATCAATATCTACACAACCAGGTGGATCGATACTACAAATCAATCTATCTCTTAAATCCTTCCTATTCTTTAACAATGGATCCTTACTATTGGCTTCTAGGTCCCTTAAATCTGCAGGTGCTTTCCAATCATGACCCTCTTTTGGTAGACACTCTAAAACTTTCTTAGAAAATGGTCTATATTCCACATCATGTTCTAATAACAAAGCTTCAGTCTCAGCTTCGACTGTTTCTATGCCACCCAAATCTCTGACAAAATGACCTAATGGATATTTATGAGTAGTCGGCCAAGAGTCTACAGAAATAACAATTCTTTTATCCAATAATTCAACTGCACGCCTAGTACGAATCCTGATTTTTGGAAGACATTTATTCATTAAAATCACAAATACATTTTGAGTACCACCATTTTTCAAATCAACTGAACTTGGTGCAATTTGACCAACATATTGTCTCCATGATCTTCTAGTGACTGCCACAACTCTAGCTGTTGGTTGAACCTTTTTGGATTTTTGAGCATGAATAGCATCCCTTGCTAATAAACGACGTTGCTTATCAGAAATTATGATGCTATTTGTCTTATCAGTTAACTCTTCACTTTCATCAACGTCTGGATTATCATTTACGTCGAAATGTTCTGAATCCATTGCAATAGAAGATGGTGCCTTCCATTCCGATTCTGGTAATAGTTCTACAACGACCTGATCCCCGTTAAAAGCTCTATTTAAATTTTTCTGTCCAACAACCAAGACAGGTTTAGAAAATCTTGGTAACGATATACTACCTTCCAAAAAGTTATATTCTGATATTTGAATAGTACCTTGGTACAAGACTCCATTTTTGATACCACCCATGATTCTTGCTGTGGAATAATATTCTGGGAAAACAAATTCTGATAAACCCTCCTCATCCTTATTATCTGAAAGTTCTGTTGAATCTGTATTTGGAATCAAATCTTTAATATCTTCGCCATTAGGCAGTAAACTGACATATTCAAAAAGACTCTTTGTCACATATGCCTGATTTTCCTGTTTCCTTTGAGCAGCTTCTCTATTTAATCTATCGTTAGATACTAAGACAATTTTTATACCATGCTTAGTTAAATGGGATGCATACCATTCACATGTTTTTCTAATGGCTCTATCATTTCTATCGTTGATAGTTTCATTTTCCCTTCTGGTAATGAACGTGTTTTCATTAAATTCATTATGAAAAACAATAAACCTCTTCTTATCATCGCTATCTCTACAGAGAGTTCTTAGTCTCGTATAAACTGGATAAGACCTATTTCTAACTTCATCCAACACAATCTGTGGAACAATAACATCAAAAAAACAATCTGGATTCTCCAAAAGATCAATAGCTAAAAGAATGATATTTGTGTCAAGAACAACATAATGTTTCCCAATGCCATTAGGTAGAGGTTGTGGTAATTCAGATAATACAAACTTTGGCAATTGATTAGAAGCATCGGGAACAACAATTTCTTGACAACTATCACATGCTTTTGAAAGACAAGGAATATCATTTCTTAGATAGTGTTCTCTAACTATCTTAGTAGCACCACCATTTCTAGATCTGATGAAAACTTTTTGAGTAACAGTTAGACCTTCAGATAATCTCTTTCTAGGAGGAACGACAGTCGATGTACTCATTTGTAAATTCGCCTCGATATTATTTTAGCAGGTGGGCAATAAAAAGAAAAAATAACGTAAAGCAACTTTAAATATATAAATGATTAAACAATGTCTATTATCTTGGGCTATTAGGATTCACCCTCCTGCAATTAACAATCGCACTCTCAAATACAATCAACTGGCAAAAAAGCAAAAAGACTCAATGATGAATCAATCTAGATGGTCTCAATAACTTTTGCAGATACGTCTTACCAAAATTTTTTTTAAGCTGTTTTTCTTTTTCTTTTTTTTTTTTTCCCACTTTTCACTGTTTTTCTATTTTCAGAATTTCGAAGTGGGAATTGCTTTACAGCGAGTGGCGATCAAAATTTAGACATTTCTTTTTGAAAGTGAACCCTTTTTCATTGAAATAAACAAAGAAGTGTCTATAATATGTGAATCTCTTCTTTCGATCTGTTCCTCAGCAATGTGGTTCATTGAAGGATCATCAAGAGGCTTTATAGAAATCCAAAAAAAAAAAGAATTTTGTTACAACTTCAGAGAATCAGTCAATAATGTCGTTAGAATTTAATATTAAACATGCTGGTAAAACATATTCTATTAAGATCACTGATGATACAACCGTTGGTCAATTAAAAGAACAGATTGAACAGTTGACCTCAGTTCCAATTGAGCGCCAAAAGTATATGGTAAAAACGGGTTTAACTGATCCAAATGTTTCAAATTTATCCAGTCTAATTAAGAATGGATCAACAGTAATGTTATTAGGCACTTCGGATGCAAATTTGATTTCAAAACCAAAGGAGAGGAGCCACTTTATCGAAGACCTTTCTCCTGATCAACAGTTACAAAAGATAAACGATTTACCTATTGGTTTCAAGAATATGGGGAATACATGCTATTTGAATGCTACATTACAGGGGTTATATAGTTTACATCAATTAAGAGAATTAATTCTAAGCTATAATCAAAGCACTTTTACAAGCATTAATCCACAAGATGAAATTCATCACAAATTAGTACAAGAAATCAAGCGTTGTTTTGAGGGTTTAAAGAATAAGAAATTCCAATCTATTATGCCTTTAGTTCTTTTAAACATTCTTAGAAAGACTTATCCTCAGTTTGCTGAAAGAGATCCACAATCTGGATTTTTTAAACAACAAGATGCAGAAGAATTGTTTACCCAGCTATTTCATTCACTGACTGTGGTATTTGGTGATAAATTTTCTGAAGATTTTAGAATCAAATTCAGAACTACTATCAAAGACAAACATAATGAAAATGATATCACTATAAGAGAAGATGAAGATGATTTTAAATTACAATGTCATATTTCTGGATCTACAAATTTCTTAAGAAACGGATTGATTGATTCTTTGAATGAAATTATTGAAAAGAGATCAGAGATTACTGGTAACAATTCTGATTTTTTAGTTAAAAAGGAAATAATCAAATTACCTAAATTCTTAACTGTCCAATTTGTCAGATTCTTTTGGAAAAGATCAAGTGGCAAAAAATCTAAAATTTTACGTAAGGTCACATTCCCATTTCAATTGGATGTTTCAGAATTATTAACAAGTGAATATCAACAAGAAAAAATTAAAGTCCGTGAGGAATTAAGGAAAATTGAAAAGGAAAAGGAGGAAGCAGAAAGAGAATCCAAAAAACGTAAAGTCGACCCATTAAGTAATGGTGTTGTAATGACACCAAAGGAAGAAATGGAGACAGAGAAGGCTCTTCAAGAAAGCAAAAAACAATATTGGTTAGATGAATTTAAGAAACATTTTCCTAACAATTTACAAAAAGGTGAAAATCCATCATGTGTTTATGATTTAGTTGGCGTCATAACACACCAAGGTGCTAATTCAGAGTCTGGCCATTATCAAGCTTTTATTAGAGCTGATCATGATGATAATATCTGGTATAAATTCAATGATGACAAGGTTAGTATTATTGAAAAAGATAAAATTGAATCTTTAGCTGGTGGTGGTGAAAGTGATAGTGCTTTAATCCTTTTATACAAAGGATTTGGATTATAAAAAAAAAACTAAAATAAAAAAATGAATATGGACATTTCACTTACATCACTAGAATTATCAGAATTATTATTATTATTTTACGATTTTTTTTTTGTTTAAGAACTTGAACCGATAAATAATATTATATACATTTTAATTACAACTTCCACAATTTCTATATATACATGTAGATGTAATAACAGTTCATAGTACTAAAGAATATAAAATAAAAAATAAAAAAAAAAAGAGATAGCAAAGTATATATACAAATAAGAAAGGAAGATTCATAGGAAAGAATAATTAAATACACTACCACACCAGACGGGAAATAAATCGTTTCCCCCTTCATTACAATTATGATTGATTAACAACTTTATTAAACTGTTGTATATAATCATAACAGTTCAAAGGTTTACCTTTATTATCAATTAAACAATTCAGAAGCTCTTCTCTAATTTTTTTACCATTATCATCAAGGACATCTTGTTGCGTTGATTGTAGTTTTTTCAATTTTTCCTCTAGCTTCTGAATTTTATTATCCAAAGAGCCTGAAGTTAGTGGTTCAGGCTCAATTTCACTCAATATTAAAGAGGTCTTCAAATGCTCCTCGAAATTCTTTAAAGTTTCCTTCTCCAATTGAATCAGTCTTTTATTAACCTCCTTTTCTAACAATCTTTCTGCTTCCTCATTTCTTGAGAAATCGGTTTCATTAGATTGAGCCAATCTTTTAAGTACATCATCTGAGAAGTTTAAGTTACTCCCTACCATAGAAAATTTGACTGCAGTCTCTTGTTTAGAAGGTCGTGATCCCATTTTACAAAAAATGTTTTAATTGTGTTTTTTTGTTGTTTACTTACACTTGTTTTCCTTTCCCTTTCACTTATCCTCTCTGTTACCACTAAAGTTAGAAACAATCAAGTCAATAATAGATATCAAGCGTATCACGTACGAACCAGCTGAAAAAAAAAAAAGTACACTGATAGTATTAACCCCACAACCCCAAATATAACAAACTTGCTGTGTTCTTTAGGATCTTTCCCTTTCGTTCCCTTTCTCCATCATCTTCTTTCTGGTTTTTGCTTGTTTTATTTCCGTTTTCTCGAGGTCGAAAATTTCGATCGGTAACTGCGAGGACAAAAGAAAAACAATTAAACTTTCAAGTTTATAATCAACTCATTTTGTTAAATTTTAACATTACCAAAGATAATATTTATTGGTCCCTTTCTTTATATTGGATAAATTCAATTATCATATATGCACAATATATGCCAGATACAACACATTTGATAAAAACAATAGAACAAAACTTATTACTTCCGAAACAATTATTTTCCTGTGAATTTAATCAACAACTTGGCCATTATATATATGGTCTCGGTTATTGTATTGTGGAAGATTGTTCAATTTTAACTTGCGGTTGCTGCATAGCTGAGTCTTTATACTACGATATTATTAAAATAACAAAAAATGATCTAATACATTGTCCATTATGCAACAAACAAAACGTATCCATTGTAGGTCCAGTGAAACCTTTACGTAACATATACTTACAAATACAATCGTTCAAAGATGACATAGAGGAAAAAATTACTGCTGATAGGATTAATTATGAGGAATCACTAAATAGTCAGAGCACAGTAAATAAAAATGCAAATCTAGTGACAAATGCTAGCATTGTTAACTGTCCGGACTATGATAGTCAATCACAAAATATATCGACTGATCCAGTAAATAAGAAAGTTGACAGCACTGCTAGTAGCCCTTTTTTATCCTTTCCTTCGATTAAATATAATGAAGTGGTACAACAAAGAGCTATACTAAATCTATCATCTAGAGATATAAACAGGAATCAAATAAATTTAATAAATCTATTTTACAAGATTGCATCAGAAGTAAATTCACAAGAACAAATCAATAAAAATGTTTCTAATAGAGAGTTAGAGGATATCCCATTAGATAACTCTCTAGATTCAAACAATACACAAAGAGATATAGTTAATAACCAGGATAAGAAGTCTGATTATCTTTCAGAGAATGCTAGTTTAACTAATAATTCAAATACAATAATTGCAAGTCAGTTGTCCCAAGAATCTGCATATGATCAATCCAAAGGGACTGGCAACACAACTGATAACACAAAAGTACAACTATCTGTACCTTTAGATGAAAAAAAAGAATATTATTTTGCAAATTGTTTCCCAATATACAGAAAAAGATACATTTTTAAAACGCATTCAAAATTTTTAAAAACTAAATCAAAATTGTTTATTAATACATCAATATCACCTGATTGTTCGAAATTTGCTTTAATCTCTAAACATAAATGGGAAGTTTATTCAATACCACAAAATGTATACAAAAATCCGCCAACATTACTTTTCTGTGGGAGAAATACAGGTGAATATGGTTCTGCTTTTGATCATTTAAATCAATTAGACTCTACCATATTAGGAGTAGAAAAAGAAAACATAATATTTGGCGAATACATCTATTGTAAGCTTTCTAATAATTTCTTAGTTATTAGTGACATTAAAAATTCAATTCAAGTATTTGATTTAAATAATAATGGTAAAATGATTCATTATTATAGTTCTAAATATTACATAAGATGCATTGATATTGATCCCTCTGGCACTATAATAGCTTGCGGTATTGTAGGTAAAGATAGAAAAACTAATTCCGAACAAGCTCTAATTACACTCCATAGAATAGGAAAAAATAATATGATTTCTCAGTATGATTTTCCATCACCTATTACAGTCGCTTTACCTTACAGAGACCCGATAAATACTATACAGTTATCAACAGATGGACGATATTTATCATGTTCAACTACCATGGAATCTCGCTTCCTAATTATTTCCTTGAAAAATGTAAATGAACCTAGACTTATTATGAAGAGTTTAAGATCAATTGATACATCTTTAGAATCTGAAGGCATTACAGATACAAAATTGTTTCCTGGAAACCCCAGTTTAATGTGTGTTACATCCACAGCATTCAATTCACCTGCTATTATCGTAAACACAAAGATTGAAGATATCAGTAATTTAACTAGTGTTGCACAACCAACTTTACTCAATAGATTTTCTGATTTGGGCTATAAAATCCATAAATGTGAAATATCATCCAGAAATGATTCTATAGCATTCTTAGATAAAAATGGTTCGGTGTACTTAGTGTCAGCACCCACAATAATTGATAACGAAAAGAGAAGAACTGTGGTTGTAGAAATGGTTGCAGATGCATATAGGGCACATGAATCTGCTTCAATGAGATTTAGCTGCGATGGTTATGTTTTATATATCCTAGACAGAAAAGGTGTTCTCTATGTCGAAGATTTTGCCTATGATCTGCCGCAAAATAACGAGATCACCAAATGCAAAGAAATCACCTAATTTCTGTAACATGTCTGTATATTTATCTTCTTTTTCACTTGTATAAATATGTAACAGATTCGGGAAAACCTATATTATTGACTATTATTAGGAGTATTCGTCACTATAATATTTTCTTTTGAAACTAATTGAGCTAATTCCTTGTATATAGTTTCATACAAATCTGGGTCGTTGATGCAAGATTGTAAATATCTATTTAGTTCGATCCCATTTTTGCCCTCTCCAAATTTTTTATAATCATCTTTAAGTAATTGTGCTTCCAATAAAGCACTTGTCGATCCCCTATTCTTGAAAATCAAATCCTCATCTTTAGATACCATATCTTTCACTATCGAGGTTGTTACATTTTTTAATACTGTTTCCAAAGAGCCAGGTACTGTAACATTTTCTTTTGTCTTGATGTTTGATTCTCTAGAGAGAATCTCTGATTTCAATTTATCAAAATGACCTTGTTTCTTAAATTGATTTGCCAATTCTCTAGCTTGGTCTACTTGATTTTGAACAAGCATATTTCAATGGAAACAAAAAACTACTGAATTAACAAGGTGCCAATCACTCAAAAAGCTTTGATTGTTATAATACAATAGTCTAGTCTATTTTGTAACGAAAAGTACACCCCAGCAATAACTTTCAGTCTATCAATACTCTTCTTTTAAAACAACCATACAACATGTAACAAATAATAGATTTCGATTAATCATTTGTCTGCATTTTTTTTTACTTTGGCATTTTAGGCTGATATTTTTTTTAAAAAAAAGACAAACCAAATAAAAATCAGTTATATGCATGAAAACAAACATATTCAAAGCAAATCATCATTTCATGAAAACAAAAAACAAAAACTTGGAAATCTTATTTTAAGATAAATTAACAATGAAGGCATGCAAAACTACAACCTAATCTATTAATACTCGATTTTTCATAGTGAAACTAGTTTTTTTGGCTTTTTTTCCTAAATGGTTTCACCAACAAAAGCTTCTAAACAACAGCGAGGCAATATTTCAATAAGACTTCGTGACGCTCTCAATGATGAATTGACTAAATTATGGACTATAAATACCCCTCATAACATATATACTATTGTTGATAACATCAGCTTATTAATCAAAAAATTCAATACAAAGTTTTCCAAGCAAACAGCATGTACCTATGTGTATGTCATTCTGCATGATTTTTTTAAGAAAAGAATTAATGAGATCATAAAGGAGTTAGAAAGATGTAATGATTTGACATTTGAAGATATCTTGCTAGTTATGAAAAATTTTGAATGCAAAATTGACTTGTTATCCAATACACTTAACTCGTTAAAGAAAGCCCAAGATGAGTTATCCATGAAGATCTCTCCAATATTTTTTTCTAAAAGTCAGATTATTGCTTACTTCAAATCTTCAAACTTTTATAGTAAGATTCCATTAGAGGAAGCAATATGGAAAAATCTTATTGAAAACATCAATGGCAATGAGATGCAGATATATCAATTGGTAGATTTTGCCAAATTTTTATGTGAGTATGATAAATATAATTCTCTACAAACAGGTTCAATGGAACAAATGATTAAGAGGATGAGAGAAAATTTTGTCTCATATATTGCAAAAATATCGAATACTGGCAAATTTGATACTGTTATTCAGATTTGGTCTAACTTTATTAAATTTGGAACTTTTTTGGGTTCTAATATTAGAAATCAATTTCGAGTCATGGGCTTTCAAGAGATTTTTGCAGATTCTGAAATCCTATTAATTCTATTAAAAAATGAACAGAAAGGATGGATTGACTATACAATGTATCATTCATTATGGAAAGATGCTTTCAGACTTAAATATAACGATTCTCCAAAGAGACGTTACTGGATGGAATTAAATATATCTGATACACAACTTCACCAAATAGACGATGACTTTGGATTTAATTTTGTAACAATAAATAAGATAATATTCAAGCCTGATAATTTTGAAGACACATTTCAACAAATCAAATCTTTAGATCCTGGACCACATATTCAAAGTAAAGAATATTATTCTATGCTGTTAGAAGAACTTCGTAAACATTTTTTAAAAACCATCGAAGGATCACCAAATAAATATTATAGCTCTCTTGCAAAATTTCTTAACCAGAAATATTACCAATTCAAGGAACATTATGCAAATAAAAGTATGGATAATGACACTGACTATGACTACCCATATTTGAGTTATTTTATAAAAAGATATTGTCCAAACTATGAAATATTTCTTAAAAGTTATTGGCTACCAAGATTTATTAAAATAATTGTAAAACCATCGATAGATGATCAACTTGGTCATATTATTAAGGAATTTAATTCACATATTTATTTGAACCTAAAGAAAGAATGTATTGATGATAAAAATAAATTATTGAAGTTTATAGAAGATGCTATTGAGAATAAAAAATATTTGAGTAATGGTTCTATATTTACATGTATACTTATCCCACAGCATTATGTAAATATAAATGCAGCACCGTTAAAAACGTTTTGGGCCACAAATGGCTTCAAGAAAAGATGGCAAACAGTAATTGCTGAATTAGCATCAACTTCTAGAGTGATAGAAAATAATACAGCAATTCATTATGTTTTGCTTGAAACTCCTATCAAGCTATCTGATGGATCTTATCTATTAGTTGAGACTAATATGTCCATTGCTGCAATACTATATTGTTTTAACAAAAATGATGTAATGACCATAGAAGGTTTTATTAGTACTATTAAAATCACCAAACCGCAAAGTAAACAGTTTTTTTCTTCCTTAAACAAGTTAATAGGATTAAAATTATTAATAAAAGATAAAAATAAGATAAGATTCAACTATGCATATGATTGTTCAGGCTTAGATTCAAATATTTTAAGACTTTAATTTCAAATAAATTATATAAATCTCTTTATAGACGCATATATATATAGAATTATTATGAATTAATATTTTTTATTAAAACTTTAATTGTCTAATTTAGTTATATTCACTTATATATTACTAGTAAAAATTATTATTTTTATATAAGATATGATAACTTCTCTTTGCTACTTGTAACAGTTTGTATTTGTTTTTTACTATTTTTACCCAGTATGAATAGTTGTATTATAATTACGATTTATAACTTAACCTAAAGCAAAATAGATTACTCAGGTTCAAAAGCCTGATCAGCCACATTGATTAATACCTCCATTAAAGCAATTTGATAATTGACATCATTAACGTCGTCATCATTTGGTGGAATAATCGTAGGACCCCATATTATACATAAAGCTTTCAAATTCATTCTATTATGTTCTTCATGAGCCAACACTCTTTTTAAATGAAATAATAATGATCTTAAAGTCCAATATTGTGCATCAGGTAATTTATATAACAACCCATGCATAAAATTCTTTTTAGTTGTATAATCATCAATAGCAAAGCAAGTCTTTAATTCATTTGATATACTGTGAGGTAATAAAGTGTCAGGAAGACTGGCAAAAAAAGTTTTTAGTAGGGATCCAACTAAATAAATATCTGCATCAGTGTAGTCCTTGGGTGGTAAAATCATAGAAATATTCGATGGGTCTGTATCGATTTCCTCTTTTAATTTACTAACATCTAATACATTTGCTGATCTTCTATAGATACCCTCTAAATCTAGCCCATACTTATCTACCACATATATACACTGGGATACTATAGTTGGAACCATATCTTGTTCAAATTCAATGAGATTCTCTAAAGGTACATTAAATGTTTTGAAATTATTTTGTATACCAGGTGGTAAACTAGAAATAGTCTGTACATGTGATACTGGTCTATCTGAATCATCTGTGTTAAGAGATGCTAATGTTGCCGGTATACTTGGTAATCGATATTCTTTTTTGCCTGGATCTAATGATGGGAATCTTTGTGGGCTATTATCCTTGGTTGTGTTGCTACTTATAGTATCACTAGTGTTAGTATCACCACTATTACCTTCATTATTATTATTTTTTTTATGACTATTAATATTGTTATATGAGCTGGAAGGTTTATTATTCAGGACTAAGGAATAACTTGATGTAGATGGTGTTAATGGCGTGGAAACATGTGATATAGCAGTGGAGAAGGATTCTGAATTGGGTAAAGACTGGTTTTTATTTAAAGCCATCGGTCTAACAAACGCTGTTGGTGATATTGATGTGTTAGTGAAAGGAGAATCATTATGTGTTGATATTTGTCTTTTTGGAATTGAGTTCCTAGATGGATCAACTGCAAATTTAGGAGCAGACTTTTTTTTAGCAGCTGCTCGTCTCTCCATAGATGGATGAATTTTATAATTAATTGGAATCAAGTTTTTATTAATTAATAAAGTGTTTTTATTACCACTATTATATTTGTTTAGCATTATATAAAGATCTCTCTCGTTTCGTACAGAAGAGGCAATTGATTTCATAGATTTTTCCAACTTATTGAAGGGAGTTATTGTAACACCACTATTCAAAATCAAATTCTCTGTATATATAGTATACTTTTGTAATTGTATTGCCATAGCAGTATCCATTTCAAGAATCAAATTTTTCAGTTCTGTCACAATATGAGGTCTCTCTCTTTGTAAAAAATTATCCCTTAACGAATTAGCATGGTCAACCTTTGATCTGTAATCTTGGTCTGCAATATCTATTTTCCTTAACAACTCCTCTTCTTGCTCTCTTGTTGTCTTTGAACCCCTCAAAGTCAATTTCGTCTTTGTTGGATCTTCCATTCTTAACTTTTCGTAATCTTGACATAAGGAATTATAACGGCTTTGTGCTTTTTCAGCGTTATGAATAGAATCCATGACTTCTTTCTCCAATCTTTTTGAATTTTCTTTAATAGACTTTCTGACTTTAGTCATCGTTAATAATAGAGAACTTATTTCATCGTACATTTTTTGTAATGCTTTGACATAACTTTGCTTTACCTGTCCTAATTTCCCATCAAATTGTAAAATATCATGGAAAGTCTTTTTTAAGGAAGAAACACCATTACTTGCTTGAAAGAAGTTTCTATAATGCTTTAAAAGTTCTTGGGTATGTTCATCTTCAAACATATATTTCTTTCTTAGAAATTTAATAAACTCTTCGCAGGTCAATAACGACTGTTTAAATTTAAATAACAGGGCATTGATCGCAACATCAGAATTGAGTACTTTTTGGATTGCGGCACTTTGCAATAACTCGCTATCTTGAATTCTGTTAACTAGCTGAGTTGATGTACCGTCATTGAAAGAATTAGTAGTATTATTTGTTAAAATAGATGGGTTATTATTACTTTCATTATTATTATTATTATTATTATTGTTATTATTGTTATTATTGTTATTATTATTATTCCCACCAGCATGATTCATACTATCCAAATTTGGATCAAAATTTGAGAATTGGGAATTTATTTCACTTAATTGAGGAGATAAAGCCATTGAATCTTGTGAATCATCATGAATCGTTTGAAATTCACTGCCAGAACTAATCATTGCTTACTGGAAAATATTAAATTAAAACAATAATATCCCCTTCAATGGAATAAGTAAAAACAACAAATATATATAAATTAATATAGAAATAGTTGGTAGACTTTTTGGTTGGATGGATTCTCACACAAATACTCTTTCCTCTAGTCTGTTCAAGGTAAAGACTAATTAAACATATGACACTTTAATGTATCGTTTTGTAACTTTTATTTGTTTACACCAACAAATCTTCTGTTTTCTTTTCTTTTTTCTTCTTTTTTTATCTAAAATTTCTTGAAACTTCAGAAATTGACAAAATTGACGTATCCGGTTTTTTTTTTTTCGTTTTTTTTTTTTGGCTTTTTAGCATTTGTTTGAACTTTAAAGGATTCTGATAATTCATACAAGACAAGTGTTGCTGATATTAGCTAGATGAAAACTAACTGATAACAAACGTGCAATTAAGTGGCCCTATACTTATTTAAGATATTCATTGGGCAATTTCTGATGAGAAATTACTAGTGATTTGTGATAGTAAATATATACATATAGTACGCACATACGTCAACAAATATATAAAAATTGTATTCAGGTAAGAAATTGATTTGATGATAATATTAATATTCTATATCATTGATGTAATATCCCTGTATATATATATATATATATATATATATATATATGTATGTATGTATGTATGTGTGTGTGTGTGTGTGTATTTCTTTTCCTTTCTTTTTTTTTTCTATTATTTATTAGTTTTTTAAATTTCTATTTTGATATTATTGTGGTTTTAAAGCGTACATTCTTACAGTGTATAGTTCCTTTGGTAAACCCTTTTGTTTTTCCGTTGCGATAAGTTTCAACCCACTCTCTTCAAACAATTGTCTGAATTTCTTATCTGATCTAGTAACGCTAGAATCGGTTTCATCAAAATCGTCTTTGTCAAATGGAGTATTATTTTCTTTGACAATGATTGTGCCGTTAGACTGTAACCCATCTTTACATCTTTTCAAAAATTGAACAAATTCCTTATCTGGCAAATGACCAACACACCACTGACACCAAATGACCCAGTATTTGCCTTTTTCAGGAGTCCAATCTTGCATTCCAAGTTTATAAATGGTGCCAATCTTCCCTTCAGCAATCAAATCAGCCAATTCTACATCTTGCATCTGCTTGACAAAGGGTTCTACAGGTTCCACCAAATCGATCTTATCACAGTATTTATGTAACATATCTCTGGTTATTCTACCTATTCCAGCACCGATGTCAACCCCATATTTTATCATTCCACTGGGACATATCATTCTGGATTTTAATTTACGTAGAAAGAATGATGAACCAAGGACATCCATGGTAGGAACCACTGTTTGTTCACCGTAACCACCAAGCACACCATTGACTGTAGCAGGAATATTGGTCCAGTATTCGATTGCATCGTCATAATTAATATGAGAATCTGGAATATCCACCAGATCAATTTCTTCTCTTTGTTCAGTCATTTTTTTTCGAACTTCTTTCTCTTTCTCTATGTGGGAGTTTCTTAATCTATTATGGTTATTGAAGATCGTGCATCGAACCAATTGATTACAGTAGCAAATATCTTACATGTAAATTTATTTGATCAAGGGAAAATATAAAATTTCACATGTAAAATCGAGATAGGAAAGAAAAATAAAAAAAAATAAAGAAGTAAAGTTTCTAAATGTTCTTTCAATATTTAAAATTATAGACATGACTAAATAAATAAATAAAGAATATTAAAATATAACTGATATACCTATAGAGGTATGCTGTATAAACATTATGAAGAATATAGCCAATTCCAGAGTTTATAAACTTGGTAGTTCCATATATCTTTCAATAATTCTACTTTGCTTAATACTAACAGTAATTGTACGTTACTAGTTGTGTTGATAATATTTTCACCACCCTTATTTTCTACAGTGTTTGCATTAGATACAGAATCATTATTTTGAAATAATTTAGAATAATCATGAAGAAAATGTGTCTCTTGTGAATGATCCAAGATTTGTCTTACTTGCTCATTGGTTCGTGTCCAGAAACATTTGCTATTACAAAAATTTTTATATTGATCGGAAATGCAAACATAATATGTACCCATACCAAATAATACAGGTAAACCAACCTTTTTAATCAATGTCATAGTAGTATCAGTAACGGTATTGTGATTATTATTATCCTTCTCGAGAAACCGCCTGTAATTTTAACAAATTAGTCAACAACTTTCAGTTCACAACTGATCAACTTTCCAAACAACCTACAAATGAAGATTAAAACACACATACATACACGCAAGTTTTATACAGAGATTCAAAATGGTTTCATGTGGAATTCTGCTTAATTTTTCTTTTTGATCTTTTCTCCCCCCCTCCCCGGCTTTCGGTGTCTTGTTTTTTCTTTCGATAATCCAAAACAAACAAACAAGCAAAAAAAAAAAAGAATGCATCAAAATCAAAAAACCGAAAATTAAAGAAAGAGAAAGAGCAATGTCGGTGGTGTATTTCCGCCTCATCTCTATTTTCTTCCCCTCCATTATGCAGCCATCGCATTGCATCTTAATATGACTCTTCTTCTCTTCTCCTTGGCTTCCTTTCATCGATTTGAAAAGAAGATGTAAACTTAATTGATTGATTGATTAATTGACTGACTATTGCTTATTAAATATGTGTTGTTGGGTTTTAAGTCTCGTTAGATTTCAAACACTCACATAACCAACCAGGCAACGTACCAGTCACCTAAATATGCTTGCGAGATTATCTTCCAAAAAAGCTGCACAAGCATTAACCACTAGATCATTCTCCTTAACCTCTGTAATTTTGAAATCATCTGTCTCAAAAGATCAGGTTTTAGTATCAAAACATGTCCAAGATATTGATCCTGAAATGTATTCCATTTTACAAAAGGAAAAATTGAGACAAAAACATTCAATTACTCTGATTCCATCCGAAAACTTTACTTCCAAATCTGTTATGGATCTTTTAGGTTCTGAATTTCAAAATAAATATTCTGAAGGCTACCCAGGCGCCCGTTATTACGGTGGTAACCAATATATAGATGAAATGGAATCACTTTGTCAACGTAGGGCTTTAGAATTGTATAAATTAGATCCAAACGAATGGGGGGTCAACGTACAACCATTGAGCGGTGCTCCTGCTAACTTATACGCCTATTCGTCTATCATGAATGTCGGTGATAGATTGATGGGTCTTGACCTACCTCACGGTGGCCATCTATCACACGGTTACAGTCTCAATTCTGGGACTCCAATCAGTTTCATCTCCAAGTATTTCCAATCTATGCCATATAGATTAGATCTATCCACCGGTTTAATCGACTATGAGGCTTTATCTAAGACTTCTAAATTGTTTAGACCTAAGATTATTGTAGCCGGTACCTCCGCCTATTCTCGTTTGATCGACTATGAAAGATTTCAGAAAATAGCTAGAGAATGTGGTGCCTATCTTTTAAGTGACATGGCTCATATCTCTGGGCTTGTTGCCGCAGAAGTGATCCCATCTCCATTCCCGTACTCTGATATTGTCACAACTACCACACATAAATCCTTGAGAGGTCCTCGTGGTGCAATGATCTTTTACAGAAAGGGGGTCGAAAGGACTACTGCAAAGGGAAAGCAGATCATGTATCCATTCGATAAAAAGATCAATTTCTCAGTGTTCCCTGGCCATCAAGGTGGCCCACACAATCACACAATATCTGCATTGTCCGTAGCTTTGAAACAAGCAATGACCCCAGAATTTAAAGAATATCAAAAGAGAATCGTCAGCAACTCTAAATATTTTGCTAAAGAATTGCGTAACCGTGGCTTCAAATTGGTGTCTGGCGGAACTGACAACCATTTGATTTTAATTGACTTGTCTGAGACTGATGTTGATGGTGCCAGATTGGAGGCTATTTTACAACATATCAATATTGCTGCTAATAAAAATACCATTCCAACTGATAAATCCGCTATGTTCCCATCTGGCTTAAGAGTAGGTACTCCTGCCATGACTACAAGAGGTTTCCAAGAGAAAGATTTTGCTAAAGTTGCAGAATACATTGATAAAGCTAGAAAATTAGCCTTAGACTTGAAACAACAGGAAACTGCCAAAACTTCTGGTTCAGATTCTTCTATTGAGGACAAACCATTGACACCAACAGAGAGATTGAACAGATTCAAACAATTATGCAAGGAATCAAGAGAAGTCAAAGAATTGGCTGACGAAATCTATAATTGGGTCGGGCAATTCCCTGTTCCTGGTGAATTATAAGTAAATTAATTAACTTATTATAACCATCATCTAAGTACTATGAATAATAAACACACACGTATGTATACATAAATCAAGAAAGAATACATATTTTCATGGTTTATATTGTAAAGTGTGTAATCAGTAAAAATTTTATGAACTTTTAATACTCTCTTGCAATATATATTATTGTCCAGTTTCCATGGTCAACAATTGCATTGTCGATTCTTTATATATTTATCCTTCTTTGAATCAATGCCTAATGATATTATATTATTGTTATTATTATTATCATTGAAATATAATTTATCCTTTGGAATTAAATCAACAATAACATTTTCAAATAAATTTGACACATTCTCTCCTGTCTTTGCACTTACCTCTAAATATTTTAAAACAATATTGTTATAATCTTGATTTTTTTTGATATCCAGATATCGTAGCATTGTTTCTCTAATAGCCAACATATCATCATTTTCCTCCAATAGATCGATTTTATTACCCACGATTATTATATTCAGTTTATCATTATCATTATTAGGAATATTATTATATTCATATAGTTTCTCAATCCATATATCGATATCATTCAAAGTAGCATCGATATGAAAATTAGATAAGTCAAAAACAACAATAGCCACATTCGTATTACGATAATACATTGTGGTCAAAGATCTATATCTTTCTTGGCCAGCGGTATCCCATATCTCCAATTGCACAATGTGCTCAGAAGATATTTTTAATTGATGTGAAATGAACGCAGCTCCAATCGTTGCATTATCTCTAAGGAACTGCCCTGTTATATATCTGGTTATGATGGATGTTTTACCCACCGATGATTCTCCTAGAAATACAACTTTCCATGTGAATGCCATTCTTCACTTAATATACATAAATATACATATATATATAGCCCTATTCCCAGATTCCTTCAATCTCACACTGGCCTGTAATTTTTAGAACTCTTCATATATATTGACATGTTCTTATCGCTAATAATGTCACCACATAAAAAACGAGAAAATGACTGACGCAATGAGATAAGGACCTAACAAAAAATAAAATCATTTTCATAAAAAAAAAGACAAAAAAAAATCACTTGAAAAATTTCAGAATCAAAACGAAAATATTGCGACAAAAATTCGAAGTATTTTAGAATAATCGTATGAGATAATGATACAAATCAATTTGATGCAAGGTTTCCAGGCATAATAAAGTCTAATAAAAAATTGGAAGACGAAGAGAAGGGAGTGAAATTAATTATTTGGCAAGTTGGATTATTGATTGTTTTTTTATTTTTAATTTTTTTTTTTATTGGGAAAAATTTATTTCTTCCATTCAATTAGATGACTAATAAAAAAAAAGAACGATTCTAACAATTCAATTCGATCTATAGGTTTTATTTAGATAATAAAATGCCACCTAAATCATCTTCTAAAAGAAATTTACGTGCTTTAGAAGTGTTGGACAAACACATTTCAAAAAGATCTTTAAAAAATAATGAACAGTCTTCAAATTCTTTACCCTGGCTTAACAACCAAACTTTACCGGCTATAATAGAAAATAGCAATAATTCTAGTAATCCTAATAATCTTAAAATCAAGATAAGTCCAAAAAATCAAGATAATATTAATAATCAAAGTTTCAATAACAATAGTAGTAACTGTAATAGTTATGAATCACCAACACCGAAGAGAAGAAAAACTGTGACACAAAACAATATAATAAGTAGACAATTGTTTAATCAAAATAATCTGGCTGAAACTGAAGATGAAGATAACAATAATTTAAATTCTTCTCCGATCAAAAAAACTGTTTCATTCTCAGATCATATTGAAATTGAATCATCGCCACTTAAAAATAGTTTTTATTTCAATGGTTCACCTACTAGAGTACCGCAATATCAACAAGATTTTAACAGTATTATAGCATCCTCGCCAAGAATTAATAAATCACCTCCAAAATCAATATTAAAAAAAAAGAATGAGATAAATATATCTAAAAATGCATCAATGATATCAAATAATAATAATCATAATCGTAAGAAAAATAAAAGCACTAGTGATATTAGTCTTAATAACAATCCTTCACAATTTATTATAAATAATAAAAATATTCTTAATATAACTAATAAAGATTCCACAATCGATAATGCAAATCTTCCTACTACTACTACTGCATCTACTAATATTGACGATCCATTTCAACTTGAATATTGGGCAAGTGGTGAAATACATAGTTTATCTGATAGCAGAAATTTAATAGAATTCAAAAATATTATTATAGGTGGATTATTTATATTGGAGCATGATTCATATCCGTATAATGAAAAAAGATTCGAAATCTATGCAACTTTTAACAATATTATACCTATTATTACAATGAAAAATATAAATGATGTAAATGAAAAAAAGATTAATATTTTAATCGAGAATTTCATAAAAATTATAAAAATTTGTATACCACAATGGAATTTGACACAAAAGAAGTTATTAAAAAATGACATAATAACCAATAGTAATAATATTTTAACAGGTCAAAATAGCAAAAGTAAAAATCTTAAGAAAAATAAAGAAACAAAGATGGATAAAGAAAATGACAATGTGATAAAAGATGATAAAAATCATGATAACAAAAATGATAACGATAATCCGAAAGATCCATTTGTTTCCAGGTTATATTATCAAATAGTGAAGTTTTTTACCATTCTCTTATCAAATTTTAAAATTGTCAAATGGTTATCCAATAATAATGATATACAATCAGAAATTAAAATAATCTACCAATATTCTTTAAATGCATTAACTGATATTAAATCCAATAAACCAATTCTTATTTCCAATCTTACTTTTTTGAAAGAGGAAAAGTTTTATACTTACTACGCCACTAGGCCCGAAATTGTTAATTTAATTCATGCTATACCAAATATTAAAGCCATTAATAGTCAAAACTATATGTTAGAAAAGGTATATTATGTCAAGTCTTTATTGAATAAATTTCCAAACTTGATGATAAAACATATGGATATTTGGTTATGTAGTGATCTCTTACCGCAAATAATTATTGAATATGATACTTATTCTGAAAAATTAAGTATTATTTCGATTTCTCTACTATTGGATCTATTAAAAAAAATATATGACACAAGCAATATCAGCATAAAAGAGTTGTATTCTACAATTGTTAATACTCCTGTTAAAAATGTATTTTCACCACAATATTTCAAAAAACTTCAGCAATCTTACACAAATATTATGTCTATACCAAAAGATGTTAACATTGATGCTGTTACCCTTGAAACATTATTGTTTCATCACATAGTATATTTATTGCAAACCAAAAAATCTTATAAGATCGCCATGGATCTTTGGTTAACTTTAGTGGGAATATTGTTTAGTAATACTACAATGATACAAACATTTATTAATATTTGCATAAAAAATAATAAATGGTTGACTTTAAATAAACTCGCTTTTGAATCTGACAGTGATCATGCCAAACTTTTGGCTTTAAAATCATGGAGGATATTAATTTATCCAATATGTATGAATATGCATAAACTTTCTTCTGAAGAAAGAGTTAAATGTTATAAGATTCTTGATATCCCGTTTTTTATGTCTCAACACGCAGTATTTCTACAAAATATTTCAGTTGGTGTTTCATTTATAACTAGAGCAATCACTTATACAATTGCATGTTATTTTTATAATTCAAAGTTATCCATTGACTCTGCTAAACCGTTGTTTTGTAATATTTGGAATGAATTAATTATTCCGATGTTTGAACGAGTTCTCTCTTTCAAATCCACTAATAATGAATTGCAAAAGCTAATCTGTGATATATTCATCAGGTTATTAGGCGGGACTGTTATAGTTAAGCAACCTTCCTCAAATTATAAAGATAAATTATCCAACCCTCAACAAGTGGTTCCTATCAAAGTTATTGCAACAGTTGGAATACATTTGAATGAAATACCTTCTTTACCAACAAATCTAGAAAATGTATGGTATCCAATGGTAAAAGATTTCACCACTAAACTTATAAAAGAATATGGTAAAGAGATAGATTGTTTAGCTCTGCTCTATGCTTTAATTAATGCAACACCAGAAGCACAAATAAAGTCATCTACTTTTATAGAATTAACTGAATTAGTATCTTTTTACCTGAAAAATATTTGCCACCTACCTTTGAATTCGATTGATATTTTTTCTACACTTTCTCCCACATTATTTATGAAATTTTCATCGCTTATATTTACAGAAGAAGACAACCATTTAGCGAATTATTTTGGACATTTTAAAATGATAAAATTTGATGGTACTGATATTGTAGTTAGTTTATTGAAAGATATAATTAAATCCATGCGAAGTCAATTACCTGAACTTTTGATATTTTACAAGTTTTTAGATATTCCTGATGAATATTGCCACAAATATATTGTCAATTGGTTAAGTTCGACACTCTTATCACCTACCATGGATTTTAGATCTTTTAAGGTATTAATAGATTTTATTAAAACTATCCCAGAAACATCCATAATTGACAATTTTCTAACAATATTTTCAAGAATGGAACAATCATACTTTGACATTTTTTTTTCTAAATGTATTTCATGGCCCCCAAATTCTTTGCAATGTTTCATTAATGGTTGTCTTTCCACAAATGACCCTAAATTGTTGAACTTTACAATTGATCTTATAAAAGAGGTATCACCCTTCCAACACTCATTATTTATTAATACATTGCCTATTTTGTATGAAAAGGGGATGTCTACTTTTATTCAAGTGTTTACACTGGACCACCCGGATATCTTAGAAACTATGGAGCCGAGTTTTTATCCATACGTCAATAAAGACTCCCAACAATCTTTGTTGCCATTTCTCACTCAACATATATCAATGATATCCAATGAAAAAAAAAATTATGTACTGGATAGGTTATTAAAAGAAGAAGGATTAGTTTCTGTAATAAACAAATCTGAGTTGTTTTTCTCTATTTTGTTTAACTCATCGAGTGATTTTTCTCAGGATGATCAAAAGAAGATGATTTTGAAATTACTGAATAAAGCATATGAAGAAATGAACTGGGATGTATTTAGTATTGTTATAGAACACACCTTACATTTTACAAATATTAATTATGTGGAAATGTTTTTTTCAAACCATAATGCAAAAGTATACGAAATAATGAGTTATTTTCCTATCAGTCTTATAGTTAATCTGTGTTCCAATGGGGGTAAAATAGACGGATTGATAGACCAAGCAATAAGTCAGATGTTTAAAAACAAAGATGCAGATTTTAGAATATCATTAATTAGAGCTTTCTTAAATTTGAAGAAATATAGTGATCTGAATAAGTTTATTGATGTCATTGTTTTCTTTTTGTTTGATGATACAACAGGATTATCAGAGATACAAAAAAATAAGAAGTTGAAGCTATTCAGAGATATTTTAACAAAAATACGTAGTGATGACGGCACTATTTTGGTGAATGTTTTGAATTCTGTTGTTTCCTATTTTCCTTTTATAAAATCTGATTTTAAAATAGAGTTGTTGGAAAGTATACCAAAAGCTCTTGGTAAAGAATCAGATAAATCATGCTACTCCAATCAAATAATTAAAATAAATTTAGAATTAGAAAGGTTGTATAAAACAAATTTAGAAATATCCAAAAATTCTAAGAAGGATAAAATTGAAATAACTTCTTCTTCAAAAGAATATTTACAGAATACTATAAATCAAGAAAATGACAAAGCTGAGATACAAGTGCCAGTAACTCAAAAAATTGATATAGTCTGTCACGATATGGTAAACGAGGTGATGCCAACTTCGCTTACTAGCATCTCTAGTGTAGAAAATAAAATAATTACATCCAGTAACTGTATGTCTTTTAATGAAGCTACGAGTTTAGTGAAGAGGAAAAATAATTTTACTAGTAAACGTTCTACAGAAAAACAAGCTCAATTAAAAGTAGCCACTAGTACACAGATTAATTTCACTAGATGTAGTATACAATCGTTATTGGATTCAGAAAATATAGATAAAAAAGATAAAAATACAGAAGAAGTAGTATTATCTTTTCCTGAAGATGTGAATAATAAAGAGAATAAACTTGTTGGAAATAATGATAATTCTTCGACAATAAAGGAAGTTGAGAGACTATCACATATAAATAAAACTAAAATAGAACCAACACAGGATATAAATCCTGGGATTGATATTCATAAAATATTTGACACTAGCAAAAATGAAAAGTTACTAAAAGGATTGACTATAAAGACAGGTCATTCAAAATTTTTATCATCCCCAGTTTCGAAAGAGGTTGATCTAAAAAATGAAAGTAATAGTTTGATCTTTTCCTCACCAATTAGAAGAATTTCAGAAAAACTATCACTTGAGTTAGAGGGTTTGTCTCAACATCCAGATGTTATATGTACTACAGATAAAAGATCCAAGGTGAACAAAATAGTTGATGATAGTAAAACTTTTCTTATAAATAAACTTTCTTCATCTGTGTCAAGCTTGTTAACTGAAGAGCGTAACTTATCTGTATCTCAATCACATAGTATTAGTGATAGTAATAGTGATGTAAATATGAAAACAAACAATATACATATTATTGTAAGTGATGTTCATGAAAATATTACATCACAAGAAAAAGATGTATCTAATATAATTCAAAATCATGTATGCTTAGACAATACTGAACACAAACAAAGAGAAAATTTAGAAGCTGTTGAAATGCACAATTCTTTAGACGATAATAGGGCAGTAGCAGGGTTAAATATACATAATAATACTGAAATACCTAATAATGATTTATTTTGTCAATCGAATAAAGAAACTGAACAGATAAATAATCATGAATCTCAGTCACTATCAACTGATAATATTAATATCGACAGAAGTTTGAATGTAACAAACAAGTTTGTGAATAAAGAAGTCAAAGATAAGGAAGAACATAAGGAGACAGAAAATGAAAGTACTGAACGAATATCAGCAATAACAAAAGAGAATACCGTTAAAGATATCAAGGAAGAAGAGACAAACACAATCCGTATTCCAATCTTTAATTCCTTAAAATTACATGATAGACAAACCAGTCAAGAAACTATGAATATCAATAATATGAAGGTTCAAGAATCAGCTCAGACAGATGTTTTGCAGGCTATTCCAGAGAATCAAAATCATCTGGTGTTAAATATAAAGAATGGTAATGGTAATAATATCGCAGTTATTGAGGACAACAAGAACTCACAAAATAAGACTACTAAATATAAAGAACAAATAGAGAATGAGGATTTTCTACAAGATTCGTACATTATTAATAGTGAAGAAGACCATCAAAAGGAAAATGATAATGTAGGTAAAAATGGAAATTCAAGGGAAGCTATATCTTCTTTAAAGAATCATTTCCCTTCAAAGAAAACTAGAAAGTTAGTTAGTAGACTACATAATTTTTCTGCAGCAGATTTAGCAGCTATACCAATTGCAGAAAGAAGAAATTTACGGGTTGAATTACTTGATTTTATGATGAAATTAGAATATTATAACACTGATGAAATATAGGAGTGTTTGAGATTGAAGTAGCCATAGGAAATTTTGATAGATATTATCTACTTCTTCCTATATTTTCATTATTTTTATCTTTTTATTGAGAAAAAATATTCTATTTTCATGTATATATACTTACAATTGATATTTATTATAAAAAAATATAGTTGTTGTAAAATTTATAAATTAATGCATTACTAAATATTAATATATTATATCGATATAAAGATTACGTCTGATATTATTACAATTTATTTTGTGGATTAGGGTACCCACTTTTTTTTCATGCTTTTTTTTTGTTAATTCAATTCTTATTGGGTACTAGTATGATATCTTTACAACATACAGCAATCTTTTTGAAAAGTCTACGCCATTCTAATGGATCACCCTTCTTTCTTTGAAATTCAAGAACTTTCAATTGATTATTAATTAAATTAATAACGATTGATCCATTTAAAGTAGAGAATCTTCTATCTACAGTTCTAATATTTATCTGTAAAGGGAATATTGTCTTGTCAACATCACAGTCATCTATTAATTTTAAATAAGTATCAAATAAATCAGGTTTAACAGGTATACCACATAAATGTAAAGAATTTTCTAAAAACGATAAGACAGTATCCATTGATTCTAGAGAATAAAATTTTGTTAAATTGAAAGGTCTAAACTTTAAATCCATATTTTTATACTGGTCGACCCTAGAATTATTATCATGATTATTTGTAAATTGTAAAATGGCTACATCATTGCTTATAAGATCTAACCATTTTTTTTCTATCTTTTTTGGAATATAAAATGTCTCATATTGAGTGTTAAAGACAATATTATTATCAAAGTGTTGGTATTGTGTCAGTTTAGAATTGAAATTATTTAGCTCAGTTGTTTGTAAATTTGCAACATCATTTTGTAAAGGTTGTGTGGATATCATTTTATTACTATGCCTATTTCCAGGAAACTTATAGTTCCATTTAATAGAGTTGTCTACAATTAAAGGATCTTGAGTCATTAGAGTATCAAAAGTTTTGTTTGTTAGAGAGACTTTCAAATTTGACATTAAAGCTTTTGCCAAACCATAAGGATCTTTACAAAGCATGTTAGAATTCGCAAATTTGTTGTGTTTATAATACCATGGATGTTTCTGTAAATTAATTATGGTTAATCTTTTTAGGGGATCAAACTGCAATAATTTTCTTAATAGACTTAAATGAGTTAAATTGATCTTGCACCAAGGACTAGAATGAATTATATTACCATTGTGATCAATAAAATTTCGGAAGTTTGAATCCTCTTTAGTTGGCAATTGCCACGGTATTTCTCCAGTCAGAAGAACAAAGACAAAAATACCAATAGACCAGATATCTGTTAAATTTGCATGATATTTATCTGCTTTAGATGAAGTAAAGATTTCAGGAGCCATGTAAGGTGGTGATCCAACAGTATCATAAAATTGTTTTAGAGTTCCATCTTTATTTTTAAATTTTGTAGCAAAACCAAAATCTGCTAGTTTTAAATTACCATACCTATCCAACAAAATATTTTCAGGTTTGATGTCTCTATGTGCAATACCATGATTATTGTGTAAGAAAGATATTGCATTAATTAGTTGTTGGAAATAAAATTGTGCTACATCGTTATCTACGCCTATATCTGGTTCAATTTTATCAAAAAGGTCACCTCCATCAGCCATCTCCAAGATCAAATAAAGGTAGTCATTTTTGATATTATAATCCAAGAGTTTTAAGATATTTGGATGATTGGAACATTTTGAATGTAGCAGGACTTCCTTATATATTTTCTTGTCTTTGATACCGTTTTGTTTACACTTAATCAAATCAATAAATTTGATTGCGACAACTGTGGAAGATTCATTATTGTCAATATTATCATCTTTTAAAGATGCAGATTTTATTATTCCAAAGGATCCTTGTCCTAAAGTCTCACCTAATGTAAATCCATCAATCTGAGGTATGATATCTTGGTCTTCAATTATCTGACTTGGAATGATGTCACCATCCATGGGGAGTCAAGTACACAAAAAAAATGAAGGAAAAAAGCAAAAATAAAATTGTGTTAGTTTATATGGAGATTATATGTTATGTAATAATATCCAAGTGTCCTTGACCACTAATTATTGACATGTATAGATGTATGCATATATATTAATTTGGTGTTGTCGTTGTTGTTTACTTTTCTATATTTTTTCCAAGTGACTTTCAGTCTTTTCCTCGAGAAAAAAAAAGCGATGAGATCAGATTTTGATCGCATTTTATTGTGTTTAAAGTTTCTTAAGACAAACAAAGAAAAAATAGATAAAAACTACGCATCTCTACTTACCAAGTATATTTAGACATATATATGTATCTGTGTATGTGTCGTATTTCGTAGGTTTGGTAACAGTCTTTGTTATCAAGCAGGATGTATTGTCGTAAAGGTTAAATAAACAAAGAATATCATTGCCATACATGCATTGCTGTAAGATCTGCTGAAGAAAACAAAAAGCAACTGGAGATCTTTTGTTTTGTATTGTATTAATTTTTTCGGTCTCCTATTGTACTGCCAAATAAAGGGAAAAAAATCCCTCACAAGCATTGCTATCGGAATTTACGGGTTTCTCCATCCCTGACATCCACAGTGAAATAAACAAAGAAAAGAGCTTACATATTATATGTATAATACATAATATGTATATATATAAATATATATATGCATGTATGTATTTATGTGTGTGTTCCAATAGGCATGGCTACAAATTGTTCTATTTATGGTGGTAGATATATTTGACAGTAGATAGTTTAGATTATATTACCAACCAGAGTACCACAAAAAGACAAAAGAAATAATACTAGTAGTAATAATATTCCTTCATATGTAAATGTGTGAGAGTTAAAAAAAGTCGACAAGTAAAAAATAAGATAAAATGAAAATTGTTATAGTTGAAGCATTAGATCAAAACACGTTTGTACACAATTTTGATCTTAAAAACGATACTTTGCAGGATATCAGGCAATGGTTACAATCATCCATAAAACAGAAATTGCCGTTTAGTCAATATAAATTTGTGCAAAGATATCCACCATATCATAGATACAATATGCTTGAAGATGAATTAGTAAAGTTGGATTTATTAAATATAAAATTCAATAATGAATCTTTAATTCTGGTTAGAGAGAATAATTATGATAGTAACAATAGTCAATATAATAAATGGAGATATATTGTGTCTTTTCTACCAATAAAAATATATCTATTAGTTAGAATTGTATGGGACTATATTAAATGTATTGATAGAGAAAAGATGGACTATATTTTGGTTGATTCAAATAGCATAGATTCTTTCTCTTCCATTAGTCACAACAGCAATAATAAACTAATGGAATTGTAGACATAACTAACAAACATATTATCATTGTTATTAGTGATAACCTTCCAAATAATATCTACTCTCTGATATATAGTGTAGCATCTTACATTAATGTTCTTCAGTTGACTATTCAATATCGTATTTTCTGTATGTTATATATTTTCAAAAAAAAAAAAAAAAAAAAGAAGAAGAGTTCATAGAAAAAATAGCGAAAGGAAAAGGGAAAAAAAGAAATAACTAAACAAATAAAAGGATTAGAATCGCAAAATCTGTAGATTATATAGATGATATGGAGAAACGAAGAAAACTGTAAATACTTAATATTATTAAGTATATAATGAATTACTAGAACAAAAAGCTCATATTTACGTATATATATATATATATTTAAAGATGACTGAGATTGAAGAACTTATTCGAAAGTTTAATGATTTAGTGGCAAATCTTGTTTCTAAAAATGCCAATGATGTCAATAAATTGGTTGAAAAATTGAACACCACCATTACTCAATGCTCATTACAATTAAATGTTCTGACAAAAATCCCGTTTTCTACTGAACAGACATTGTTATCGATTAAAAAACTGTTACTGTTTTCTTCTTCACTTTCTTCTTCTTCTTCTATAATTGAAAATTTAGATTATGATACATTATCAGAATTTTTAAATATTTTGATTAATTTGACTTCATTTGAAGATATTTTAAAAATTTTCAATATTGGAGATTTACAAATGGCATTAAAATCTGGTACAGTTCCTTTAATTCAATCTGCATGTTTAATTATATCAAATTCCTATCCAAAAGGAATCTTTGCTTCTACAATAATATTTGATATTCTGTTAGATTTATATTTTAATGAAGACATATCGATTAGTATAATTAATGAGATTGATAAAATTTGGGTGAGATTACTGTCTGATCAATTAATAAGAGATAACATATTAAAAAATAACTATAAATTGTTAGAGGTAATCAAGAAAAATTTGAAGCCAACCCCTACAGTTAGATTATTAAATTTATTAAACATTTTACTAGAAAATATGCATTCACAAAATGAATTTAATTCCAATATATTTATTTTCTCCAATGATACAATATTAAAAATCCTTCATGACGATATTTTATTGTTCTTGCATATAATTAAATATTATAGTGAATGGTTTACTTATATTAGGAATAACCAGAATTATTATTGGCTATTAGAATATTTAAAACCAATTATATTTTTAATGGGTTCAATTTTTGATCAAAGAGATCAATACCCTGATTTAATATATTTTGCCAAGATCCCAGTTTTCAAATTCTTTCAAGAAGTTTCATATTTACCATCTTCGTCAATTGAATCAGATATGCAAATATTTAAGGACCTAGATGAAAAATATTTACATGTATCAATAGAAAATGAATTTATTAATGATTATTTATCATTTATTAATCCAGACTATTTGTACAGGTTCTACAGATCAATTATAGATAATTATGTTGTTTTGACTGCAACACAATTACTAATTTTTAGAAATTTGATTTCAAGTAAGAGTACATTTGAATTAATCCAAAATAAATTGGACGCAGAATCAATACTTTCATTACCTTATTTAGAGCAAATGGTTCTTTTAGAGAAAATGACAAAATATGAATATTCAATAAACTACTTGATTTACCAATTGCCGAAGGTTATGACAAATTTAATTGACAATAATGATAATCATATAAAAGAGCCAGAAACTGTACAATTAAGAAGTGAAATTATAGATGCTTTGATAAAATTGTCCCCTGAAGTTTTAAATGTTTGGTATAAACCATTAAAGGCTGAATATGTTAAGGTTTGTAATAATGTCGATACAAATAGAGTAGAACAACCAATTGTTGCAAGTTCTTTTAGTCAATAATCAGAAAAAAAAAAAACAGGAAAGGGGAAAGGAACAATATATCTACACAAAAAAGAAGAAGATTGTGTAGAAGATCTATCATGTGGTTAACGTATAATTGTTTATATAAAAATATAATAGAGAGATAAACTGATATGGATATGTGACACCTACGAAGGGAATATATCTACAATTATCATTGATTAATATTATATAGTTGTATTATCCACGTATAATTTTTCTATATAAATATGTAACTAGTCCCCAATCGTCATAGCCTTCCTCATATTTTTGTTCTATGATAGATAGGTTTGCATCTTTTAAAAGATTATTTAATGATTGTCTTTCTTTGGCATATTTTTTTCTTATAGGAATCTGTAAATGGCACACTCCATTTGGTTTCATAAATTTATCAATCATATTAACAACCCATTTAGGATGCTCTGGTGAATATATTGGATCTGCCACTAAAATTATGTCAAATTTATTATCTCCATATTTTTCTATAAATGTGCTAGGATCAGTCCAGTCTAATACATCTACTTGAACTAATCCATCGAGTTCATTATCCTTAACGTTTTGTCTTAAATTATCAACAATTTCTGGTAGATCCGTCAAAAAAATTTCAATATTAGCATTCTCGTTTTTATATAACTCTTTCCATTTAGTAGCCCATGCAATACCGACTAATCCTGTCCCAGAGCCTAATTCAAGTACTCTTAGAGAACATGAGCCTTTAGAGTATTCAATATTAAAATTTTCGTCTTTTTCGACTAGTCCTTGTGATAGGATCATTGAAGATCCCCAAGTTTTCCATCCTAGATTATCTGCTGTTAAAGATGGTTCATATAACTTTATAATTGTTTGTAAATTATTAAATTGAAAGTTACGATGTATGGAAGGTAATGCAGTTCTACCACAGGATTCACTTATTCTCTTGCTAGCCTCTTTTAATATTGATTCAATTAGATCTGTTTCATTTGAATTCTGAGAAGTATATTGCTCAAAGAATCGAAGAATGGAGGTATAATAGTTTAGTAATTTATCCTTTGATTCCGTTGTTTTCAGACACGGTATTTTAGTTATTATCTTTGTTATTGTATTCAATAGAGAATTTGGCCATTTTGTAGTGTACCATTGAACTATTTCTTCCAGACATTTTTGATCTATATCTCTTTTCAAGCAAAACTCTTCTAATTCTGTGTGTGTAAGAGTAGTGGCATAATCATCATCATTGTTAATTATGGTGCTGTTAGCATTCAGAGTAGTTTCACTTTTGAAATTCAACTGATTGTCATTACGCAATAATTTTAGAACAGTAAAGATTATATTGGGTGTAGCATATCTTACTGATGGTAAATCTAAAACTGTTATTGGAACGTTCTCTTCATCGTCATTAATATTTTTCATGCTGGAGTCCTCATACTTATAATCAGAAGATAATGTGTTATCAGAAATGTTAAATTCTATAGTAAATTTGTTTGCAGCAATATTCATTTCAGATCCATCATATAAGTCTAATGGGTCGAACATGATCAATAAATATATCTTTCTTCTTTTAATATTCTATAGTTTTATTGTTTATTTATGTAATATGAGGGAGTTCATGATTAGATATAGAAATAAGAATATAAACGCTACCAAACTAATTACGAATGTGCGTATTTTGTTCATTAATTTGTTGTCAACTTGTGATTCTACGTTTTTGGTGTTCCCATCCTACCTTATTATCATATCTAAAATTATTTTTTCAAATCTTTAAATGTGAAGAAATTGAGATATTCTGGCACCCAAAAGTCATAAAGTCTTTTTACAATATGATATACGTAGAAATGTGGGTATGTTAAGGGAAGATATATCAGATGTAATGTATACATAAATGAAGCAACGTGAGATGAATCATTATTTGAGAGACCACCGTTATTTAGACACGTGAACCAGACATTGTAAGGGTTGTTTTGTTTTCAATAAGTTATAGTAATTTATCGTCAGTGTCATTTTCTCGAAAAAGTTCCTGTTGGCAGTCGTCACAGTACACAGATATCAGTATATTCAAGCAATTACTAACAATATGAGTACTAAATTGGAACATAAAGTTGACACACAATTACCAGTGACTACTATAAGAAAGGGGGAAAGTGTGAAGCTACGCTCTTCATCAAGTCCACCTGAAACTATAGATAAAAGTGTAATTGGAATTAGTCCCAAGAAAGAAAAACCACGAGTTTATAGTATATCATCTGATATCATCCCTCAAACTATAATAGTGGGTGAAAAACCTTCGCGAGAACGTGGTAACAGTAGACTTAGTAATACAACTACATCTGCACTATCTAATTTGACTGTAGAGACAGTAAATGACAGTGTTGACACAAATAAACCATTGACTAGTAGTAGTATTATTGATAAAGATGTAATTTCAAGTAATTATGATAACTTGCAAAAATTGAATAAAAATGTTAATGATAAATACAGGGATCTGTCAAGCAAAAATAATATACCTAAATGGTCTAATGTAGGATTTCAATCCATTTTCCGAGGTCCCAAATCAAAAAAATCCAATATTAGTATAACATCGGATAGATCTTCTATATCTTCTGCTTCGTCAAATGCACATTCCACAACTATGCCCGTAACACACTCTAATAAGCATGATACAAACACTACAGCATCTACGAACAATAATAGCAAAACATTAAATAGTCCTGATGATTCTTCCAATATTGTTAGGAAGACAAATATAAAACCAATAAGAAAAAGTTCAGATTCCTTTGATAAATCTTTGAGATCGTTTGGACCATTGCATTCTTTAAGGTTAAGACATACTACTAATGATTTTACACCATTACATTCAAATGTAGAGACTAATGTTGAACCTTACAAAAGAAGAAGGGATTCCATATTCAGTTTGACAAAAATCAGAGACGATAGTGATAAACAGTTACCTAGGAATAACAATAGTAATAGTAAGATTACTATTGCTTATAATGATACCAATAGTAATAATCAGTTGAGAAAGAATTCTGATACTTTAATCACAAATTCCCTAATTAATCTTAGTGATCAAGAAACGATATCTTCAAATAATCTTAATGTTGATAAAACCCGTACTAATAGGGAGCGTACTACGGGTAATTCGATGAGAAGAAATACTTCAAACGCCACTCTGTCACTTATCTCTACTATTAGTCATAGTAGTGGTGGTGGCAACAACAACAATAATAGTAATAGTAATAGTGCTAATAAAAATAACCCATTTATTAAATTTACAAAAAAAATATTCCGTAGTAAAAGCAGTCAGCATCTTAAAGATACAACAGAGCCTGTTATACCAAACTCGTTAGGCAAATTTTTACATTCTTCTATAGGAAGGCATAGATCACCTGTTCATTTTATTCATAGCACCACAGGTGGAATAATAGACTCGGGGAAATCCGTATATTCATTTAATCCAAGTGTTTTGAATGCTACCAATGATGCTGCATTAGCTATCACTCAACAAGATGACATTTTGGATTCTACAAATGTAGCAATTTTACATGATTTGTTAAAAAATTTATCATCCTTGAAAGCCAATTATAGAAATTTCAATACTCAAGAATTGATCATATTATCAGGTAACATCTGGGGAATTTATTGTAGTGTTGTCGTAGAATTATTCAAGAACCAAAGGATATGGCATTTACCAGCAAAAATAGAAGATTTAAATCGTATTTTAAGGTTTTATATTAAATTGAAGACAAGATCAAAGATAGCTATAACATGGGCTAAGTTGATTTTTGAAATAGAAGAATTTATTGTAACTTCATTGTATGTATTTGAGAATCAAGTTGTTTTTAATTATAGTAACGAAGATACAATAAATACTGCTTTAAAAAGATTAGGTGTTTTATGGCAAATATTTTATCAAGAAATATATTATGATGTTGTTGCTGTACTTTTACCATTAGAGACAGATTATCAAAATCAAATAAAATTAAATGATGTTTACAAACGAAATAGATTAAGTTTAACAAAAAGAAAAAATGAAAACAACTCTAGTTTGCATATCTCAAATAGAAGCAAGAGTTATGATTATAATAATGATAAACATGAGCGTAATGTCAATGATAACAATGAGAATAATGAAGTGCAAAGCCTTGACGATTATCTTGCCCCTGAGATTATTGGTTTGAGAAGACTAGATAGTGATGATACTAGTATGAAAAAAAATAGTGATTATAATAGCAATGCATTAAGTGCAATTACTCCAACTAGTGTAAATTCATCATCAAGCAATTTGATTACACAAATGGGTAATAATATGTTTTTAGACTTGAATATTGATTTTAACAAAGTTAACCGTAGTAATGGTAACTTAAATGTAAATGGGAATAACAATTATAGCAATAATAGTAATAATGGTAGTGGCAGTGGTAGTGGCAGTAGCAATAATGATAAGAATAATAATTATAGCATTAACACAGCAACTTCTATTCCAAATATTAATGTTAATATTAATAATTATAATAGTAGTAGTAATATTAATGGTAATAGTGTCAATGTAGGCATCAACGGGAAATTTTCTATTGAAGATATGTTGTTGAGATGTTTTAGAGATTCGATCGTCCTACCATATTATCAAAATTTCATCCATAGTGATGAAGGGGTATCAAAAAGTTTTTACACTTATATTCTGAATGAAGAAGAGGAGAGTGGTGTTACAGAAGAAGATAAACTGATATTATTACAATGTTTAGGGATACTAAGTACCATTCAAGGTAAAGATGGGAATCAACAAATCATTGAAGATTTATTAGAGGGTGTTAGAATGAGTATTTGAAAGATTACACTCCTGTAAACGTATATAGATATGTAGATATATGTATATATGTGTGGGGGTTATATGATTTCATTCAGCGTAATACATAATATTTTACACAAAAATAGTGAGATTTCTTTTTCTTTTTTTCTTTTTTAAACTTTCGTAATCAATTTTTTCTTTATATGAAGTATAATGGTCCACTATGAGGATTACCCCTTCCTTTCTTTTAATCTGTGAAATGTATATATACTCATCAGTGCCATTTCCCATAGTTGGAAATACTTGTCTGTTGGCTTTCTGCTAGCGAATCTTTAGACGTGTAGGAAAGTTGATCTGTCCATTACACTTAATAAAAATAATACAGAGGACAACGGTTTATCCGATTTTAATATTCATAAAACATTGAAATTGTTTCTTGTCTAGCGAAGTACAAATGTTACGTGCAAGATTAACAGTCAGGGTCATTAATTTTAGTAAACTAATATCACTGAGAAGACAGAATTTGATTTTATCAAGGCAAATAAACTATGGTAAAGAGACACCATCTCCACCTAAATTACCAAAGAAAGAACAAGAAGAATTTGAAAAATTGCAAAAGATAGCCAATGCAGAAGATACAATTAGAGAATATAACAAAGCTGTATTAAATGGTACTAGTAATAGTGGCAATGAAAATATTGGATTGGGGAGCCCTGGTAATAAAGAGAGTTTAGAAGCTTTAAGAAAGTCGCTAAAAGATAAAAATGATATTGGTAGAATATCACCAGAATACACTAAGACGATTCCAGAATTTGAGGGTGATGTGAATCCAAAGACAGGTGAAGTCGGTGGTCCAAAGCAAGATCCACTAAGGCATGGGGATTGGTCTTTCAATGGTAGGGTCACTGATTTTTAATAATTCAGTAAGAGAGAGCCAAAGAAAAGATTTAAAAAAAAAAACAATAAATAAATAAAAGTGGATTGATATTAACCATTTCCTATTATACCTATTCATATCTATTTACAAATTCACACGGATTTCTTCTTGTATTTTTATTATTCGTATAGTTTTTGATTGATAATATTATTAATATATTTACATGGTTGCCATTATCATCTTGGATAAAAGTTCTATGCTCTATATAATGCATAAAGTTTGTTAAGAATGATAATGATATATATCTGTATATAATGATTAAAGTATGAAGTTAGTTGAGTACACTATTCAAAATATAAATATTCTTTTTCGAATCATCTCTTTTTCTTGGTTACAACTAATGATGGTGAAATGTCTGTCACATCCTCATTGTAGTTTATACCGACTAAGTTAAAGGATAAGATAAATACGAAACAAATAAAATAAAGGAAGTGAGCAAATGTAATAATAATAAACTATTTCAACTTACTTAGGTAATTATTTTGCTTGATTTGATTTCTATGTAATTTCCTTAATTCTTTAGCTCTTTTAACAAATGGGTCATCTTGACTCTTTGTCCCTTTAGAATGATCAGATGGAATTATATTCCATAACCAATCTGGATATTCATTATCTGCTTTAGCTACTGGATCCCTCTTCGGATCCTTCCAGATATCTAAATTTAATTTAGTACCCATTGGACAAGAAGATTTGCCTTTTATTTCATTGATAGTATTTGATGTTGTGCTTGTATTTACAGTCTCTGTTAGTTTGACATTTAATAATCTTGTTGAGGTGGTCAAAAGTCTTCTACTATTACAGTGAACTCTTAACATTATAAAATTAATAAATATCCAAATGAACGAATGAAAAGAGAAAAAAAAGATAGTCTCTCGTTGGATGCTACTTGAGGTTATAGGATAAGGGAAACAGGGATGCAAAAGTAAAAAAAAATAGAATATGAAAAGTTGGAGTTAGAAGGGATAAAACAACAGCCGTTAATGCTATAGTTTTGACTAACTAATAAGTAATATAGAAGTTGAAGATTGATTGAAAATCTCCTTTTGTTTTTATCTTATGAGTATCATTTTTATTTCTCTACTTTTCTCATGTCTACAGTATTTTATCTTCTTATTATTTTTTTTTCTTATATATTTTTTTATTTTTTTTTTTCATTTCTATATTCCACGTTTCTTTCATTCGAAAGTTTACTAAATGTTTCAAGGACGTATTATTGATGGATAATTTGCAATAACAATAGACACCAGTTTACCATATGTGAAGTTTGGACTGGGGCCATCTAGTTCATCTGATTGTGTAGACGTAATATGAAGCAAATAATGATGTAAAAAATTTATCGATTAATATACACTTGAAGAAGGAATGAATAGTATATATCTTTATACAAAGCACAGTGAAACAATGCACGGGTATAATTGGTATACTTTATTGTAATAATTGATCTCTGTAATGGGGTTGATGATTAATGAATTTAGCTGACCGTTTTTCATTTCTCTTCTTATCATTAACTTCACTCTGCCAGACCCTTTGTTGTGTTTGAACAATTTTCTTATCAAACCCAGTAACGAAGGATCTTGTGTCTGCAGCCACCAAAGTACCTTGGCCTTCTGTTAATATCTTTTCGGGTTTTAAAGATTGGTTGAAATAACGTTGTAACGATCTATGACCAACTTTTATACCTGTTGGCAGATGTAAGGCCATACCATCATTATACAAGTATTCTTCTGGGATATCTTCCTCTGCTTCTTCTTCTCCTTCATTCTTGTCTTCTACTTCCTCGTCATCAGAAGATATGTCTTCCCATTCATCTTCGTTATCATTCCCTTCACTATTACTAGGAATATTATTAGCATTAATAGTTACAGTAGTTTCTTTATCATTTGATTTCTTTGAATAATTGGAGTATGTACTGGTGAAATCATAGAACTCTGATATCTCTAGTTTTTCATTTAATGTTTCATACGGGATCTTACAATGTCTTTTGGCTAGCATATGATTTCTAACAGCTTCTAAATTTTTACCTTGATAAGAACAAACTAAACAGACGTTACCGAGACCAATCTTTTCTGCCATATATTTTATTAATCCTTCTTTGTCAACCAAATACTTCTGTTCTGGAATATAAAACCCATGGCATCTAAACATATGATCTATATTTGCATCCATATCTTTGAATGTGGACAGATGTTTTTCTCTTTGGTTATGATTACAGAATAAGCATACGTTAATTGGAATCTCTACTTTATTTGCAATTTTTTCTTTCATCAATTTTTCAGCTAGTTGATCAGGAGTTAATTCTTCTTTTTCTTCTTCTTCTCCTTTTTCTTCTTTCATTTCTATTTCCATTTGTTGATCCTTTATAATATTTGCTATTGGAATAGGCTCTTCCACAGTCATCACATTATTCAATTCTGCTTGCTTTTGTTGTTCTTCAATGGCTTTCAATATATTTTGTCTTGCCGTTTCTAATAATTGTCTTTTTTTTTTCAGCAAGGCTTCCTTTTCCTTCCTTTTCTGTTCTCTTTTAGACAGTTTTGCATCACCACTCGAATTTTTAGAAGTAGTGTTGTTTGTTTGATTACTTGATATCATTTGTTGCATCTTATCATTGAACACAGATTCACTGACAGGTGGCAACTGCGCAACTTTTCTTTTCAGATTATAACGATGCCAATCACATTTCATGTGATTTCTTTGAAGATCACTGGTTTCGAATTCTAAACAGCATGTATTACAAGTATACATTGTTTCTAATAGGTAGTGGTATATCGATGGGTGGAATATTCTATATACTATCAAGATATATATGTGTGTGTGATCTGTTATTTTATATTGTACGTCTCTTAACACAATTGGATCTTCTTATAATTCAATTTTTCTTTTTTTTTATTCACATTTAATTTCTTTGTTGTAAAACTCATCGCAGAATTCTCTTGCTTTTTTTTGACTTTTTTTTTATTTTTTTCCTCTTTCTATTGTCCCACCACCAAAAAAAAAACAGAATTATAAAAGAATAAAAAATGCCAAGATGAGGGTTTACCAATGTTTTCCCAAATGGAAAGTCGAAACCCTAACACATAAAAAAATAAAAAAATAAAAAAAGAATTTGTTGTTTTGCCGCGGGAACAGGTTTCACTTTTAGAGATCGGTTCCGTGGAATGAATTCACATATTTTGACTTAAAGCATTGAGAACAGGTAATTTGTCACCAGTTTACTTTTGTCTTATTATCAATACAAGAATCAAATTAACACAATTTATATTATTAAGTAATATTTATTGACTTTTCATAAAAAGTCTGGCATTCTTTTTTGTGTTTATGGTTTTTCGAAAAAAAAAAAAGTTTTCTAAAGTTGATTTTTATATTTAGTCTGAAAATCCCCAATTTATAAGGAATGAAATGTAAAAGTTAACTCAAAAAGAAACAAATTTCTACTACAGCCGAAAAATGGAAATTCCTTAGCAAATACCTTGTTATTACGACAAAAGCCATTGCATCCTACAATTTTGACTTCATATATCTTATCATCATTATAAACAAAAAAAAATAAAATAAATGAAGTACAACAAACTTTAAAAGGCTCAAAGAAAGATCGTATATATAAGATTCCAGAAACCGTAAAATTACAGCATGTCTTATCTAAAATCTGTCTAGATAAAATGCATACAAGAATAAAATGACTTACTATTTAAATCTTTTATGCTAGCAAATGAACGATGGTACTACAATGATGACAAATCATCTTCTTACAGCTTTCAATGGACGTACAACATTTTGTTACGAAGAAGAATTAATAAAATATATGAATTTTTTTTTTATGAATAATACATTTCAAAACAATATTAAACAAATAATTCAAGATATTCCAAACAAAATTGGAACATGATTAGACACACAAATTAAATAATACTATTAACTGTGAACAGTATCGATTGATATTGCTTGATATAAATCATTTACAGCTATATATAATATGATTGTTAAAATGAAAGTGTAGCTTATTTATTTATTTGAAAATATCAGAAGAAATTTCATAAGAAAAAATAGTTCTACACTTTCTTTGATAGTTTTTTTTTTAATTTTTTTTTTTTCACAAAACAAAAAATGCAATGAGTAATATTGATGAGTAAGTATGTTGTATAATATACAAAATATTACATGATAATAAAGATAAAGATTTGATTATTATACAGAAAGAAATGAAGGAGAAGGATGAGGCGGAAGAAAGAAAGGAAGAAAGGTAAAATGACGACTTATTATTCTTGCTTTTGTCTATCATCACCATTTTTGTTTGATTCTTTAAAATAAGATTTAATTTGCCATTGACATATAATCATGTAAATCGGTACAATCAATAGATTAGCTAGACCACCAATTAACAGTTGTAACCAGTATAGAAACGACTTATTATTATTTTTATTCAGTCCCATGTCAACAGACATCAAAACCCACCCGATGAAATCTGTAGTAACATCATTATAGCCCATATCTAACCAATAAACAATTTTATTACAACATTCAATGCATGAAATTGGATAGGATGGACCTTCAATAATCTTGGTAATTTTAGGTTTTGTCAATTCTTCTAGTTCAAACCCCTCACTTTTGAAATTTCCTGGGTAAACACAAGACAATTTGATATTATCATTATATTCAGATGAACAGAGTTCTTGTCTTAATATATTAATTAAAGATTTCATAGCTACTTTTAATGGTGCATATTGACTATACCCAATAAATGGGAAAAAACAGACTTCACTTGAAAACAAGACTAGATGGCATTTATAGGTCACTTCTGCTGTTTTTGCTACTGTTGTTGTTGTTGATGATGATGATGTGCTGTTACTGAAAGATTTATGTGAATTTGATAATTGATTAAATTTATTTAATAAAGTATGTGATAAAGTCAAAACACTTTTATAATTCTGATCAATACCTAGTTCTAATTCCTCGGGTGTTAGGTCTTTAAAATGTTTAGGTATTGAACCACCAACACAGTTCAAAATAACAGTTGGATATAGACGATGTTCTAATAGAGTACCAAACAATTTATCCACTTCTTTAAAATCAGATAGATCACAAGGTAAATAAAAAATTCGTCTATTCAAAAATAGATCATCTGGGTATTCATTTAATAGACAAATTGGTTCATTATTGTTTATCTCAGCTTGTGGTTTTGTTTGATTTGATTCAATATCTCTAACAACGTTATACAATTTATTGTCTGATCTACTGACTAAAATAATTTTAGTTCTTTCAGTTTCATTGAAATATTTATAAGCAAATTGCTTACCTAGCCCTTGAGATCCACCTGTAATCAGAACCACTTGATCTTCCAATGGGAAATGACCAGAAAACTTCATATTTGCCCAGCTATTTTTTTTGTTTTACTTTCTTTTCTTATATATATATATATATATTTTTTTTTTTCCAAAAAAAATCTAATATATGTGATGTAAATATACCAAACATGTATATATAAGCCCATCTACGAAGATATATATACCCATGTAGCTTGAAGAAAGAAACAGCGATAATAACAAACAGTAACAAATATATTAGTGGATTAAAATCTATTTACAAAAAAAAAAGATAAAAGAATAGGAAGAAAACTAAACAAAATGAAAATAAAAAAAAAAAATGAAAAAAATAAGAAAAAAAAAACCACCACCACATAAATATACATATACATTAATATGATTAAGTAGGCGAGGTATGTGAAATGTGTACGGATACATTCGTATATTACGTATATTTCAGTCGATGGATAATCAATTTGGTAATGTGATTAATTATTTTGATTTATTTTTTCTTAACTCATATTCTTTTTGTAATTGTTTCAATTCTTCTTCATCAATTGGTGGAATTGGCACATCATCAAAATCATTATCTTTATGTAAGAAATTGTAAGTATAGTAATATATACCACCAGTCAAACCAACGAAGAAAGTCAGTCCAATCATGTTACGTACAAAGAAAGGTTTCCTGGCTCTAATCATGGCTGGTGTCATCTTATAAGTTCTTGGGTCTTGGTAGCGTGATGGTTCCAATACACCTTTAAACAATACTTTATTGGCAATCATATCTTGTGTCTAACAATATATATTTATGTGTATATTTAATGCATATGCATATACATGTGTATATGTCTTATATGATTTGTTGGCAATAGGAGGGGATAACACCGGCTCTGCCAATTTCACATATACTTACGGACACATTGAACAAGTCTCTTCTGTTTTTTTGTGCATATAACATCACAGACTTTTGTATAGAAAACTTCATTTGGCTTTTCCCTTATGACTTTACTTCTTTCCCCTTCGTTGTTTTTAGAATTCTTGTTCTTTTTTTTTTTTTTCTTGCTCACCTCTTTTTGTTTTTTTCCTTTCTAATTTCTTTTAACCCTAAAATATTATTTTATTTTTAAAGGAAAATGTAAAAAACACCTGATTCAAATAATATGCCCTATTGTCATTATTGGTACAGGGAATGAGAGAAAAACACACACACCAAACCCTAATGTCAAAGAAAAAATAACACATGAAAATAAAGAAATTGAACACGTAAGTGAATAAATATACAATAATTACTTAATAATTTCACTTTTGTCAATAAATATATATAAGTATATATCGAATTTTATCATTTGGGAATATAGATAAGACTTTTTTTTTGTATAATAATAACCATAGAGGTATTAAACTAATCAAATCCTCTTTCACACATTGATACAATATATATCTATATGTCCACTTTGAAAGAAAGAAAAGAAAATTTTGTCACCGGTTTACATGGTAGTTCAATCCAAGAAGTCAATTTAGTGTCCTCTGTGACAGTCTTCAGTTATATATGTATAAAAATTTTGAACAAAGTGTCTCCTGATAATCATATTAATCCATTTGTGGATTTTTCACTTAATTGGGTTTGTTTGCTGTTTTCGATGACTCTATACTCTAGTAATATTAGTTTGTTGATTACGTTCATGATTGTTCCTTGTCTTATTGTCTGTATTTTCGGTAAAGCATACTATACTTCTACCAAAAATAGAGTTAACAAACTACCTTCAAAAAATATCTCTAAACTCAATCAAACAACTTTCAGTTTAGTCAAAAAATCATATATCACAACTTATAGATCACACATGTTGATTTTGACATGTCTTGCTATTTTAGCAGTCGATTTCCCAATCTTCCCACGTAGATTTGCTAAAGTGGAAACATGGGGCACTTCATTAATGGACTTGGGGGTAGGTTCCTTTGTTTTCAGTAACGGGTTGGTCTATGCTCGTTCCTCTTTGAAATCAACCAGAAGAATCTCATTCCACAAACGTGTATTTAATGCACTTAAATCATGCCACACTTTATTGTTTTTAGGCCTTTTAAGATTATATTTCGTTAAAAACTTAGAGTATCAAGAACATGTGACAGAATACGGTGTCCATTGGAATTTTTTCATGACTCTTTCTCTATTGCCCTTAGTATTAGTTATCATAGACCCAATTGCTGACTATATCCCAAGATTTTTAATAGCCTTGGTGATATCTGGGATCTACGAATGGTTCTTAGTTAAGGATAATATCTTTATAAACTATTTGATTCTATCTTCTAGAGAAAACATCATTGACGCTAACAGAGAAGGTCTTGTGTCCTTTATTGGCTATTGCTCAATTTTTCTTTGGGGTCAAAGCACAGGATGCTATTTATTGGGTAATATCCCTACCAAGAATAATCTTTATAAAGCATCCATTGTTCCACTAAATACAAAGGAGACCCGTTCAATCAGTAGATGGGATAGAATGACCACAGTAAAGCCATTAAAGGGTTTGATTTTTTGGTTCTGTATTACCGCTCTGATGACAAAATTCATTCTTCTAGTGCATCCACAAGATATATCTAGAAGATTCGCTAATTTGCCTTACACCTTGTGGATTGTAAGTTTCAACACTGGATATTTGGCCATCTATTGTGCCATTGATAAAATATTTAACAATTCAACAGATATGAGTCAACCAACATCGTTATGTATAGAAGCTATGAATACTAACGGCCTTATCTTATTTCTTTTGGCTAACGTTACCACAGGTCTCATTAACATGTCTGTTTCCACATTAGATATGTCTGACTTGTTAGCAATCTCTACTTTGATCACGTATGCAGCATTCATTGCATTTGTGGCAGTGTTGCTATATATTAAAAAGATATTTATTCGGCTATAAAATATCATATAGAACTTGTAAATTCAAATTATACCAAAAAAAACAAACAAATAAACAAGATAGAAATTCTGTTGTCTTAGAAATAATATGCATATCATTTTTATTGTTATTGTATTTCTATATAGATTATATGACATTAAAGAATATTAGTAAATTTTTTATTTATTTGTTTATTTTTTTATTTTATTTTATCTCTGAGTAATTACCTGATTAATCATCTATGATAATAATTTCATTGTCTTTAATTTTGGGTTTTTTCCTAGCCCTTGATAATTGCGAGAAGATATCAAATTGACTAGATGATGCTTCTCTTGTAATATCCGTTTTCTCATTCTTCTTTTTGAATTGAGGAATTGATGATCTCTTTGTTTTCGAAGGTTTATCTTTTTTAGTCTTAGCTTTTAGAGTTTTGTCCTGAAGCTCCTGCCCCACTTCTTTCTTAATTAGCACTTCACTAGGATTTTTCTTTTTATTAATAATGGCGTCTGCAAGCAGTTTAGCATTGGCAACTATAGGTCTATCATCAACAGTCAAATCCTCAGGATTATGTAGAATTTCCGATGCTGTTATATCCTCTATTTTAACAGGCTTCAAATATTCAAAGGAGTTCTCTTTCTTTAAAGGAAACAATGGTTTGCTACTACTTATAGAAGGCTTCTCAACAGAAATATTATCAATATTATTATCTACTAGACTTCGTTGTTGTACACTTTCATCTTTCCCTGTATATTGTTTCTTTTTAATTGGTGATACTCTATCATCAATAGACGGAGCAAAGATTTTCCTTGGACTAGATGATCTTTTAATGCCGGACGTTGGTGCATATGTTCTTTGAGGACTCATTTGTATATTGTTTATTACTGACTGTTTGCTTTTCTTATGTGTAGAGGCATATTGATTTTTAGTCCCACTAAGTTGTGTTTCAATTTTTAACTGATCTGCAGCTGTACTAAAATCTGATAGAAGAGCACTTGATGTACCGAGCCTATTCCTTTCTAAACGTAACATTTGAATATTTGAAATTTGTTGACCACCCCATACCATTTTTTCACGCCTATTTGAAATAAAATCGGCATAATCTTGAAGTAATGTCTTAAACGAGAATATCTCACTAATATTTCTCCCAGGAAGTGGTTTCTTCATTGCATGGTATAATGATTTAATATTTTTAATATCTGCAAATACTTTTTGATCATCAACCAATGTAGCAAGTAAATTTGGCGTCAAAAAACGACTTGGTCCCCCTAACATTGGATTGCCTTCATTTTCATCTATAGAAGAAAGATATAATAGTACTTTTGCCCTTGTTTGCGCCACAAAAAACATTCTACGTTCTTCATCTAAAGTGACATCGATGTTTTTGGGACGTTTGGTGCCATTATTGAATCCATTTGAAGAATTGCTTAGGTCATCACCTTCTTTCATATCACCTTTATCATCACTAGTATTATTACCAGTATTTTCGTCATCACCATTCTCCTCACCATCCCTGGAGAATATGCTTGGTATAATCCCTTCAACACAACCAGGAATAAAAACCACAGGCCACTCTAAACCTTTTGAGCCATGAATTGTGGATATAGTAACTCTTCCCTGTGTTTCCTTTTCATTATATTGCAAATCCTCATTTGCTGCATTAAAGATTGATATTGAATTAAAAAACCTGGCGATATATTCACGAAGAGTGATGTCATCTAAACAAACACCACTTATTGTCGAAGCTTCTAATTTATCATCGGATGGTACATTGTCACTTTCAATCTGTGTGATTCCAAGGAAATATCTTTTAAGTATCCCGACATTTTTATGTCTTACATTTCCATAGTTAGCTGATATTGTTTTCACTGTATCACTTGGTAATTTCTTTTTATTATTAGTACAATCCTCATATAAATATTCTTTCTCTAGTCCTGAATCCTGATACATTTTATCAAACAGCTTGTCTAACATGGGCTCAGTCACCTTAGCTTCTATATTAGTTCTACAACTATCGATCATTGTAAGAAAATTGGAAATCACAGATCGTATCTTTGTAGTCATACTGAATGGTATTTGATTAGAATTGATCTTTCTCAGTGTCATTAATGGATTGAGATTTTTTCTTTGACTCATTTCATCCATTTTAATCCCGATTTTTTCTAATGTTGTCTGTCCAAGACCCCTTGACGGGTAGATTAAAGATTGTAAAATTGCGCTTTTATCATTATCTGATAGAAGACAACGAAGAAGATTCAACATGGATGTAATTTCTTTCAATTCCCAAAAAGCTCTACCTCTAATTATTTTATACGGAATTCTATGTTCAATCAATGAAGACTCAATACTTTTAATTTGTCTGCGTTGTCTAACTAAGATTGCAAAGTCATCAAAAGTGAACAAATTCGGTAAAGCCTTTAAATATAATAGTTCTTTAGCCAAAGATGGACCTTGTAAAAAAAGAACAGGGAAATTTATATAAACCGGTGGAAAATCACAATCGAATTGTGCATGCAAGGGAGCTCTCAGAGTTCTACCTTTTAATTGTTGTTGAATCAAAATCTCACTTGTATTTAAGATCTTTTGTGTTGACCTATAATTTTCAATTAAAACAATCTGAGAACATGGGATTGGAGATTTATTCACCATTTCTTGAAAATTTTGGTCTAATGCGTTTCTAAAGGAGTAAATACTTTGGTCAGGATCACCCACAACTGTTATACCTCTTGAGATATGATGATCACCTCTTGCCATTAAAAACATTAAATCCATTTGGATACTGTTTGTATCTTGGAATTCATCCACAAAAACATGTTTAATGTTAGGTAGACAACGTTCTTTAGTTAGAAGACGGAAACAGTACATTAAAAGATCATCGAAATCCAAAACATTCAATTCATGTAATTTATCTTGATACTTTTGGTAGAAATAAGCTAATGCAGAGTCATGCTCTTGTTCGTTATTATATTCTTCTGGAATCATTGCGTTTGCTTTCAATTTGGAAATCTCTCTTTTAATCATTTGACAATTTAATGTCCAACTGTCGCCAGATTTATTGGGTCTACAAAGATTAATCAATCTTTTAAAAGAATTTGCATAATCTCTGATCTGATCAGGTACATTGTTTATAATTTCATTAATTATATTATCGATTTCTCTTTCTTCAATAATCCTCCAACCATTCTGCAATCCAATTTTATAACCGAACCTACCTAAAATCTTTAAACAGATCCCATGGAAAGTACCAATGAATAGATTTTTCAAATCAATATCTGTACCTTTAAATAGACTTTGCAGTCTTTCTATCATTTCCTTTGCGGCTTTATTTGTGAAAGTTGTCACGATAATTTCATTTGGCTTTATGTTATGACGTAACAGTAAATAAGCAACCCTTGAGGTCAAAACTTTTGTTTTGCCTGTACCAGGACCAGCGATCACTTGTAGAGCTTTAGTTGGATTGAATTTGGTGGCTAATAGTTGCTGTTTATTTAAAGTAGATAATATGCCTCTTAATGTTCTATCATATTGATTAAAATCATCATTTGTGGTCATACTTTATAACGCACATATACAAAGGTATTGAATAGATAAACTAATAGATCGATATATAAGATGATGTATTTTGACAAATTATTAAAAAACAAAAAAAAAAGGCAACAACACAAAATAAAAAGAAACCAAAGAACAGAAAAATGGTTTTATTGATTGGAGCTAGTGAAAACGAGAAAAGATAAAAGGGATATCAGCATATGTTTGCACTTAGATAATGAATTGCTAATATCAATTGAATGAGTTCGTGTATACTATCAGTACAACACGATGATATTGTAAGTTGAAACAAAACGCCAAAATGATTATTGCTTTTTATTTTTTTTCCTTTTATTTTTCCTTTCTTTTTTTTTTTTCTTGAAATTTATTTTTCTTTGATTTTCCTTCCTTCGATTCTTCCTTGACGCACATTTCCATACATTATTATTATTATCATTATTATTATTATTATTATTATTATTAATACTTACTCCATACACACTAAAACAATAGTTGTGCAGATACAAGAGATGAGAAGAAAGAACTATAAACTACAACTTTGTAATGGGAGGCGCAAACATTTCATAAGAAACCCTGTTGTTATTATTAAGATTCATTATACTGCCAAATAAATAAACCTTTCTCTTCCTCCACATTCCTCTCTCTGCCCTTCCCCCTGTAGATTACAATTGGAAAGAAAGCCATCGAAGCATACTAGACACAGTGAGAAGTGGTAAAACGCATTTTTGGAAGACTCTTTTATCTATCTACAATCCTATTTGAAATTACGCAGACCACAGCGATCGAACCCGCATCGTTTTTTCATTCTTTCCAGTTTTTCATTTCTCCCCCCCCCCCCATATTTTTTTTTCCCATTTTTTTTCTTTTCACTCTTCTCCCATTCTCTCCTGCCTACAAAAATAGTACAAGATCAATGGAAATAGAAGATGAGAAGGTTCAGTTAATAAAGAGAAGAGATCTGAATTATCAAAATATACCTGTATAAGACAATTTATTTATATTGAAGAAAGCATCAAAATCAAATTAATTTAAAATAAATTAAATAGGAAAAAATCGTATCATATTAACTCTGGATAACACCACGTAATACCAAGTAACACCACATAACACAGATACAACACACAAACAAAAGCATATAGAGAAATATGAAATTATGAGTGACGTTGAATCTCAACAACGAATGAGACACAAACATGAGATCCATGCTCTGAATTTTGCTGTTAGAGATTCTCTCAAATTCAAAAATAACAGAATCAGTATAATTAATGATGACCCCACTAAAAAATCATTCGTATTTTGGTTTTTTGTCTCGTGCTATTTCCCTGTTATAACTGCATGTTTGGGTCCTATCGCTAATACTATTTCTATTGCTTGTGTAGTGGAAAAGTGGAGACAAACTAGAACGGCAAAATCCGGAGTTCATGACGATAATACTGAGAGCAATCAATTATTAGACCCAAAGGGGATCTTTGCCATCAATGTTATATCTTTAGTCTTAGGATTTTCATCAAATGTGGTTCTTTTATGTCATTTTTCCAGGAGACTGAGTTATCTCACATCTCAGTTCATTAATATTGTCGGATGGACTGCTGCTGGACTGCTGTTAATGATAGATGTAATTATATGCAGTTCAGAAATCCAGGAGGGACAAGCAAGAACACTAGGATTTTGGTATGCTTCTTTCACATCTGGCTTATATATAGCATGCACTTTCACCTTAACAATACATTTTATTGGTTATAAGTTGAAAAAATACCCTGCCACTTTCAATCTCTTACCAAATGAGAGAATTATTATGGTTTTTACTGTCTTTCTTTCACTTTGGTTAATATGGGGTGCTGGCTTGTTCTCTGGTTTAATGGGAATATCTTTTGGTAATTCATTATACTTTTGTGTCGTATCTCTATTAACCGTCGGGTTTGGTGATATCTTCCCGATTAATGTTGCCTCCAAAATCATGATTCTCCTCTTTTCGTTATCTGGGATCTTTATCCTTGGGTTAATTGTTTATATGACAAGATCAATTATACAAAGATCTTCTGGTCCTGTTTGGTATTTCCATAGACTGGAATCAAGTAGAACTAAACTGTGGGAAAAAGTATTGAATGGGGAGTTAACTATAGATAACAAGGAAGGTTTCCAAATAATGGAAAGAATCGCAAAGGGAGCCTATAATAGAGGGAAAATCTATTCTATTTTGACTACAATGACTATTTTCATAGGATTCTGGTTATTGGGAGCACTAGTATTTCATTTCGCAGAAGATTGGTCTTTTTTTAATTCAATGTATTTTTGTTTTTTATGTCTTTTAACTATTGGTTATGGTAGTGATTTTACACCTTCTACTGGTGCAGGTAGAGCGTTTTTTGTCATATGGGGGATCGGTGCTATCCCCCTGATGAGTGCTTTGATTTCCACAGCTGGTGATTTGTTGTTTACTTTGTCTAATAAATTAGACATTCAATTGTCTAAACGTTTCCACATTGGATTTGATACAATCAAAATATCTAAGAGTTTATATCCAGTATCATTTAAAATTCCAAATGGTGAAATTATTGAAGAATTAGTTAAAAGTAAACATAACATGATCAAGGAAGCTAAAAAGAATAATGGACATAAAAATAAGATTAACCAAAACGACGGAGATAATTATAATGATAATGATCATAATTATAGTAATTTTGAACAAAGTAGTTCTTGTAAAAATAGAAATCACGATTCTCGTTCTATATGTACATTAGACGATATCTTAAATAAATCGTGGGACGTTAAACAAAATAATATATTTACTGATCTAGATTCTATTTCGGACTCTGATGATACAGATTTTGACATTGTCCCGTCCTTAGATGACGAGGATTCAGAATCCGTAGAATCTTTAACAAAGACCGTAAGTAATAGACCCAAGCTCGAATTTAAGAAATTACAAAGATTGAAACATTTGTTTAAGTCTCTAAGGATTTTACATAGGATATCATTAGAAAATAATAGTTACAAATTAAGTTTTCAACAGTGGACTAATCTTCATAATCTATATCCAACTGAAGAATTGATGCTCACAAAACAGGAAAATGACAATTTTTGGATATCTAATAGAACACCATTAAAATTCCCACTAAATGAACCACATTTTGCATTTTTAAGAATATCTGATGCAATTGATAAACTTATGGATGACATTATGACTGAACAACAAAATGCATCCACAATTTTGGAAAAAACTACTTCTTCGAATGCATCGAATCGCTTTAATGAAAACGCTTCTACTACAATTTCATCATCATCCTCATTACATACAATGTCTCGCAGAAAAAATGAGTCAACTATTAATAAAAGTTGTTGAAAAAAAAACACCATTTTTCTATGTATGTTATAGGTAGTGGTGCAAATGAACACTTTTTAGTTTCATCATACAATATTTACCATAGAAAGAGTACTATTTTAATTAATTTGCATTAGTTACCACCCATTTACATCCATGTCTATGACAATTTGTAACATATATTTGCCATTTTATAAGAAATAGAATAATATTCTTTGCTTTTTATTATTAATACCTAGAGTATCTCTCTCTCTCTCTCTTTTTTTTTTTTTTTTTTTTTTTTATTTCGTTTCCTTATTCTTGCATTCTTAGTTTGTTTCTTTTTTCTCATTTTAAAGTTCCTTCTATAAAATAATAATAACTAATGCTTATTGATATTTCTTTTAAAGTTGTTCATAAGGAAAAGAGTGTTGAAAGTAACAGAAATATACACTTGTTATGTGTATATACATATATTTTTCCTTCGTCATTTGCTTGTATAAATATATGTGGATCAAGGATATTATGACTTAAACATATATTAACAACAAGTAAGAAAATAAGTACAACAATTACTAGTAAAACAGAAACAAAAATATTTTTTCAAAACATATATTGTTGATAACATACACATAGTAGAGTATCGCTGTAACCAAACGCATATTTATCGTTTACTTAATATTTTTGGTTACTTATAGTTTTATTTGATACGTTCTTTTGATTGTTCATACTTTTTTTGCACAATTACAAATGGCTATATCAGTGGGGGGTGTACTTTCAGGTGTGAACCCTTTTGAATATAATGCAGGATCGCCAGTTACTCTCTTCTTATTCCAAGTATGCTTAATATTAGCAATGTGTAACCTTTTACACCTGATATTTGCGAGAATACGTCAACCTAAAGTTATCTCAGAGGTAATTGCAGGGGTCATATTGGGTCCAACTGTATTTGGCCAAATACAGAATTATACAAACACTGTCTTCCCTAAATCATCTATTCCAGGGTTAAGTTTAACTGCAAACTTAGGGATCATCTTATTTATGTTCTTTTTAGGCTTGGAAGTTGATTTACAATTTATAAAGAAAAATATCAAAACTGCTGTAACTATTGGCTTGGCAACATTAGCTGTCCCTTTTGGATGTGGGTGTTTAATTTCTATACCTTTATTTCATAATTATGCAAATAAAGATCCAAATGGAAGAACAATAAAATTCACAGTCTTTATGATCTTTATTGCCGTTTCAATGTCAGTAACTGCCTTTCCCGTGTTATGTAGAATACTGAATGAATTAAGACTCATAAAAGATAGAGCTGGTATCATAGTACTAGGTGCTGGTATTATTAATGATATATTAGGTTGGATCTTATTGGCTTTAAGTATTATCCTATCAAATTCTGAATCAAATCCGGTCAATACAGTTTATATTTTATTATGTACATTTGGATGGTTCTTAATATATTTTTATCCAGTTAGATATATTTTAAAATGGGCACTTATAAAGACACATGAATTAGATAGATCAAGACCTTCACCATTTGCAACAATGTGTATTCTATTTATCATGTTTGTCTCAGCGTACTTTACTGATATTATCGGAGTACATGCAATTTTTGGCGCTTTTATTGCGGGATTAATTGTACCTAGAGATAACAATTATGTTATCAAATTAGCTGAACGCATGGAAGATATTCCAAATATAATCTTAATTCCAATATATTTTGCCGTTGCGGGATTGAATGTAGATTTAACTTTATTAAATGAAGGTAAAGATTGGGGTTTTGTTTTTGCTTGTATTGGGATTGCAATAGCTAGCAAAGTAATTTCAGGCTGCATAGTAGCAAAATTAAATGGTTTATTTTGTCGAGAGTCACTTGCTGTTGGTATATTAATGTCATGCAAGGGTATTGTAGAAATTGTTGTCTTAACAGTAGGTTTAAACTCAGGAATTATAAATCAGAAAATTTACGGTATTTTTATTCTAATGGCTTTGGTATCTACATTTGTTACGACTCCATTGACAATGATTGCATACCCTGACCATTATAGAAAGGAAATAAACGATATAATAAATAAGAAAGATGTAGAAAGTGAAACATCATCTATTCAGTCCTTATCAACTGTACCCATTACAGCTAGTAAAAATAAATTAAATACATATAAAGATTTAAAAGTATTTCAAATATCGGAAATTGTTACTATTATTAATAATTCTGAAGAGATATCAGCATGTTTGGAAATGTTAAATTATTTTACATTGGGAAACAATCAACATAACCCTGTATCAGTCCCACTAAATAATATTAATTTAACCAAGAATAGCAATTCTTCTAGTAGTAAAGTATTCCCTAGATTCAAAAGATTAACTAAAAGTTTGACCCATAGTACTGAAGATTCTATTTCAACTCTTACAGTTATTGAAGAAAATCATTGCATTTTTGAACAATGTTTACCATTAAAAGCTATCCATTTGAGATTATTAACCGAAAGAACAACTGATCTGTTACAATCTTCAACTTTATACAATGATGATCTACATTTTACTGCAAATTCAGATTCATTATTACAAATATTTTTCATGTTTGCAAGACTAGCTAAAGTGCCATTTTCAAGTGAAGTTATATTCTCAACAATGAAAGAGAAGGCTATAAATATAAACACATTATCTCTTATCGAATCTAGTTTAGTGTTTTTCCCCTTAAAAGGAGCATCTTATCAATCAAAGGATTCTTCTGTTTTAAATGATGATAGATATAAGTCGTTTGACCATATTTTTTCTCATATATTAGGTTCAAATGAACTTCCGTCTAATTATTTCTCACAATTAACTGAATTGAAGTCTAATATTTTATTTCTTATTTCAAATAATAGTGATCGTCTAAATGTTGACAGATTTAAAACAAAAAATTTCTATTTGCTTTTACAAAACCCTAATATCACATCATCGGATTTACTAGCTATATATTTATTCCTTTTAATAAATTATAGAGGTAGAAAGAATCAATACAACATTAAAACATCAATTTTCATTAATGAAAAAAATAGTCATTTTATTGATAATTTATGCTCTGTATTTGAAGATCAGTCTTGGTTTGAAATATCCTCTATTGATATTATTTTAATAAATCCTAACGTGAAAAATGAGAGTGACATATCCTGTGAATGTTTTATCAAATGCGTTTTGGAGAATATAAGGTTAACTGAAAAAGAAGACATGCTGGAAGAAGCCACATTTATAATTGCAGAACGTTACTTTGTGGGAGGTAATCCCTTCTCAGATGAGGTGAAGGATATTATATTAGAGGGTGCCAACAAAAGATTCAATATTCTAATTACACATCATTATAGTTCTCTTAATGATAAATTTCTTGGTTAGGGATTCAAATTTGTAACTATCTGTTAGTATATCTATATTCCTTTTAAAAGTAAGTTATTAATACAATTATATAACTGTTTATTTATATATCTTTCTTTAAACCTTCCTGAGAAGTAGCTCTTAACTTAGAGGAGTTCAAAATGTCATTAGATCTAATAAAATTTGCTAATTTTGTTTGTTTGAAGTCAAAAGACTCATAAACTTTACTAAAAGGATGAGACAACAGTTTGTCAGCTGTTGGACGTAAATCTGGATTAATTTCAAAACAAGAATCCAAGAAATTTCTTCCATCTTGTGAAACCAGTGGCAAAGTATCTTCAGGAATAGGTGGCGCAGACTTAGATTTCCCAATTTTGAACATAGCTGCTACCACTTCCAAATTGGACCATGGACGCTTCCCAGCAAACATTTCTAGCACCACACATCCTAGTGACCATATGTCGACTTTCGCACTATAACCTTGTTTTGTATCTACCATTTCTGGGGCCATCCAAAAAACAGTACCCCTCATTGTCATGTCAGAATTAGAATAAATATCGTTTGACTTTCTAGAAATACCAAAATCACTTATTTTACAAATACCATCTTGGTCTAGAAGTAAATTATCAGCTTTCATATCTCTATGCAAAATACCTTTAGAATGAAGATATGCCAAACCCCTTAATACCTGAACAGTCAAATGTCGAATCAAACTTTCATCAAAACGGCCATACAGGCGTATTAATGAACCTACTGAACCACCAGCAACATATTCCAAAAACAAGCTATAAATATGGTTTTTTTCTTCAAATCCCAGATATTGGACAATATTTAAATGATCTAAATCCTTCAAAGTATTCACTTCAGATTTCAATGCTTCTACCATATCAATTATATTTTGATCATGAGAACTATATTGAGGAACTTCAACTTGTTTCACTGCCATCATTTCACCTGTTGTCAGATTTAAACATAAATAGACAGCTCCAAATGAACCCTTTCCTATCATTTCCCCCTTCATCCATGCAAATTCTCGGTACTCACCTTTAGAATTTTTACTTTTGTTAATTGATACCAATTGCTTTTCTGTGATTTCTACCATTCTGGTACCCCACATTTTAGTATTATGTCTTTTTAATTTCATGGAATTCTTTCTGGCTTGGTTTGCTTCATTGGCAATAGCTCTGATAGTCCTTGTTCTCTTAGGTAAATGCTTATGGTATGAAATATCTACAGGAATAACTGCATCATCTGTGTTTTTTTGTTTTGAAGATACTGAAGAATGTTGAGCATTAGAATTTGGAGAAGTGGGTGCTATTAAATTTTCCAAGATTGGTTTATCTAAATAAGCAGGGGGGAAGAATTTTTCTAGATTTTCGTAAACCTCTTCTGGAGATGGCCTTAATGTCATCTTACGAGATAGACCATTACTCTTTTCCAAATTATCGTCTGATAAATAATTTTCTTCTTCTTTTTGGAATATATCTGATAATACTGAATGTTTGATATCTTTATTGTCTGTACTAGATACAATATTATTAACTGTTGAAGTAATGTCTTCTGATTGTTTCTTATTATTCGACCATATAATATCATCAGAAGAGGTATCGTCATTGTCCGTGTCGGATAAAGCAGGAGCATCAGCAAATGTTATATCGTTTTCCTCAAATACATCAGCTGCAGACGCTGATGATACAATTCGTTTGGAGACACCTCTCTTCAAAAATGGTGGTGTATTATTAATAAGTGGATGGTTTATTGATGAATGTGAATTAGATCTATCCAGTCTCTGCTTCAACATAAAATTGGATACAGGATTTAACACTATGTCTTCGTCTTCTGATTTTATTTTTCTTTCAAAGTCAGTAGCACCCTTATAGGGTTGTGGAACCATAACTTGAGTAGATCCAGGCATAAAAGATCCGACCAATTTGCTAGTTGAAGGTGAAACAGGTTTTCTGTGTATTTTTGTTGTTGTTCTTCTAAGATGTGGTGCAGATTTATAATGAGATAATGTTCTTGGAGGCGAAATATTTGCAGGTGCTTTTGGAGCTTCCCTTTTAGGAGCTAATTCTGGTATCACATATGGTGATTCTCTTCTTTTGTTAAAATTAATTTCGTTTGTATCATTTTTCATGAGTACATGGAAGGAACTCTTTGAATTTTTTCTAGGAGTTGTATTTTTAGATTTATTAATTGTAGAATCAATTTTTCCAGTATTGATAGCTGCAGAATTTTGTAGTAACTGTTTTTGGATATTCTCAGAAGGAAGTTGGTCCTTGATATTCCAATAATTCAGTTCTTCTTCTGTACTTTTATTCGAAGTGGAGGCGTCATAATATATACTTGGTGTTTGTGGGTAACGTCTTCCAGTTCCTCCAGACGGATCATCAAATGATGTAACATCTGACGATGATGTAACAATAGATACATCATCTGTCACTATACTACTTGCTACTGATCTTACAGAATTTCTACTTCTGACAGATCTCAATTGTTGATTCGGTTCATTGGATAATGTAGCAGTTCTAGGTCTACTTGTTGTCTTTATTTGTTCCTTAATATAAAATTTCATTGTAGATTGTTCAAAACCATCAATATTTATTGCTTCTAATACCTTATTGGGAATAGGAGGACCAAGATTATTATAAAAATCAGTCATATGAATAGCAATATCATGGTCAGCAGGTATTGATAACTTACTTTGGATTGTTATTTTAAGTTCATTGACATCTTTTATACCATTCACTTTCAAAGAAACAAATGAAATATTGTTTTTGGATATCCATATAAATATATCTTTGGAGTTGCCTTGATAATTATTGTTAATTATTGGATAATAATCTTGAAAAGGACTCTTGACGTTATCTAGTGAAGTGCTTTTCTCCTTCACCTTCTTTGATATCTTCTCTAAATTTTCATTTTTTTGAAATGAAGAAGTAGTATCTTTGTGTCTCTCTGAATTAGTCTTTTTGGACATTACATCAGAATTCGAATTTAACTTTGAAGTTACATTGGGTGTGTTGTTTGTATTGCTATTTTCAATATTATTTGTAGTTAAAGTTACTAAACTTGTGTTTGACTTGTTATTATTATTGAGTGATGACGTAGATATTGCTAATGTATTAGCCGTAGTAGGAGTGTTAGCGGTACTATTTGAATAACCTAACCCAATTTGACTTCTTCGTTTCAATTTATCCCACAAGGTCTCTTTTTCTTCGTTTTTAATTGGCCTTAAGTTACTTGAGATGGCGTCTCCATTATTTAATCCTGTTAAAGTATTAATTTGACCTTTAACATTTATCAGATTATCGTTTGAAATACTATGTCTTTTTTTTTGACTAGGATATTTGTTTAAATTATATTGTTGTTGAATTGATGCAATATGGCTTGAAAAGTGATGCTTATTATTATGTGGAGTATTATAAGTCGATGTATTATTGGGTTTTTGGCCTGGTGTCCTCTCATTTTCAGGATTAGAATGATGTTTCAAATGATTTAGTGGCGTTGTGTTATTGGTAGTCTGGTTTGTAGGGGTATTTGATGACGAACCAAAGATAGCATTTAACAAAGATGATTCAGAAGAACTGCTTTTATGATTCTTACGAAAAATTCCGGGGGATAATGGAGATGAATTTGACCTACTGGGTGTTAAGATATTATTATTGGAAACTAATGAATTTGCACTAGCTTCTAAAGTTGATAATGGTTTTTGTGGAATATGTAATTTGATTTTATTGCCTCTTGTTGGACTTTTTGGATCAGTGCTGTTGTAGTTATTGGTATTTAATGGCATAGAAGAAAGAGTGGCTGATGTACCAGCAGATATGGATGACCCTCTTAGTGATATAAGACTTCTTCTGTACAATGCACTAGCACTTAATGTCTTTTGATGATATCTCTTCGGAATTGACTTTGATTTATAATCATTGCTTGTATGAGATTTAGAAGGAACTGATTTTGTTAGCGTCAATCCATTTTCTGGCAATGGGGATTTGGTATTATTTTGTACATTTTTACTTAGATTATCACTTGAACTTCTTAGATTTGAAGACAAAGATCTATGACTTGTCAAACTTTTGTCCAAATTTTTTTGTCTCATAATATGAATATTATCAACATTTTTAGTCATTGTCTTTTTCAAAAGATCTTGAAATCTAGTAAACGATCCCATCTTTGATATTGTCAAATAACGTTCATACATTTGGAAATTATCATATGCTAATAATCGAATAAATTTGTTACCATATAACTGATTTTTTTTAAAGAATGATATCCATTGATCGGGAAATTCTTGAGACTTCAACCACAGTAGAACCCTCTGCATAGTCCATTCTTCAGGGTCAGTTGGATCCCATGAAAGAATCAATTTATCAAACGAAAGACTGTTTACACTATTCCCATCAGATGACTTTCTAGAATTTGGATTTGAGTTAGAGGTAGTGGATCCAACTAAACTTCCAGTATTTTCATTGTGTGATATAGTAAGTGGATTATGATATGATGGCGCCGTAGGTGATGTATTAATGTTTTTATTATCATCACCTATAGTGTAAAGAGTTAGATTATCAGAAAGAGTTGATGAACCTGACACAGAAGGTCTTTTTAAAGACGAAGAATCGTTACTAGTCCCTGGTATATTTACGTTATTATTAACATGAAAAGTAGGTATATAGTTGGATTGTATATTCGATGATGACGAAGAGGAGGAGGATGTGATTGAATCAGAGTGAAACATATTTGCTTCATTTTCTGTTAAGCTTGATAGACCAGAGATGTTAGACATATATGAAGTTCTTGTAGTATTTCTTGTTTGATGATGATGATCAAGTGAGTTTGGAGGTGGAGGTGGTTGTTTTTTTCTAACAGGTAGACTACCATTATTTGGTTGGGTTACTATTTCTTGATTTTTATTATCATCATTAGGAGCAGTGGTGCTGCTGTTACGGTCCATCGTTATATTAGATCCTTTATCATTATTAATTCTTTTACCATTATTATAGTTATTAGAATTAAACAGAATTGAGTTACTATTTTTAGACGAACTAGGAGAAATTTCAGCAGATTGAATTTGTGATAGTAAAGATGATCCAGAATTTGATCTGCTATGACTATGATGAGTACCCGTTATTTTTCTAAGAAAAGGCATTAGTGTTGGTAAAAAAGAGGGAAGTGGAAAAACACAGGTATTATTCTGTACAATATAAATACATAAAGAGATATATTTAAAGTTATATTGTGGTTTAAACGATATAGGATGATGTAATGGAATAATAGTTGCCTGTCCTCCTCTTTTCTTCAGATGTTTGTTTAGAGAGTTGTGGAATAAATGGTCGAATAAAAAATTAATGAATATTGTAGCTAGAAATTTATTTATAGAATAAGATAATTAGAAAAGAATAAATGTACCAAATATATCCTCAAAAATAGGGAAGTTGATCCATCATCATGTCGCAGAATCGATGTCTTTTATTCTTTCCTCTATTCTGCGTTTCTATTTTGTTTGCGTGTTTCCTTCAGACCAAAACAAAACAAAACGAAAAACAAACAAAGAACAATAGGTTACACAAGATATATGAGATTCCTCGAGAAACAAAATCAGGCCTACTTTGCATGTCTAATGTAATTTTTAGAGAAAATCGAAGATTTCTCTAGTCTAAAGTATGTAGACTAGAGAGAGAAAACTATACTAACAAAAGTAGTGTTGTTATGCTACCTAATTTGGTTTTTATAATATTTATTGTTGGTTGTTATTATTATTAATATTGTTACTCTCTTTAAAAGAAAAGAAGATATAAAATTGCTAATCTCAAACAGGTGATCTAAATAATCTTCTAATGGAATTATAATAAAGTAATGAGAACATATAGCAAACAAGTCATTATTGAATGATCTTGGCGTAGTTTTTTGAGTCGGAGTTTATATATGTAAAGTTAATCTGAATTAAATAACTGCATAATATTTTCTACAAACCTTAATTCCAAACCACTATAGCTACTGGAAAAACCCAGGACATTATCTGATAACCAACATTTTTTCGTGTTGGTGTAATACATTCTTCTTTCTTCTAATTTATAATTTTCTGTCGTTGAACCTGTTTAAGCATTGAATATATATATATATCAGTTTGAAAACAAGAAGAATAAATTGAATAAAAAAAGATGAATAAAATGTGTACTATTTATTTTTTTTATATAGATATAGGCGGACTATTTTGTACAAATTTTATAATATTTACATGGATTTGTGATTGAAAAAGGCAATACTGATTAGTATATTATATGAAATTTTCACTTAAACAACTTCCAATTTACTAATTCTTAAAATGGTCAAGTCACCTTTTCTTTTTGCATGACGAACTCTTCTATTCCGTCTCTTTGTCACTTCTCTGATTTCAAATTTACGTTTGGTCTTTTCAATGACAGTGGCTTTCAAATTATACAAACTTGGATCTATTGGATTATCCTTTAATGTGAAATTACGTGATCCTAAAGTTATAACATCTGTTAGTCTTAAAATATCACCAACTTCGGCTTGTTTCATTTTAAATGGTAAAATAACTTTATCACCTTCAGTGACTAAATAAGGACGGTTATGTATTCTAAACACAGCATATAAATCAGTAGCTAATTTTAGAGGTGTTATGTCAATGGGTGACTGTGATGTACTTGTATTATTCTCTTGTTCATTCTTTAATTCAGTAGAATAATGTTTTCTATTACTACCCACATTTATATTCATAAGAGATAATAGAGTATTTCTTTGTGGTTTGACAAATAAATTATTTAATCTGGTTGCAGTTATTGGTCTAAATAATGTCTTCAACATAATCATTTAATCTTTTCAGCTCTCTTATCTATTTTTTTTTCCTTTGCTTATTTCCAAGCTTATCAAATAAATATATAACTATTTTTTTCTCACAAATTCGTATTTGTAGCTTTAATGAGAAGCATCTAAATCTGATACTATAGTAAAACTTGAGATTGCTAACCTTATCGATAACCTAAATAGTTTCTTCTTCTTCTTCTTTCCCTTCTTTATTCTTCTTTTTTTTGTGTGTATATACTTCTTTTTCCCTGTATTTTTTTTTAACAGAAGAAATCCTTGAAACAAAAAAAAATAGTTTAGATAATGATTACAATTAAAACTAGAAATTGCTACATGCTTATGTATGCGTGTAATTCACCAGATGTGTACTCATCCATTTGTTGGTTTATTCAAGAGTTATACTATATTCACCCAAGGTGATAACAAATTTACATATAGATATATATTGTATATATGTTTGTCGCAGATATATACAGACTTGTCGGCAATCTGAAATAGCTTATATAGGCAAATTTAATTATGTTTCTTATGTGTTTCCCTTAAACTTTTCATAACTTTCTTTCTTTGAGCCACCATATGTAAAAATAACATTGGTAACCCAGGGATATAGGTCAACATGGACCCAATCAAAGTCCATTTATACCAAACACAAAATTTAGATTGAGCCCAGTTAAGTGATGAATAAATAATTAATAATTCACTTGTTACACCAGTGGGGTATAAAATCCAAAATAGATTGTATCTTAAATAAATTAAGCATTTTGGTGCCCCATTTTTGACAGTTAATGTAAAGAAATAAAACATATAACGTACAATCTCAGTAATTGACCAGGCAAATAACAAGGTAATATATGGGAGCTTTTGTGCATTCTCACTCTCTGGTAATAATTGAAAAATACCAATTACAACTAACAATCTTGAAGCTACTTGAGCTATTGTAGTCAAAATTGGGGATCTAACAATACCCAAAATAGAGTTTAAAATTTCAATAATGGCACCACATTGAACTAATGTTACAATACTTTTAGTCTTTATAAAAAATAGTGGTTGACCTAATTTTGGATAGTTGAAAATCACACTATATAGAATGTAACTCCATCCAATGGCTGAAATTAAATTGTAAAGTGCTAATGGAGAAAAAGCCGAGATTGTTTTTTTATTGGACATGTTGTTGTTTTTGTTAATAGGTCCCAAGAGACTCTTCGTTATTGTTTTTTCAATAATTTTATCAATACCAAAGATAAAGATATGATAGGCAAACAAGAATTTGAAAGAAAGTATCTGGTCTTAGAACTCCTTACATTTTATTAGCCTAGGTATCTTCAAAGTGGAACAAAATAGAAAATGTCAAAAAAAAAGAAAAGAAAAGAAAACTGAAAAAAACATATAAATTGTAAAATATCTTAATTTTACAAATGAAAAATGAGGAAAGCAAAAAAAATAAATAATCTCAAAACATATATTAATATTTAATGTCTAAATTATAATAGTTATACAATAATAGCTTTCAATATGATGTGATGCAAAGAAAACGCTAAAAACATGAATGTAATGCTAAATAAAAATGAAAGGGCATAAGATGAAACAAGAAAATTTTACAACAATAATAATCAAAGGAAATATAAATTTGTACTCTAATATACCCCAATAAAATTATGTCTCATCAGTTAACTCCACTTTTCTTCGTCATGACTTGCAGATCTGTATAAGATAAAAGATTCTTCCATAGAGCTATCTTGTAAATTATTTAGTAATTTATGATCCATCTCTCCTTCGTCACTATTTTCGCTTGATTCCTCTTCATCGGATCCATTATCAGCAGTAGTATATCCTTCAGAAGAATAATATACACTATTTGAATAATATGACGCCATACCTTTCATGGTGTCATTATATAATGGGTTATTTGGTTTAGCATACGATTGTCCATCATCATTGGGATCTAAATAGTTGTCTTCATCATCGCTTTCATCCTGTAGACTCATTATTGGAATCACATGTGCTATACTGATATCATTTATTGTTGTACTGTCAACTCGACTCAATCCAGGATATACACTGGAGTCATGCATCATATCCATTTCAAATTGATGCTGGAAAATATCCTCATCATGTAATTGTGCCAAGCTTGGCTTATTATTATTAGAAACGCGGTTCAATTTAAATGAGGGAGATCTTGACTCTCCATTCCATGCGGCTGTTTCACTTAATGTTGTGTCTTCAAGAAGATCGTCATTATTCTCTTCATCGTCACAATAACCTCCTCTTTTGCTTAGTTTTCTACGTTTATCATTCTGTTCGATATAATCTTGGCTTGATACAAGATTATCTTCTTCGTCAGATGAACTAATCTCATAATCAAAAAAGCCAGCAGGAGATGTCGGTATAACAGTTTTTGTGATTGTTTGACCAAATTTACTAGGACTATATTGTTTACGATGCATTTTTCCATCATTATTTTCCGATTCTTCATCATCGTGATGAGAGTCAATAGTCGCTACATATGTGCCTGCTTTCTTCATATTAGAATCAACGTACTGGTAGTAGTTTTTGTTATCTCTCTCTGAATATTCAGCATATTCCTCTTCTTCTTCGTTGTTTTGTAACCCTTTAGTAGTGTCTGTAATATTTATAAGTATATTGTCATTCTGAACAAAATTTTTTTCAGACTCTGATGAAGATAGAAAACTAGTTGAATCTTTATGGTTGTTACTTTCATATTCATCGTCGACGTTTTCTTCTCCTTCCTTAACATCAGCATTATCTTCTTTTTCACCTGGTAAATGATTGATAGCGTCTTCGTATGGATCCTCATTATCATTATCTATATCTTCTCCATCTTCATCTAAGTCATTTGTGAAAATGATATGTTCAGTACCGTATACGTGTTCAGAGAATCTATCTTCATTTGAATCCCCGTCATCATAATCATCATTTTCCCCATCACCATTTGGTGGAATATCACCTAAGACAAGATCATATTGTTCTCTTCTATTACTTAGAGTAGTTTCTACATAATCCTTCCAATTTGAATCAGCTAAGCAATCATTTATGGTATTAGTTGTGAAGTTGATATTCATTTCATCAAGATATGCACTAAATTTTACAATCTCTTCCGCTATTAAGGTCAGATGGCCGATATAACCTAACCTTGGTTTTTTTTCCTCTTCTTGTCTTACACAGTCTCTTTCACCTTCAATAATCAATTTGGTAAGTTCAGTATTAGTTAAAAGATCTTTTATTAAAAATCTATTAAACCCAGATTTTAATGGACCATTGAATATCTGTTGGATAATATCAAATACAACATTATGTAAGAAATTATTCCAAGAGAAATGAAAAAACATCTCTATAATAGTAGTGATAATTTGCGTATCTAATAATGACATTTTCAACAAATCACCAACCACGGCCTTTTCTTTCAATTTTTCGATCTCAGATTCATCATCTGGGATGACTTCAGAAAATTCTTCACTATGTTCCTCCATATTGTTATAGTTGTTGTCTATGTTAATAGAAGACTTGTCTGTTTCATTTTGATGTGGTCCATTCTCAATAGTTAAAGAATTCAAACTTTCTGTAACATCATTTTGTTCACGAGAGCTGTTTTCTTCGTCATCATTTTCACTATAATTGTCGTTTTCATCTGCCAAAAGTCTAGCTCTTACTCTGTCACGTTCAAGAACAATGTCTTCACCTTTCTTTTCATTAACTAACCCCATATTAGAACAATGTAACAACTCAGCAATTAATTCGCAAATCTTAAATCTTTCAAACCCTAAAGGTTCAATTCTACCAAATGATGTATCTAAGATCGGCATAGACGTATTAACCAAGATATCATTGAACTTAGGCATATATTTATGGAACAACTTCAACATATGACCCAAATATATGGAGTCTCTATCATTGGGAGGATGCGTCTCTAATGTAGTAAACATAATTTGTACATAATCATAATCTGAGTTATTTTTCCTTATTAATTCAATAATGATACCGACTCCATTATTTAATGAAGTACCACCTTTTAACATGATTTGGATGAGTCTCTCCATAACCTTAGGGGATGCTAATTGTCTAGTCAATTCATTTGGACCAATAGACGAGGCAATTTCATCCACACAGTTGCCACTAATTGCTAATAAAGCTTTTAAGAAATCTGCAGCTGCAGACTGGACAGAATGATTATATTCAGGATTTAATAGTTCTATCAATTTCGGTATAAGTCCTTGCTCTTTTAATCTTTTAATTACCCCATTATTTATATCTGGTTTATCTGTAGAGATAACTTTTAGGAAAAAATCAATCAATGGTGGATCATCAATATGATTCAAAAATCTGTCAACAATATTATCTTGAGTCAGAATAAATTCAATCATACCAGACATATTCATATCTAATAGTCTATCATTAATTTTCATAAAATATGTTGATGCTTCAATAGGTAATTCACCTGCGAGGTTGGTTATAGACCATAATTTTTCTAGTAAATCTTCATGTTCCATAATGGCTGCAGATATGGGCCAGACATCAGCAGAAAGAATTTCAGCAGCCATATGAGCTCTTTGAGATTCTATATCTTCTTCTTCTTCTTCTATTTCTATTTTTTCTGTTCCTTCCTCAAAATTTTCCTCATTATTATTATTATTGTTAACTATATCTGATGGAATATTTTTTAATTTGTTAATATCTCTATCACCATTATTTATTAATTCTTTTCTTTTCTTTTCATCTTTAGCAAGAATATTATCAACCATAACATAGTCTATCAACTTTGATAAAACAGCTGGATATTTAAGATATATTAATAATTTAAAATTAGAGCACATCAATTCGGTATACAATTCTTCTTCATCTAAAAGATTATTTAATACATCCAAATTAGGTTCATAATCTTTAAATCCAGTCTCTGTATCAGGTAATTCCACATGTTGATTTTTTTTGGAATTACTTTCTTCATTATCCTCTTCTTGTAGATCTTCTTCATTCTTTGGACTATCTAATTTCACCTTTATTTCTGTATCATTTTTGCTGCTACTATTATTTCTATTTTGGTTATTATCACTAATCTCATTAGATTCTATTTTAATAAAAGCATTATTCAGTAGCTTAGCTAATGATGACTCGTTAGAGTAGTCTTGTCCAAATTTCCAAAATGAACTTGACATAATTTATTTCTAACTAGAATCTCAGACGGAAAAAATTTCCTTTTTAAAACTATCAAAGGTAATGATAATATATATATATATATATATATATGTACGTTTTGATGTGTATAGATGAATATTGGTATAGATAATATTGATGTTATAAAGATGGTCAGTCTTAGTGAAGAATGTAAGAGCTATTTTAGATAATTGTCAGGCAATATATTTTGTTGATAATTTTTTTTAATTTATTCCAAGTTTCTGCATAGATCAAATATCAAAACAGAAGAGCGAAGAAAGAAACTGCATAGGTAAGTAGGCGTGTAAGTACGTGGGTGAGCATCCCTGGAGACTCATCTCAACAACGAAACAAAAACGATATAATAAATTTGGAAATGAATAAAGAATGAAAAAAAAAACTTTTCCAACAGAAAAATCGAAGATGATGAAAAAAATTTCAGATTTCGAAGGCATCGCTAAAATATGGTTGTGTGTGTTTATGTGTTTCTCTTGTTTTGTTTAGTATATTTTTTTAATTTATTTTTCCAGCGAATTTGCAAATAAAAACAAAGAAAAAAAATACAAAATATACATTCAAGGTGTTTTTTGAAGGGGCCTTATTCGATTTTATAATTCCTTTTTTTTCATTTAGGGTTTTGGGGGTGTTTTGTAAAATTTGACTTTTGCAAAAAAAATTAGAAATAAGTTAATAAAATATAATAGGGCTGTATTTATATTGTATGAAGATATTTGGGTGCATCAGCGGAATTAGAGATAAAAAAAAACATGATCTCCTTGAATAACAATATGGTTGAAAACTTTTTAAATGAATGATTTGTATAAGTATTAAGTTAGTCAAAGATTATGACAATAAATGAATGAGACATTGAAAAATGTAGGTAAGAATAGTAAAGGTTCCCTGCCACAGTTCATTTTACAGATTTTGGTAATACTCTTTCTATCATGAAGAAAACTTGCTGTACAATAAAAGAGATTGGGTATTTCTTAAACAAATTCATCAATAAAGGTATTGTTACTTGAAGATAATAATTTTATTGTAGACTACTGTTGGAAAAATATGAATTTACTATTTTTTAAATTTAATTGAGCCTTGCTGCAAAATATGACAATAATGAAACCTTTGGATCTATATGTCATATCTAAATGAAAAGTAGGTCTTTTGAAAAACTTTTTTGTCGAACCATATTTTTAGTAGAAGACATATGCCGTTAATAAAATAAAAAATAAGGGTTAAAAGAAAAATCAAGACGTTTTTTTGGAAAATAAAAATTTTCACTATTTTTTTTTTGTAGTCCTAAAAATAGAACCTATAAGGAAGGAGGCGATACGTCCCTTGTAAGTTTTATTTTTTTTTACTTTTTTGCTAAGGTTTGTTTTACTTTTGTCCTTACTTTTGTATACTAGTGTTTCTTTTTTCTTTGTCAATCATATGTATATAATTTTCTTTAAAGTGAAGACTGCATAAAACAATTGTCATTTGACATTAGTTAGGTTTGTTAACAGGAAAGAATAGAATATAGACAGCAATGTTTTTTTGTTTAGTTTTGTATGTTCTTATTCAGTCTCACAATATTTCTATTTAAAGAAGATAAAAAGTTGAGTTATTAATCAATCGATGTATCTTTGAAAAGAATACAGGATAAATATAATTGGATGTTGTATACTGTAAATTGACAGATTAATTGATTATATTGTTTTACTTTCTCTAATTTGAAATAGTATATATATTTTATGTATATATATTCATGTATGCTATAATTTATTTGTGGATAAATATATATAGAATTAAGAGAATGAAACACATTTTCTTCGTTATTATGGTGCAGATTGAAAAACTATTAATATGCAAAAGGACAGAAATTTCATATCAATTAATTAAGTCTTTTTAGAATTTCCAAGAGTTCTCAGTTAATCTACTAACAATCGTATTTACCTTACTTCTTAATTTGTAAAAACAACATACATATCATTAACTGTCATTTAGACAGGAAAAATGGTGAAAATAAATTTTATACAAGTTTATTTATTTTATCTAGTTAATCACTTAATCATCTAATTGAATTTCAAACAACTTAATAAATTCCACCGGATTTATTTCATGGAATTTGTTTTTTTTTTTTGCCTTATTGTAATTTTGTTTTTCAAATTTTGCTATTTGTGATATTAATCCGTTTCTTTCACTATGAGCAAGAAAAAATATACAACGGAATTTTTCAGATTAAGATTGAAAATAAAAATTATTATATTTTCTCGAGGAATCTCAATTATTTTCAGTCCTTCCGCACAATATACGGGAAACAAAATAGCAGTCCCTTTCGTAAAACTATTATGTTTATGAAGAAATGATGACTCAGTGTCACCTGTAATTTATTATGAGCTTTTAAAAACGATTCGATAAACTTTAAATGCTATGCATATATATATACCTATATGCATGTAGCTTTTCTTATAAGTGAATGAATAACTTTTTCCTTTTTCTTCTTGTTTAACATCTCTTAAAGAAAAATTTGCTCCACACCTACCAATACAAGAAACGTAATATACATGAGTAGTTGCTACAACAACTATAATATATTAAAAATACTTCATTGCAAAAAAGTATTAAATTTGACAACATAAGACGCAGAAATATTTAAGTATAATTAGAAAAAAAAAGTATGGTTTCTGAACAACAATCATGGTTGCAATTGTTGGATAATCCAACTTTAACTGTTTTACCACATGACTATTTACGTCCTCAAAATGAACCATTTTCTGTACAAAATGACTATTCTTTTCAAATTCCTCAATTAGATTTACCACAAACCGTTTTCAAAGATAAATATATCTCAGCATTGAGTACTTGGGCTACTTTAGTTTACAGACTATCTGGTGATGATGATATTGTCCTTTACATAACCAACAATAAAGTATTAAGATTTACTATTCTACCCAATTGGACTTTCCAAGAATTATATAATGAAATTAAATCACAAATAGATAAACTGTCTGAATTAAGTGATGTTTCATTTGATTCGCTTTCAGAAACTATTCAATCTCAAAAAGATTTAGATAAATGTCCACAATTGTTCCGTTTGGCTTTCTTGCATGATGAAGGTATTAAATTAACTCGTTTTAACCATCATCTGTTAGATTTGGCAATAAATTTAACTACAGATAACAATTCTTCTTCTATTTTAACCATATCATATAATCAATTATTATATTCCACTGAAAGAATCCAAATATTGGCAGATCAATTTACTCAGTTTTTGACTGCTGTTTTAAGCAACCCAGTTGAAGTCATTACTAAAATTAATTTAATAACTGAATCATCAAAAGATGCTTTACCTGATCCAACTGCTAATTTAGGTTGGTGCGACTTTGTTGGCTGTATCCAAGATATTTTCCAAGATAACGCTGACAAATTTCCTGACAGAAGATGTGTTGTTGAAACTGGTTCTATTTCTTCAAATATTGAGCCACGTATATTTACTTATAGAGACATAAATCGTGCTTCAAATATTGTGGCTCATTATTTAATTAATACTGGTATTAAAAAAGGTGATGTTGTTATGATTTACTCCTCTAGAGGGGTGGATTTGATGGTCTGTGTTATGGGTGTCTTAAAGGCAGGTGCTACTTTTTCGGTTATTGATCCTGCTTATCCTCCGACTAGACAAACAATTTATTTAGGCGTTGCTAAACCAAAGGGTTTGATTGTTATTAGAGCTGCAGGTCAGTTGGATCCATTAGTTGAGGATTATATACAAAAGGAATTAGATGTTATTACTCGTATTCCATCTGTTGCTATTCAAAATGATGCTTCCCTTGAAGGTTGTTTACCAACAGAAGATGACGTCTTGGCACCTTATGAGCATTTAAAAGATACAAGAACTGGGGTAGTTGTGGGCCCCGATTCTAACCCAACTTTATCTTTTACTTCCGGTTCAGAAGGTATTCCAAAGGGTGTCCTGGGTAGACATTTTTCTTTAGCATATTATTTTAACTGGATGTCTAAACAATTTAATCTTTCATCTGAAGATAAATTCACTATGTTAAGTGGTATAGCTCATGATCCAATTCAAAGAGATATGTTTACACCATTATTCTTAGGTGCTCAATTATATGTTCCAACTGAGGATGATATTGGCACGCCAGGTAAACTAGCTGAATGGATGAGTGTTCATGGCTGTACTGTAACACACTTGACTCCTGCTATGGGTCAACTTTTAACTGCTCAAGCTACTACACCTTTCCCAAAGCTACATCACGCCTTTTTTGTAGGAGATATCTTAACTAAACGTGATTGTTTACGTTTACAAACTTTAGCAGAAAATTGTCGTATTGTTAATATGTATGGTACTACTGAAACACAACGTGCAGTATCCTTCTTTGAAGTTAAATCAAAGAGCGATGATCCAGAATTCTTAAAAAGATTAAAAGATGTCATGCCAGCTGGTAGAGGTATGTTTAACGTTCAGTTGTTAGTTGTTAATAGAAATGATCGCACTCAAATATGTGGCGTTGGTGAAGTAGGTGAGATCTACGTTCGTGCTGGTGGTTTAGCTGAAGGTTACAGAGGGTTACCTGATTTGAATAAAGAGAAATTCATCAATAATTGGTTTGTAGATGAACATCACTGGGATTATTTAGATAAAGATAATAATGAACCATGGAGGGAATTCTGGAAGGGTCCAAGAGACAGAATGTATAGAACTGGTGATTTAGGTCGTTATTTACCAAATGGTAATTGTGAATGTTGTGGTAGAGCTGATGATCAAGTTAAGATTAGAGGTTTTAGAATTGAATTAGGTGAAATTGATACTCACATCTCTCAGCATCCTTTAGTTAGAGAAAATATTACATTGGTTCGTAATAATTCAGACAATGAAAAGACTTTGATTACTTTTATGGTCCCAAGATTTGATAAACCAGAGGAGCTAGCTAAATTTCAAACATCAGTTCCTGAAGAATTAAAGTCTGATCAAACTGTTAAGGGTTTAGTTGGTTATCATTTGCTTGCTAAAGATATTAAATTGTTCCTAAAGAAACGATTAGCTAGTTATGCAATTCCATCTCTAATTGTTGTTTGGGATAAATTACCTTTAAATCCAAATGGTAAAGTAGATAAACCAAAGTTGCAATTCCCAACTAACAAGCAGTTAGATTTGGTGGCAGCTAATGTTTCCTCTAAAATCGATGAGTCCGAGTTTAATGATATTGAACGTGCAGTTCGTGACATATGGCTGAGTGTATTACCAACAAAACCAGCCACTGTTTCTGTTGATGATTCTTTCTTTGATCTAGGTGGTCATTCTATTTTGGCTACTAAAATGATTTTTACTGTAAAGAAGCAATTAAAAATTGATTTACCATTAGGAACTATCTTTAAATATCCTACAATCAAAGCATTTGCCGGTGAAATTGCTAAGATTAGAGAGACTGGTAAGGTTGAAGTTGCAAAGGAAACTACCCTAACATATGATTATGCTGCTGATGCCAAGAAGTTAGTTGAAACTTTACCAGTGTCTTATCCATCTCGTGAAGACTTTGTACCAGCCGTAACTCAACACATTAACGTTTTTGTTACTGGTACAACTGGTTTCCTTGGTTCTTACATTGTTGCCAATTTACTGAACCGTTCTAATGTTTCAGTATCCTTTAAAGTTTATGCTCATGTTCGTGCTGCAGATGAGAAAGCTGCTTTAGAAAGATTAATTAAGGCAGGAACTACTTATGGTACTTGGAAGGACAGTTTCTCAAAAAGTATTGAAATTGTTTTAGGTGATTTATCAAAGTCTCAATTTGGTCTATCTAATGAAAAATGGGCTAATTTAACTAATGCTATTGATGTAATTATTCATAATGGTGCGTTAGTTCATTGGGTTTATCCATACTTAAAAATGAGAGATGCAAATGTTATTTCTACAATCAATGTTATGAATTTGGCTGCTGAAGGTAAAGCAAAGTTCTTTAATTTTGTTTCCTCTACCTCAACTTTAGATACTGATTACTTCTTTAAGCTATCTGATAAATTAGTTGGTGAAGGTAAAGCAGGCATTTTGGAATCTGATGATTTACAAGGTTCTTCTACCGGTTTAGGTGGGGGTTATGGTCAATCAAAATGGGCAGCAGAATATGTTATCAGACATGCTGGTAAAAGAGGTCTTAGAGGTTGTATTATTAGACCAGGTTATGTTACAGGTAACTCTAAGAACGGTTCCTGTAATACAGATGATTTCTTGTTAAGATGTTTAAAGAGTGCTGTGCAATTAGGTAAAATCCCTGATATTAACAATACAGTTAATATGGTTCCAGTTGATCACGTAGCTCAAGTTGTTGTTTCTGCTTCTTTGAATCCACCAAAGAAAGATGAATTAGCTGTTGCTCATGTTACTGCTCATCCACGTATCCTATTCAAGGACTATTTGTTCATCTTAGAACAATACGGTTATGATGTTGAGATTGAAGATTACGATTCTTGGAGGAAATCTCTAGAGACTGCTATTATCGATGAAAATAAGGACAATGCATTATATCCATTGTTACACATGGTCTTAGATGATTTGCCAGGCAACACTAGAGCCCCAGAATTGGATGATTCAAATGCAGTGGAATCCTTAAAGAAAGATTCTAAATGGACAGGGATTGACAAATCTGCAGGTGCTGGTGCTACTCTTGAACAAATCGGTATATATATCGCCTTCTTGGTTAAGGTTGGATATCTTCCACCTCCAATAGGTCCAGCAGAATTACGTTTACCAGAAATATCAATCTCTCAAGAACAAATCGACTTAGTTTCATCTGGTGCAGGTGCTCGTTCAAGCTCTGCTTCATCCTAAATATAATATTACTAACTATATAAAAATTGTAGTCATTTTTAAAAAAAAAAAAATAAATACTTGTTTCATCATATAGAAATTGTGTTAATGCAAATATTTAGTTGTTAAATAAGAATTGTAAATCATCAGGGGTTAATCTATTAATTGCGGCTTCATCTTGATTGATTGTGGCATTTATCATATTTGCTTTTTTTTCTTGTAACTCTATGATTCTTGATTCTATACTATCTTCAATACAGAATCTTGTAATCTTCACCGGTCTATATTGTCCAATTCTATGGACTCTATCACCACTTTGCCATTCTACACTTGGATTCCACCATGGATCTAAAATGAAAACTTGCGAAGCCTCGCACAAATTTAATGCAACACCACCGGCCTTTAAACTGACTAAAAAGACTTCACAGCGAATATTATTCATAAAGTATTTGATTGTCTCATCTCTTTGAACTGGTGACATACTACCTTGAAGTTTCACTGTTTGGAACCCCGCTCTTTTTAAACGCCACTCTACCAAGTCTAACATACTAGTGAACTGAGAAAACACAATTGATTTGATAGTTTTTACTTTGGAACGTAATTTATATAGTTCTTCAACCAATGCCTCTATTTTGGTTGACGATCTCCATGACCCATCGAGCTTTAATCTACTGACAATACTTTGCTTCTTAAATACTTCTATATCTACTTCCAAGGAGGGTTGTGTAAGGTCAATACTTAAACCAATGTGACAAACAGGACAAGTCAGGCGGTTATTGCTTGTCTCCATAAACGATTCAATGTATTCTTTGATACATAACCTACAGAATCTATGGTGACATCTTGATTCTATAGGTTCCTCTGCCTCATCATCACATAATTGGCAAATAATTACACCGTTGTCATCGAGTTGGTTTCTATACCTCTTCAACACCAAATCTGGATGATCTGCAATCTGTCTCATTCTCGTAATTAATGAGAAGATATTAGCGTAATTATTCAACACAACACCTTGTTCAACATAAGAGTTATATTTTCTCTTCACATCCATATACAAACTTCTGTATAAATCTTTTTCTTCTTCATTAAAGTAGTCACGCCTTACGGTTACAATCCTTGGTGGTAAGCCTAGGTCATCAGCACGTTCGGCCTTGGTTCGCCTTAACATGATATTTTTAAGTAGTAATTGAATATTGTTGAATGACTCTAACCCTGGACCTTCAACACCATACTTTTGGATATTTTTTAACATAAAGTGGTTAAAAAAATTTGTATGCTGCATAATAACATGGTTACAACGGTCACAGTGCATATTATCAGAGAACTTCCATTCTTTTGATGCACAATCACATTTAGTGCAAAAATATTTAGAAAATGGTTCAATATCTAAAAATCTTATAAGTGAATACATTTCACCAATCCTATTTTGTAAAGGTGTCCCACTTAAACACCATCTTTTTTGAGTTTTTATCATATTTACGGCTCTTGCTGTATTACTTTGTCTATCTTTAATGTTATGTGCTTCATCTAGTATAACTCTATAAAAATCAATGTGATGTAAAACAGATTTTTCTTTGACTAAACCTGATTTTCTTCTAAACCCATAATTTTGTTTTCTAAATACAGATTCAATAACAGCGTATGTGGTTAATATAACATCGTAGTCAGCTAAATCATTGATATTGGTAGTTTTGTTAGTTCCATGGAATAAATATACCTTTAGTTTACCTTGGGTGTGTTGATCAATTTCGTTTTTCCATTGAATTAAAGCAATAGTAGGAGCCACAACCAAAGACGGCCTCTTGGTTCGATCATACATCAATAATGCAATAGTTTGGATAGTTTTACCCATCCCCATTTCATCTGCTAAGACACCACCATTATACTTACTATTTTCTTGAGATAATAACCAATGTAAACCTTCCAGTTGAAATGGAAGTAGTTTCAATCTAAGTCCTTCAGGCTGTGTGGTACGGTGAGGCATGTAATCTGGTGCATTTTGAAGATCTGGGAATACATTTTTTAATTCGGGATGGTTATCAAATAATCTTTGTGTATTTCTTTGGTAAGGTGTCAACTTAGGTTGTTTTTTCTTGGTAGATGTCTTTCTCTTTCTGGTAACTTTACGTTTCTTTGTTAAGGGTTCGTCTTCTTCGCCCAAAATAATACATTCAGTGTCTTTATTAGGTGCAGAAAACAATTTTCCTTCCTCTTCAACATTTCTTTTATTTGCTTTGGTATTAACCTTACCTATATCCTCTTTTTTAATATCTTCGCTCGAAGAGGTACTGGAATTGTTATGTTGATATGGTATATCATCCACAGGTGTCAAACTATCTTCTACATAGTCGGCATCGTCAGTATCTATGTCAATGTTATTGCTTTTGTTATCTGCAATTTTTACCTCAGTTACTGAATCAGAACTGTACTGTGATTTCAACGTAGCTTCATCTTCATCACTATCTGACATTTCAACATAATTTACTTTCTTGGTAACAGTTCCTGTTCTAGATCTAGTTTGAGGTCTTCGTAAAAATCCACCTTCTTCCAACATTAAAGTTTATTATTCAATAGTTCTATTTAAGAATAACAGTTTTTATATAGACTGACTAGGAGAGATCTCTGTCAATATTGAGAAAATGTGCGAGTATTTTGAAAAGATATCCAGTAGATAGAGTTTAAACTAATAACAAAAAGAGTTCATTTTTCATTTCATCACACCTCATCTCCATCACTAGTTATTTTATATATATATATATGCAGAAATCTACACATTACATTTTCTTCCACATGGATTCGTACTGGTAAACAATAGAAACACATACACCCCAATTATACAGAGCGATAAAAAAGTATAAAGAAAAAAAAAGAAATTTATTTCCACTGTTCTATTGTTAATTTTTTCTGTGTAATATCTCAAAAGGGTAATGATTTTTTGGTTGCCCTGGCAATTAATTTCTCGAAGGAACAGTATTGTCTCTCTCATCAATTTCTATAAAATGGTGGAATTACGATGCATGATGATATAATGCATACTTATATACTTACATTTGCTGATAATCTTAGATAGAGTTGCTGTGTTATTTATATATATGTTTGTGTGTGCGTGTTTATATAAGGGAGAATATCTACCTATTTTTTTCTTTACTTCTTTTTTTTATAGATATTCTATTTGTGTAGTTTTATTACATAGAATCATCAATTAAGTTGATCCTTGTTATGGTTTTTTTCGCTTCCTTCCCTTCTTTTCTGTCAGCCCCATGACAACATTTTACTTATTAATGTAAGCGATAAATTCTAAATTTACTTAGTATCAACAATATCATCAAGGAAGTCTCTAATTTGTTTCATAACTAATTCTTTAGTATCAGGAGCAACCATCTCTTTAGCAATCATATGTACATAGATAAGGGTTTTGTTTTTTTTAGTAATTCAATAAAAACATGAATTTTTTTATAATAACAATTGTTTTGTTAGTATTTATATGCATAAATTTCATTCTTGTTTCCTTCTACATCTCATATAAAAATGTTTCTTCTAAATTGTGACCATTTTTTATTTTCTTTTATTTGAAATATAGATATGATTTGTAAAGGATCCATTTTAATAATATTATCAAACATACCCATTGCTTGTGGTTCAATTTTATTCAATATTTCAATATATCCAGCTTTTTCATTCTTTGTGATTTCTTCCATTGTCAAAGTCCTGATCTTATCGATCCATCCATCTTGTAATAACCTTTCAGTTAATAAATTCGATATTCTGTTAATAGAATGGAATATTAAAAAATAAAAATACATTGAAAAAAAGAAGGATATGATAGACATATAAATCAATAGTAAATGTTAGTAAAAGTTGAATGATTAGTTATATGTATATGTATATTTGTTGTATCTAATTCATCATTAGAGCATATCATATTGGTGGTGCTAACTTGAGATAGAAGTTGCTAAACCACCTATCTGTTGATTTCAAATAATTATTTTAAAAAACTGAGTAAAAAAGAAGAAGGATAATAAGTCATACTTTTCATAATTTCCTGATTCCACTAAATACTTTTGTATCTGTGCTTTAACATTCCCCTCCATGCTTGATAAAAAGGATATTCCCTCTATAGATTTTTGTTACACAAAATTATGAAGCAATGGCTAGTGAAATTGCAAATCTAAATGCAGGCAAATGGTTTGTTGTATTAACTACCTATGTAATGATATAAATTTCTATGTACAGTAGTTTTATTTTTCTCGAATATTAAAACTTAAAAAAAAATGCAAAAAATGAGAAAAAAAATTTAAAGTCTAATAAAATTGAAGGAGGAACAAACTGTAATTAGAAAATACTTTCTAATACTAAACGGAGAGAGATAAAACTCTGTAGGTCATTATTTGCAAAAGATCTGTTGAAAGTTTATTTAATATGTATAGTGTGTTTATCATGATGTTATTTCATTCGGTTAGAAATTATTTTTGTATGTTGCAGAGTTGGCTTTGTATTGAACAAATGTTTTTTAGTTTCGGTTTTTATTTTAAGTTAAATGCTAAGAAGCTGGGTATTACTAAACAAAATAATCATTCCTGTTTCAAGCCGTTTTTCAAAAATGGTTGTATTAAAAGGTAAGCCAGAGCTTGCAAAGATTTTGAAGATTGAAAAGGTTAAAGACACAAGTGACTGTAAATGGATTGGATTGGAAAAAATAACTTATAAGGATCCAAATGGAAAAGAAAGAGCATGGGATAGTGCAGTTAGAACAACAAGAAATTCTGGAAATATCGATGGTATCGGGATGTTCACAATTTTAAGGTATAAAGATGGAACCCCTGATCAAGTACTCTTGCAAAAACAATTTAGACCACCAGTAGAAGGTGTTTGTATTGAAGTACCAGCAGGGTTAATCGATGCAAATGAGGATGTTCCTACTGCTGCTTTAAGAGAATTAAAAGAAGAAACAGGTTATATTGGTAAGATCATTGAACAAGGTCCTGTGATCTACAATGATCCTGGTTTTACTAATACAAACATGTCTCTTGTGGTTGTTGAAGTTGATATGGCATTACCTGAAAATCAGAATCCAATCCCAGCGTTAGAAGAAAACGAATTTATTGAATGTTTTAAAGTTCCATTAACAGATCTTCATGAAGAATTAATTAAACTTGAAAAGGAGGGGTATAAATTAGATGCTCGTCTTCAAAATGTAGCACATGGTATATACTTGGCTAAAAAGTTTAATTGTTGAAAGGAAAAAAAAGATTTTTTGAGTAATGTTTGGAAACATATGACAACAACAAAAACAATAATAATAAAAAGGTCTGTGAATATACCTTTTATGGGATTAAGAATATCTTTAGGTGGAATAGATATATAGAGTTATTTTTTTTTATTTAATATCTAAAACACTTTATAAATAAAAAGAATATTGTATTAACTTTCTTTTTGACTTATTTTTCTAGGTTTGTTATTTTTTTTAAAGCAATAAGGTACATGTTTCTGTCTGTAGATACTGTTAATTGATTTAGTTTCGTTAAATATATGATATAGCTAGAGTTTCAACAACATTCAATAAGAAAATCACTAAGAAAAAAGGTAATGGAACTTATATCGAATTATACAATATTTCTTCAAATTATGTTCTATATAATATTTTAAAATAATGCAAATTCTTTCTGGCAAGAAAGTTTTCTTTTTTTTCATTCTTGTTTCTTTAAAATTTTGAGTTTATATTATAATAAGGTTACTAAATACATTCTTGTAGTATCTTTGCTTGATATTCTATATAAGTTTGTTAAATCAAAAACTAAATTATTGTGGATACCACCTTTGGTATCAATAATAATCACGAAATATACATTATAAAAAATAAACGGCATGTAGAAACAACATAACATAAATACTACCATAAAAATTTGTTGTAAAGAAAAAGATACCTCAAGTTGTGATTTGATGAGAATTAGTGCCTGTAGTCATTGGATATATAGTAGACATTCTTAAAATTATATTAGATAGATTTAGAATACAAAATTATAATAAAGTTCTTCGGTTTTTTTATTTATATATATAATATATAACGATAATGTATATAAGATGATAAGGGGAGAAACATGATATGAAAAAAAATGTTGACTTTATATATTTTCATATCTGGCCTATCTTGTATACGTACAGCACCAAATTATTGATGAGGTTTGTTTACATCTACTAATAAGCAAACAATACATTTTCTACTTTTTGCTTATCAATTAGTGTTTACTAAAATCTAGTTGGTCTATTATTTTTTCTAGCATGTTCGATTTCAGCATAATTATTGGTCTAAAAAATGCAATTTTTAGTATTTAAATGAGTATCTATAGAATGCTAGCTATAAATAAATTCAAAGAATATCGTGTTGTAATAATTTTATGAAATTAGCTTTTTATATTTTTTTATTATACTCAGGTATTACTCCTAGCCATTTTAATTTAGGTGAAAGAAGTAATGTTTTGCATAGTAAATTTAAAAAATAATATTTCTTATTTATTTTACAAACACTCTTTATATGTACTCTATAACCAATATTATGAATCACATTAATAGACATATGAATTTATTCGACAATCTATTCCTGATATCACAGAGGAATTATTCAGGAAGAATACATGTCAATTAAAATCTTAATATTTCCTTTAGCAAGAAGGATCAAAATTATTTGTTTCTCTATTTTACATTGTTATGTAGTTATATTTGACACAATATTAATTGTTGACTTTGTTTTACATCAATTTTTGAATAAAAAAAATAGTTTATATTTTAATGCCTAATAAATTTATATAATTTTTTAGTCCTATAATCAAAACAATCATTTTGACCAAAAACATATTGGTTGACTAGTGATAATCCTGTTAACGTAAGGTTTCAGTAGCAAATATTCTATTAGTATTTATTTTAGATTAATATAATAAGAGAATAGAACTTACAATAGGATATTAGTAGTATTTTGAATTGTTATTGCATTGCTTATTTTATTTTGTTTTACATACTTAATATATATATATATAACTAATATACATTGTAGTGTATTTTATTTCAATTCTTCTTTTATATGTTGTTATAAATTTTTTTCAGTCATTTGGTACAAAGAATTTAGATTATCATATAGATCTCTAATTTCATTTCAATAAATTTACTATTTTATACTGTTTATACTGTTCATATTGTTAGTTTGAAATAGTTAATTTTATAAAATTTTTTGAAAGAGATCGTATCAATAGTATTTTTGCATAATGAATGTATAAAAATATTTAAAATTCTGGTAGAATTTCATTTTAAAATTAAGGTTTTTCAAAAATATCGAACAAATATTATTATAAATAAGCATTTGGATTGCTATTTATAATATATTATAAGTTTTATCATCCTCGAAATGCGTTAAAAAACTATCTAAGAGTTATACAATTCAAAAGCCAATGATTAACATACTGTAAGGAGTTCTAACTGGAAATTCTAAAGTACGTAGTCTGCGGGTAACTTCTAATGTCGAGACAAAGAACTTGGAACTACCGAAACTCTGGGTCCAAGGTTGTGAGTGTATTCGAACGAACGAACGATCGTCGGATGAACATTGGTGGTAAATTACTAAGAAACTTACTTAAGAGATCTTTGATTATTGAGAGGAAGTGCAAGAGGTAATTATCAGCATTAATACACCTATTCTATCTAATAGGTTAATCAAAAAAAAAAACAAGACAAATATCCAAGACTAATCTATTTGATAGTTAGAATCAACCAATTATATAATTTATAAGTGTTTATATATATATAATTAATATTGTTGAAATAAAATGTTCCATAATGAAATAGATAGAACAATAAGATTTTAGCAGACACTAAACGATAAATTGTTGAGTAATAATTGTTGAGAGATCACCAAAGGTTGTTGAGTTTGTTTATTAAATATCTTACTGTTCGTAGAGGAAAATGGCTAAATGTTAACATATATAAAGCCAAGGACTTCATCATACATTATTTTTATCTTATTTGCAATCTTTGTATATTACTATTTCTATGTTGTATATAGAGAAAAAAAAAGTGAAGAACTTTATTATAATTTTGTATACTAAATCTGTTTAATATAATATTGAGAATGTTTACTATATATCCAATGAATAAAGACGCTCATTCTCATTAAATATCCATATTTTAGTATATCATTTGAGATAACCCCTCACACATACATTCTCCATATATAAGTAATTTAACAAAATATATAATGGAATTATGGGGAAACTTGGAAATTCATAAAAGTAGAATAATTTTTTCCTAAATGAGATTTTGAACTCTAAAAATTGTATACTGTGACGGTTCTTATTGAGCATTAGTCCTACTTTATATTTTTATCTTTCAAATGTGTATACCTTATGACTAGTTCACCGATTATGTTTTTCAGGTTTTCGTATAAATTTTTTTAATACAAACATTGTCAACTTAATATATACTAATATATGTGTGTACTTATTTAAAGAAGGAATGTAAACATTTTTGATTATATTAGGGATTATTTTACTATATTTATTATTGTTGTTACCATTACAAAAATCTTATTATTCTATAAAATATGTTTCTGTTTTTCTTTGTTTTTTTTAACCAACAATAATATTATATATAAAAATAAACAAGTTATAATATTATATTTTCCATAAATAAAATAATTTTAATTCCATTTTAGTAAAAATTCTTTAGTAACTAATTTTAATGATACACATAAAAGTAAAATTGAATAAAATAATCTCAACATCTTAATACATTGAGTGTACATGTCATTCCAGTAATTATAAAATTATTAATAAAATTTATAAAAGCGTTCATCAGGGAGCCTTAAGATACTAAGGGGTTTTATCTACATACTTTTTACTCAAAGTAGAGTAATATTTTTTATAATAAAAATGTTAAAAATATTAGATGAAAATATATAAATAATTTAGAAAATAATTAGAAATGAACTACTAAACAATGTTATTTATAATACTTTTAAAACCTAAAAAGGAAATACTGATTAAATAAAAAGGGATAATAAATTGATCTTTTAAAAGTTGAAATCATATAATAAGACAAGGAACAAAAACTAATAAGTCAATTTTTACAATATTTCACCTCCACACACAGATACGTTTTCAAATTTTATGTAAAAGAGATCAGACATTTTTGAATACAATAAATACCTTAAGAATTTTATCACTGTAGCAGGACTTCCAGGCTCAAAAAATATCTTTTTATAAATAAAATATGAGAAAATAAAAAGAAAATCTTAGTTTTGTCTTTGCATATAAACTGTACTATATATATAAGCAATAGTCCGAGTAGACAAATCTAATTTTTGGAAAATCGTGTATAATGATATTAAGTTAAACTATAACACAAAAAATCGACACCAGCAGGATTTGAACCAGCGCGGGCAGAGCCCAACAGATTTCAAGTCTGTCGCCTTAACCACTCGGCCATAGTGCCTAAAAGTAACCATTGTTGTTGTATTATGAGGTGGTGAAATTCTTTGTGTATTCCAGGGAAGCGCAAATAATATTAATAGTCATTCAAGTAATCAATTATAGGCGATAATATAATTACTAAAATGGTCTTATATATTGAGCGGCTTATATCGAGCTAATTTATTTATCCAAAGTTACTTAACTTGTTACTTGCTTGTTGTTCTCTTTTTGTTCATATATAATATATAAATTATTTACAAGAAACGGTTATGGAAGATGATCTTTTATCTCCAGAAAACGTTGTCCTTTTATATGTTTTCTGGAGCTCGATCGATTATTCAGATTAGTACGTTAATGACTTGACTGATTCACCCTAAAATTTATTACATTAATTTAGGTGCACTAGTGGATTAGAACTGACCAAACAATTGTTGTGGAATAGAATAGTTATAACCATCAAGATTACATAAGATCCTGAATGAATCTAGAACTATTTATTGTCTTAATAAGCCATACACGTGCTACAGCATTAGAAGCTGCATAATAAAGAGATTGGATTACATAAGATTTTGGCAAATCTAGAATTTACCTATTGTTTTAATAAGTCCCACGTGTATTACTAATCACCATGATTAGAGAATTGGGGTGCAGTTCTAATCCACTAGTGCACCTAAATTAATGTAATAAATTTTAGGGTGAATCAGTCAAGTCATTAACGTACTAATCTGAATAATCGATCGAGCTCCAGAAAACATATAAAAGGACAACGTTTTCTGGAGATAAAAGATCATCTTCCATAACCGTTTCTTGTAAATAATTTATATATTATATATGAACAAAAAGAGAACAACAAGCAAGTAACAAGTTAAGTAACTTTGGATAAATAAATTAGCTCGATATAAGCCGCTCAATATATAAGACCATTTTAGTAATTATATTATCGCCTATAATTGATTACTTGAATGACTATTAATATTATTTGCGCTTCCCTGGAATACACAAAGAATTTCACCATACCATACTACAACAAATTGTGGACTTCAAGGAGGGTTGGCCGAGTGGTCTAAGGCGGCAGACTTAAGATCTGTTGGACGGTGTCCGCGCGAGTTCGAACCTCGCACCCTTCATTTTTTGTTCTGGGTGTTGTAATAACCCTGAGGTTATGTGTTTCTGATAACGGTAATTCTTGTTGAAATCTCAATAATATTTCACTTGGATAGATATAAGATATAGACTCTTTCTATATCTCTAGATGTAATATTCCTATATGTCTATATATCTATATTCCTAATCTCAGATAGCCTAATAGTTATACACTTATATACTATATATCTAAACCTAGGTAATACCTTTTTTGTTCCTTGTACCTTATTCTCGTTCGTTATTGTTCGTTATTGTCTGTTCTTGGTTGCTCTCTTGTACTTTATGTTGGTTACTCCTGTTTTTATGTATGTTTGTAAAATTTTTCAAAAAGGAAAGTTTAGAAAAATATCGTCAACTCTCATTTTTCTAAACAAAGCCCTAAACAGTTATATCAGGAATGTTACAAAGGAAAACTTTAAAGTTGAATAGCACACTGTGACAATACCCATCAAAAACAATAAAAAACAATATCTCGATGATGATCAACGTAGTTTTATTTTCCTTTAAATATTCTTTTGGTTTCCCTTCTTAGATGTACAATTTCTATCCTTAGAAATGTAAACTAGCTAAAGTAAACTATAAAAGCGTGCCAAACCACTTAAATTAATAAGTTAGAAAAAGTATATTACCAATAAAAACATCTAAAGCTAATAATCTTACTGAAGTTGACAAGGTACCGTATTCTCCAAGTTATGTCTACCTTTTCCACTATCCATTTCTAACACTATCTTAAAAAACCAATAAATAAGCATTTAATGTTAGATGATCTGACGTATCATCCTATGGAAAACACACTTAGATAATCTAAGAAATACGAACCCTTATTGACAAGCTAATAACTAATGTTCACTTCTCTGAAAAAGAAACCATCAAAATAATTACTACTAATAGTCATCTAGCATCTAATGTTGACCAATTGGATTATGAATATTCAAGTTATGTTTAGTGTCATGAGTGAATTATACCTCATTTTGGGTAACTAAGAAAAGAACTTAATAGATGTTTTTTTGATCTGTCATATATAAAAATAACCTTCCTGTTAATATTTCTATCAGTTTTGATAATAACTTGAAACCCTACATCTAAAGGAAAGCCTTTTAAAATATACACGCGTTTAATATTCTGGTTTCCTTGTTAGATCTAATATAGAAAGATAAAGATCTTTATTGTTTTAATACTAATTTCTCTCATTTAACCTAACTAAAATTAGTGACTAAAATAATTATTTTTTGGAAATTCTTGGACGTTTTTTAGATATAACACATATACTTACATACAAAGAAATTTCAAAAAATATTCTTGATCCTTGTATTCTCATGTTATAAAAATACTTCCATATTCTACATTTAACAAAACCGAACAGACAGTTATATCATCTTATATTGGAAGATTCCTATCTGTTTTTTATATTGCTTACTTTGATTTTTATGTTTTCTTTGGGTTATTATCAAATTCCATTTTTCTATTTCTCTTACCCCTTTTTTTCAAAATTTTCATTTTTCTATAGTTCGAAAGAAGTTGATATTACAAAATAGAGTCTTAAATGTTTGATAGCAATTATATAATTGTTCTAATTAATAGTTCTTGACAACAATTGTTTCGTAGTTCATTTTTCTAAATTAAGTATGATTTTTCAAAAACATAAAACCATTGGACGATTATTAACTTTATTGATTTATCATTTAAGTAATGAGTGATTTTTGGAACAAAAATAAAGGCTCCATTAAATCAGGATTATTAACTGCTGGAAAATATGGTTATCAGGGAACTAAATATGTTGCCAAGACTGGTTATCACCTGGGTAAAAACCAATATAATGCTCATAAAGGGAAAGGTCAGAACAACAACAATAACACTGATTCTGATACAGAGAGAAATGACGCAGTATCTATTGACAGACTAAGTGATCCGAAAAGTTTTCCTGCTCCTCCATTGAGACAAGGTCAAAAACAATATGCTGGTAATGGAAAAATAGTCAGTGCAAACGAAGCACCCATATTAAATATTCCACCTGGAACCCAAGCGGTCAATCAGCAAACAATAGCTGCTAACAATCAATATCAGAACCAGCCACAACAAAATTATGTTAATTACCAATACAATACTACAGATACTTTGCAAGTAAATGGTTACCAACAACAGCAGAACTTATCGCAACCTCTTTCTCACAATATTACTCCTCAGAAACCTAATGATCAATATATTGCACAATATAATGAAGTTCCAATATCCTCACAAAATTATGTCTCGACAGCAAATTTTCAAAATGGCACACAAAATCAACAATTAGGAAATACTCCATTACAAACTCAATATATGCAAGCGACTCAACAATTCAAACCCCAACCTTTACTAAATGAAATACAAAGGCCTTTACCTGTTCCTCCCCCAAGACCTCCAATACCAGTTAGACAACAAACTAATAACTTCGAGAGGTCAGAATCTATTAATTCTACACCATCTAGTATAGGCCCTCACTTTGAGGTCACACCATTTAATAGAGAAGAATATGAAGAGAAGAAAAAGCAGCCAGCCATTATCTTACCAGAAGTAGACCTAAGTAAATTTGCTCCACCACCAATGCATAAAGACAGAAGTAATGCTGACTCATCAACAGGAAATTCTCCAAGTATTACAGTAAAACATTCTCAAAGAGATACTCCTTTCAATCAATCATCAAATAATATAATTTCTTCCTCTCCAGAAATAGGTCAGATTGCGACAACAACTAATGCTGAATTTTCTCAAACTTCTACAGTTGATATGTCTGAAACTTTAACATCACCAAACAATTCTGTAGAAAATATAGAACAAAATAAGAAAGAAGAAGAAAAGGTAAATAACACTGTTTCAGGTACTTATCATGAACCTATAGTTAATTTTTCTCCACCTCCTCAGCCCCATAGACGTATTGACAATGAAGGAAGTAGATCAGTAAATAGTAGTTATTCTCCACAAGTATATTCCCCTGCTCCTATTGGTAACCATCAATCAATAAGTCAACCACCGCCATTGTTACCTAAGAGAAATATAAACAATAAAAAGTCAGAAGACAATTCAAATCAATCTATGGAACAAAATATAGAGGAAAACAATTTAGGAAATGATGATATGCAAACTAATAATCCTATTACTGGGGTCTATACAGCAAGAAATGTTAAGTTTCAGCCACCTCCAAAACCGTTTAGAAGAGATTCTAATGTGGGAGAAAGTAGGACATTGACTAGAAAATCATCTTCAAGCTATGCTGAGTCTTTTCCTGCACCAACATTACCAGAAAAACATAAACAAAGTACTTCAATATCAAACGATAAAAAATCTGTTATCAATACAGGAGCAAGCTACATAGAGGAGCCCTCAACCAAATCAATAACTCACCCAATTTCAGAGTTTGAACCACCACCAAAACCTTTTAGATCAAATACCTCAAAGAATAATGTACAGGATAAATTAGATGAAATACATGAACATGAACAAAGTGCGAGTCATTATAACAATCTTTCCAAGCCACAGTCTCGTTCAATACTTTCATTTAATCATAATGATACAATAAATCTAAGTAATAAACCGAAAGAAGAAACAATACCGGTTCAGAATATATCTTCACATTCTAATTCTCCTAGTAACCCATCTAATACTTTTATTCAAGAGTTAAATTCAACAATAACCAACATGTCAATTCATGATACTAAAAAACATAAAAGTACACCACCACCTCCAGTTAAGCCTAAACCTCAGGCATTGAATAAAATTTTGTTTGAAAAGGCTCATTCGGCTTCTATATTAAAAAATTATTCTGAAGCAAGCAAAAAGCAACCTCCAGCCGTTAAACCCAAACCAAAAAATCTTGACAATATATTGAACAGCAATGATGCCACTGATGAAACATCCATAAACAGTTTGAAGACTAATACATCCAATTCTATAGTAGATCATCCACATATAGAGAGGGCTGCGAAAGAATCAATTCAAACCCCTTCCCCACTAATTAGAGAACAACCACCAATTCCTCCAAGTAGAAGAGTACAGCCACTAATCCCACAAAATACATGGAAACAACCTCCAATTCCCAAATACCATAATGACACATTTGTTCCTACAAATCGAAGAGCCAGAATGCCTTTACCAAATGAGATTGATAATGGTTCAAGAGAAAGTATAGGTTCTCAAAGTAATGATGATGACATAAATCCATTTGCAATTTATAAAAAAGAAGCTGTACCAGCTTCGCATGATAGAATTCATACTAATTGAACAGATATTGTTTTGCAATATTTTTGAACTTCTACATGGACAAATATACATTTTTTCTTTTATTTTATATATCCTGAAATTGTGTATGAAGATTATATAAATATATACCTTTTAATCAATTGATGAATAGTTTTCTTTTAAGACTGTATCACATTAATACATCTTGTTCTTGTTGCCCAGCATTGAAAATCACATCATCATCGATTAATTCTGATATTTCGAAAGATACTAATTTTTAGGGTCAAAACAAAAAGCATGTAAGATTATCAACGATAGAGTATCTATTAACATATTTGCTTTCAAGTGCATATATAAAACTATATATTAGGTGCATATATTCCATATTTAATAACATATTTAATGATAGATATTTAAATGTTTATTCTCTTCATAACCAACGATACGTGTATTTAAGGATATCAATAGTATTATTTAGATAATAAAGCTGCAAATTGTTGAATGTCAATCTCTCCTGAACCGTCACTGACTTCTTTTAACATGTCATCAACCTCAGCATCAGTTAATTTTTCACCAATTGATGTTAATACGTGTTTTAATTCGGCAGCTGAAATTAAACCATCCCCATTTTTATCAAAAACTTTGAAGGCTTCGAGTAATTCTTGTTCGGAATCAGTTGATTTTAACTGACGGGACATAAGGGCTAAAAATTCACTAAACTCAATTTTATGGTTACCATCTACATCAATTTCGTTCATTAAGTCAGCTACTTCAGCTTCACTTGGTGAAAGCCCTAAAGATCTCATTACAGTAGCTAATTCACTAGAGGAAATATAACCATTATTATCCTTGTCAAAAAGAGCAAAGGCTTCCTTAAACTCGGCAATTTGTTCTTCAGTTAAGTTGGAGGACATTATATTCTTATTTATTTTTTTCTTACTTAACCTTGTTTTTAGACGATATTCACACTATATTGGGTTTTGTTTAATCTTGCTAACTTTCGAGTGGATTCCAATAAAGGATGTTCCTTAAAGCTATAATTGCACTGTAAAGTGAATAGAAAACCTTTTTTACAACTATTTGTGGTGAAAGACTAGTGACAAGTTACCAATAGAAAATGTAGCTAACTATCAAAAAACACCTCCAACCAAGCACTATAGTCTATCATGATTAGTTTTCCGTTCTTCTGTCAAGATATCTTTATTAGTTTAGATTTGGTTTTATTAGAGTAAAAAACTAAAAAAATATCGAAATCTGATCATTTACAACGGGTTGTCAGAATAAAAAAAAAGTTTCCCAATAAGACTCGAATAGTAAAGCCTGGAATGGAATAAAAAGGGAAATAATACCAGATGAGGGTTCCTCAGACAACAATCGGTTTAAATAATTAATGAAGCTTGTTATTGGTTTATTATTGACATTAGAAGCCATCCACAAATCAATAGAAAGAATATACTAATATTGGCGATTTATTAACGTGATTTAATAGTACTATAGTAAAAAAAAAAGGAAGTTTCAATGTGGGACATCGAACTACCTAAATGGCTAATAAGCCTTATTATTATGTATTTAAGTATCCCATTAGTGGTTTATTACATAATTCCATATATTTTGGTTGGGTCTGGATCAATGAAAAAAAGAATTATCATATATGTATTAGGAGATTTAGGTCATTCACCCCGTATATGTTACCATGCAAGAAGTTTTAGCAGTAAGGGATTTCAAGTTGAATTATGTGGTTATGTAGATAGTACCTTACCTGAATTCATATTAAAAGATAATAATATTACTATTCATACTTTACAAGGAATTAAATCATCAAAGAATGGAATAATTGAAATGATACAGAAAGTATTCTACCAATTTTTTGGAATTATTAAACATCTCTGGGAACTAAGAGGTAGTAATTATATTCTGATTCAAAATCCACCAAGTATCCCCATTTTACCTATTGTGGCACTATACAGGATTCTTACAGGAACAAAGTTAATTATCGATTGGCACAATTTAGCTTATTCTATTTTAAGATTGAAATATAATGGGAATACCTCTCATCCTTTAGTAATTATTTCTATTTTTGTTGAGTTAGTTTTTTCCCATATGGCTGATTATAATTTGACCGTAACTAATACCATGAAAGATTTTCTTATTAATAAGTTTTGGCTCAATTCGAATAGATGTTATGTTTTATATGATAGACCAGCTTCTCAATTCAAACCTTTTAACAGTACTAATGAAGACACTGATAAGAGTAATACTGAGTCCATCATAGAAAAAAGGACTGCAGCTATTCTTTCAGAACCATTTTTTAAAAATATTATCCCAAAAGGGTTTGACTTATCATGTGGTGATAAGATTATTGTTACCTCTACATCATTTACACCAGATGAAGATATAAGTATTCTATTAGGTGCATTAAAGATATATGAAAATTCGTTTGAAAAATTTGACAAGACATTGCCAAGAATATTATGTCTAATTACAGGAAAGGGTCCATTGAAACCCAAAATTGTGAAAGAAGTGAACGCTTTCAAAAGTTGGAATCGTGTCCATATCGAATTTCTATGGTTGAGTCCAGAAGACTACCCCAAATTGCTAAGCCTATGTGATTACGGTATTTCATTGCATAATTCAAGCTCAGGACTTGATCTACCTATGAAGATTTTGGATATGTTCGGATCTGGTATTCCAGTTATCGCATTTAATTATCCTACTTTAGATGAATTAGTTAAACACAACATCAATGGTCTAAAATTTGCTGATAGAAGAGAGTTACATGGATCCATAATATTTGCAGTGAAAGATAAAGGTATTGCTGAAAGTTTGAAAAAAGGAGCTATAAAGGAATCACGATATAGATGGCAGTCAAGTTGGGAGAATTGTATGAAAGATGCAAAGATTATCTATTAATAAGCATAACAACATACAATAGAATAGTGAAAAATTGACAGTGCGAGGAACTTTACAAGTATTATATATATATACGTATGTGTATATATATAATAAATATATGTATGAACATATATTAGAATATGAATGTATTTAATGTAAAAAAGAAAGAAAAAGACAGATAAACGGTAAAATTACCACTAGAGTCACCTTAGAAAAGGAAGTATGCTAACAGCACATTTATTTTAATTCTTTAGCAACCCAAGTTGGAAGAACAAAAGAAGCCTCATGAATGGCTTTGCTGTAATATTTGTATTGTTTTTCTTCTTCTTCTGGTGGAATAGAACGTAATGGTTTCTTGACATTAGCATTCTTGTCCTTACAACAAACCATGAAACCAATCATACCACTTGGATAAGTTGGAATAGAAGTCCAAGCATATTCAACGACTGGGAACACTTCACGACAACTTTGTTTGACTTTCTTAATAATAGGTAAATGGCACCAAAAACTTTCACCTTGAGTAGTAATTACACCCCTTTCAGTCAAAGCATCATTTAATAATTCGAAATATGGTTTTTGGAATAAACTTTCAGCTGGACCTTCCGGATCTGAAGAATCGGTGATAATCACATCAAAAGTGTTTTGATAATCCCTTAAGAACTGGAAACCATCACCAACATGAACCTTGACCTTTGGATGGTTGTAAGAAGCGGCCATGTTTGGCAAGTATTGTTTAGAAAGTCTAATGACAGCTTCATCAATGTCACAAAGAATAGCTTCTTCAACAGATTCATGCTTAACAATTTCTCTAAGAACACCTCCATCACCACCACCAATGACTAAAACCTTCTTTGGATTTGGATGAGAGTTTAAAGCTAAATGAGCAATCATTTCTTGGTATGAGAATTCGTCACGTTCAGTAACTTGAATGGCATTGTCTAAGACCAAGACATTACCGTAATCAGTAGATTTGAAGATAAGAACATCTTGATATTTAGATTTCTCATGGTGAAGGACCTTTTCAACCTTTAAGGTCATGGCTTGACCTGGCCACATGGTATCAGAGATTTCTCTGAACCATCCGTCGACAATAGTTGGGTGAGTAATTTCTTCAGACATTTTTTTCTTTGGGGGGAGGAAAGGATATTAAACCTGATGCTTGTTTCTTATACTTTGTTCTAAATTCAACATATCAAAAAAAACAAACATTATAAGGCAGGCAAAATGAAACTCTCATCTTTGCATTGTATCCAAGTAACCTTTTTATATATTTGTCTTTCCCAAGAAGGACAGATGGCTCGATATCTATTAGCAAGATGTGAAGAAAAAAAATTATTTTTTTTTTTTTATTTCTGCAAAGGCATCACAGGTCAAATTTTTCACCGAAAAAGAAAAAGAAACGATTGAAAGCAAGACCAAACAAAGAGATGAATGGAATCCCAAGGAGACTACAACAATTAAGCTGAAAATGCCAACAAACAAATAGCCAAACAATTAAACAAGCCTACCGATAGACGATTCAGAGTATATTCTAGTCATTGTAAGGCGTGTGTCTGACGCGTCTCAAGAATGTGCTTGCAGGCTGATTCAATCTACGTATAGGTCTATAATGCTCTTTTGATAAGTCATCAAACAGTTAATGATTTTTTAAAAAAAAAGGCACTGTTATCAAATAGTTTTAGGTTATTCTCGAAATACCTACAAGCATAATGACGAAAATTTTCTTAGATATGGTAGGTTAGATTTACCTGAAAAGTTCTTCTAATTATTGTTGTTATAATATTTCTATTCGACTCAGTCTCATATATATGTTTGTATGTGTGTGTGTGTATGCTTATATTTACATTATTCCATGGATGATCCTAGCTTTGGTTAACTTGATAAATATAATTTTTTAAAATGTAATATATTGTTTAGTCTTTGAGTATCCACAATATGTGTAGGGAATCTTAACATATGTAATGTTGCACATACTCAATATCAATTATACCTTTGTCTATTCGGTCTGTGAATATATAATGTTTAAATCATTATTGTGAACTCATAAAGAAAAATGAAAAAAAAAAAAATTACAGAAAGATTTAAAAAAAAGGCGATAGAAGGACATATGATGTTTCTTACAACATCACATTTTGTTCTCTATTTTTCTTTTTTAACATACTGTGCATCGTCTAATATTAGGTAATATATATTAGTCAACAATAGCCAGATGCCCTCTGAATGTAACTTCTATGGGTTAAATCGATTTATTATTTTGAATTCTGACAATATCTACGAATTGGAAGAATTGTTGCAAATAAATTTGGTGTTTGAAGAAAACAACGCAATAAAAAGAAATGGGAGCTATAGTTGTTATATAAAAAATGATCAATTCGAATTGCATTTTTATGGTAACATACATGATCAGAGGATGATTGTGTCCAGTTGTAACAGTGATCTTAGTTTAAATCAACAATTGTGGAATCAATTTTCTCAATGGTTGAAAGACGAAACAGGTGTAATATTATGGCCAGTAACATTTGATAATAGTGACATGTTTCATATATTGGATAATCTGATACCAGGTAAAAGTGCTTCGCAATTTTATTCAGTAAAAATAATGTTTGAATCTCAAAAGAAGGATTCATTATTAGATAGATATTCAATTGAGATTTCAAGCAGCAGTTGTTTGAATTTGTGGAATAAATTCCAAGAAAATCAGAACCATAACAGATTTAACGATGATTATATAAACAAATGCAGATTATTTTGCAAGTTGATTGTGGAATATATCGAAAATATCAGTGGTTTCTACATTATGAAATTACCCATAAAACAAATTTTATTAAGAAATTTTATGACAATAACAAATCGTATTATTATATTAGTTAATGAAGATGATAGTTTGGATATTATGAATGAGATATTGCCATTCATCTATTTACACAAAGTTTTAAGTTAATATTTTGTATGCTTTTTTTTTATTTACTTATTGCTAATCGGTGAAATAAATATATCATAATATTAACTCTTTTTCATATCTAACAAAGGTCTTCCTTTTTTTTATATTCTTCCAAGCTATATAGAACAGTCCATTAAGACTGTTTGTAACGTGGGTTAATAGATTTTAAATGTAATTATTATATTGTATCAAAAATATATAAATGAAAAAAAGAAAAAAAATAGAGCAGGCACAATTAGATACATACACTGCAATATAATACGTACATAGATATATATATTTGGATGCATCCATCTGATTTTACAATAAAAATAATTTATAAGAGACGTGGAAAAACAACCTGAATAAGGATTTGGCATATATACACCTTCATTTTATTCAGAAGTAGTGGTGGTAGTGGAAGTTTTTTCATCTTTTAGTTCGACAATCTTTGGTTCACTAGAAGAAGAAAGAGATGAGGAGGAGGAAGAGGAAGCTTCAACAGCAGTGTTCTCTTCTGGCTTCTTCATGAAAGCATCAAGAATACTTGGTGATTTAAATGGTCTTTGTAAGTCACCTTCAGCTTTGGCACCCCATAAATTGATTCTTGTAACATTGTGTTCCAATGCACCTTTAATTGGGTTCAAACATTGCATAAATAATGGGTTAGTGTACTTCATATATAAATGCATAAAAGCCATCATGGCCACACCAGTCCAAATACCCTTGATAGCTTGATCTACTTGTTCCAAATCGTACTCTTTAACAGTCATATATTTAACTTTTTCAGATTCTTCTGGCTTCATTGGGTTCTTTGGAGTAACAACTTTGACTTTAGTCAAATCATTCTTAGCTACAATTTTTTGTTTCACTATTTGGTAAACAATGTAGGCAGAGACAACCGAAATTAGATATGCTGTTCTAACGTACATAATAATAGTTTCATCTTCTAAATCAATACGACGAGATAATTGCATCATGACAAGCATGAAAACAATGTTTGTAACTGCAGGGCTCACCATTTTTTCTTTTTTCTTTTCCTTTTTTTAAGTTAACTTTATTATAGTATCCTGTGAGATGGGGATGAATATAAGTAGATAATACTGTGTTTTATTTGATGAGTTGTCTCACTTATTCTCAAAAAAATAACTGCAAACTTCCTCGACCGTAATCTTTTATTGATCAGCAAGAAGAAAGAAATAATGAACAACACGGGCTAGGATTAAGGAAACAAATTGTTCAATAACGGATGGGAAAGGAATGGTGGCAAAAAGACAAGAAACAAGTAAAAATAATGAGTATTAAAATATGAATTACTCCAAAGCTTTTTTCTGTGTTAAATACATTTTTTCAACTACTTTTGGATTGTGAAAAGTGCTTTACCGAAAAAAAAAATAATGTATATGCATAGAGAGATAATCAACAAAGAGAATATCAAGGAAGACAAAAGAAGAAAAAGAAAATTCAACACATTTAAGTTTTGCTTATTTCACAAACCAAAAGGAAAAAGAAACGAAAAAAAAAAAATAAATCGGCTTGTACAATCTTTATATATGGAAATTCTCGTAGTGGGAATTTAAAAATGGGGCTCTTTTTGATATTTAAAATTAGGGTTATATTTTTGATTAGTTTTAAAATCTTAGGCGTGAAAGAAAAAGCATTGGGGTTAGGGAATATTTTACTACTATTCAATAGAAATTATATCATGGAAACGCTTCCCCAAAAGAAATAAATAAATAAATAATAACTCAATTAATGAACAAATGCCTCTAAAAGAAAAGAAACTACTTTCTAGTATGTTTAAAGCAGCTTTTTCTAATGCGACTGTGGCAAGATTTTATTTTATTGTTAAAAACAAAAACACTATAAGGTGTATATTCTATCAATAAGCTGTAATCTCTTATAAAAAGTATTCAGTTAAAAATTCAGTGTAGAAATTAAAAGTCTTAAACAATGCTATTTCTTTCAACGTTTCTAATTCAAAGAGGACAAAGTATAGTAAAATATGCTGGCATACCAGGCCTTTCAACTTAATTATCTATGTTTATTAGATATAACTGTCATGTAGTATACGAAAAAGACCTCGTCCACACCCTCACAGACCTTGAAACAAAGATGATTCCTATAAAAAAAATCTAGTTTACGACTTTTCTCTATGCCACCTCCTAATCTTTGCTTTTTCCAGATAAATTAAAAGAATTTATTATTAAATACACATGACTATAATTTTACTGAACTTATGGAATGGGTTAATAGGACTGATATGTATTATGAATTAGATTCACTAGAGAAAAGTGATCAAAAAAGTTTTGGTGGAGAAATACATAGAATCAACTCAATGGAAAAGAGAGTGCACAAACACTTCAATGAGTTTCCTCAGACTGTTGGCAAATAATTAACTATTCAATTTGAGTTTAATCTATTTCATATCACAAAGTTACCTGCAAGTGTTTCATTATATAGCTTATTTTATTAATTGCTAAACTTTACTCAATAAAAAGCGATTCTGGTATCATAATATAAGCAAAGCAAGGGTGCCACACAAAAATAGCATTTAGATGTAATATTCAATTTGCTCCTCATATAGGGTTGTCAAGAGAATATTATTGCAGTAAATATCTCAGACAAATATCTTATCTACAATTGTTTTCCTGTCCTTTTAAAGAATAATCAGTGATAAGATCTTGAACCAATAAATTGCCTTTAAAGAGTGCCTATGAAGTTTCTTTTTTTTCTTTTGCATTTTGATTGTTTTGTTTCTTTTTTTACCTGAACCCTAACTTACCAATGTTTGGAATTGGATACTTGTACAGTTCACGTTCATAACAACCCCTGGTTATTTAGGAAAAAGAGTTTCTATAATTAGTGATAAAGGAAAGTTTTCCTCTATAGTATTCCATTTTTTTATAAACCTTTATTCTTTATTTATTTATGGGGATTTCAAAAGGATAATTTTCCAATCAGCCCTTATTTTTTAATTTCTTTTCTTCTTTTCTTCTTTTTTAAAAAAAATGCATTTTATTTTTCTCGTGATTTCTTTTTTTTTTTTTTATTTTTATTTTGTTAATCTCAAATTATTTTATTCATATCCCTAAACAATACAGTTTTAAAGTCTTTCTTAATAGTAAAACTCAAGAATACTATTTAAAATTTGCAATGATTTTCTCGTCGACTCTGTCTTCAAGCATTTGTTATTTATATTTAAAGATTCAATAATCCAGTGTATAGCCGGTATTTATGTCCTATTTAGCTGCTTAGTTTCCCCCACATTTTCAATATGATTTTATATTGAGCATACTGTTTTGATCTTTTGCAACACTAACGATACATATACTCAATACAAACAAAGTTTTTCTTTTGTGTGTTCTTTTCAACATAAACAATAAACCCTATTATTCCATTTGATCTCTTTGAACGTATCATTTTGCTTCTTTATGCGTTAATATTATTATTAGAAGAAAAAAATTACAAAATTATATTATATCTGCATTAATGATTGACCAAAAAACATCAATAAGACACAAAACTACTAAAGTAAATGATCATGAAGATCATAAAGATGTTCATCTTCTAAAAAGACAAAAAAGAGAACACTTAATATCTACTCCTTCATCTGATGATCTTTTGACATTACAATCCAATAAACATAATCAAACAAAAAATGAAAACCAATATTTTTGTAATGGAATATCGAACAGTGATAACGAAAGAAAGTTATACCTAGCACAAATACTTAAAGAATATGAATGCCAAAGTAAGCTCTCTTCAATGTCACTTGGAATACTTTCAAAATATAATTCAACTGATTCCCTATCTACACTTGTTTCCACAGATGATAAATTGGGTACTCTTCCTACTTATAAAAAATATATATTTAACGATACCTCTTCATATTCACATACTATTCTTTTTAATGATACTACCAATATTGATATTCTTTCAATTGACCCTCCTATTAAATATTCAAAACAGACAAATTTTTTGAAACCTTCAATGACATTTACTGGATATCAAATATCAGGATATAAGAGATATCAAGTTACAGTGACTTTAAAAACAGTTAATTTTCCTGTCCAACACAACTATAAAACCAATATATCTTCGCCACATATGACAGGGTTTCTATCAATAAAAGGGTTGACAAATTACCAAGATGAAATTTCTACATTTTTTGAATCATTTGCTGTCACTGATAATAATTTCGGGTTCTTCTCATCTTCATGGGATTATCATCTTGATTTAACCTCTTTTGATTTCAACGATTTTGAACATTGGTTGAATTTTCCAGCATTTAAGGAAATGTTTGATATTGATCAATTTAATAATAAATCAATCGACATTAATATGATATCGAACCATGTTAAAGATTACCTAAACCAAAGATATATTTTCATGAGATGGAAAGAGAAATTTTTAATTGAGAATCCTGACATGGATACTATCGAAGGTGCATCATTTGATGGCTATTATTATATTGTACACGATCAATTTACGGGGAACATTCAAGGTTTCTACTATCACAAAGATGCCGAAAGATTTCAACAACTGGAATTGGTACCTTACGCAAAAATACCAGGTAGTTCATCTCATGAATTTGTTTAGACATAAAGTATGTAAATTCATTTACGCACATATAAATATAGAATTATATATATAGAATTATAGAAATATATGTTACAGTGCCAGTATAAAAGTTTACAATTGATATATTGGGAGCAACCTAAATTCATTGTCAGTCAAGGATATATCTTTCTTCAAACTCAAGCCAGCGTTCAAATATAGCCATATTACGATTTAGTTATGGCACAAAAAGTTTGACAAGTGTTCAGAATTAACAAAAGTAAACCATTCTTAATTTATAAAATTTAACACAAAAACAGTAACTATAGAAAATCTCTGTTTTAAAATGAATGATATTATGAATTTATTTTTATAAATATATATGACTGTATATTAGTGATCTACAAACTAGATTCTTTGCTATAATGAATTATAAATAAATCAAAAAAACTAATGAACTAACAAGCAAATACAATTTATTGTTTGTCCCAGCCTAACTTAACAGCTTCTTCATAAGTTGGGTAATCTATGTATCCCTTATCAGTCATAGCATAGAAGGTGTCTCTATTGTATTTGTTTAACGGTAAACCCTTTTCTAATCTTTCAACGAGATCGGGGTTGGCAATCCAGAATCTACCATAAGCGACCAAAGTTCTGTCATCTTTAACTAGTTCCTTAACGACTTCTGGGTGCAAAGCTAAATTACCAGCTCTAATAACTGGACCTTTCCAAATAGAGTAAACAAAGTCATTTGTACCTTGGTCGTATTCACCTTCACCCTCGACTAAGAATGGATCAGTGACACGTGGTTCGACCACATGGATATAAGCTAATCTTTTACCTTGTCTAGCTCTTTTTTCCAATTCGCCAATAACATGGGCATATTGGGCAACAATTAATGGTTCGGCACCACCAGACATAGTACCATGAAGACCGTATGGAGAGAATCTGATACCGACTTTCTTGTGGCCAACAGCTTCAACAACAGCATCAACAACTTCTAATACGAAACGAGATCTGTTTTCAATTGAACCACCATATTCATCAGTTCGTTTGTTAGAGATTGGATCTAAGAATTGGTTTAATAGGAACCCGTTAGCAGAATGGATTTCGACACCATCTGCACCAGCAGCAATAGCATTTTTAGCAGCTTTGACATATTCTTTGATATATTGTTTGATTTCATCCTTGGTAATACCATGTTGTGGGTTATTAGCTTTCAAAGCTCTTTCCTTTTGTTCTTCATCCATATATATATCATCAGAAGCAGAATCATAACGTAAACCGTCTCTTGCTAGAGTGTCAGCAAAGGATTGTCTACCTAAAGTCCATATTTGAACAAAGATAAATGACTTGTTGTCATGGACTCTTTTAAAAATTTTAGCCCATTCGTCAACTTGTTCCTGGGACCATATACCTGGTGCGTTATCATACCCACCTGCCTGTGGGGAAATGAATGTACCTTCAGTGATAAGTAAGGTGCCTGGATATCTAGATCTTTGGCCATAATATTCAGCAGCCCAATTTCTGTTTGGAATGTTACCTGGGTGATGTGCTCTCATTCTGGTTAATGGAGGCATAACAGCACGGTGTTTCAATTCAATATCACCAATTTGGATTGGCTTAAATAATGTAGTGTCCTTCAAAGCAACTGGGGTAAAGTCTTTTACAAATGGCATTTTTTTTGTCGTTTATTTTTAGGTTTTTCTAATCTAGTTTATAGTACAAAAATGAATGATATTCTTTATATTATTGGGTTTCTTGATCTTGTTTTTTTTTATGTAGAGTATGAATATAAACAAAGATGCAATTAAGACTTTTGAATAGTTCAATCAACATTAAGGTATTTATATCATTTTGATTCATGGAAACTTTCACAATATGTTGATAATTTTACTTATCAGTAGTTTACAATGTTCAATAAGTCACCATGTATACTTTGATATTACATAATTAGTCTCATCCCTGATTTGTAAGATTAAATTTCCGAATTGTTAATTGTTTCTTAATTTAATGAAGACATTAATAACTAAGAAGTGGAAAGATCTCTTAATCTGTGAAGATTTGGTGTGGGGTTTGTATTGTTTTCTTTTATGATAGAGTAAATATCTGTTTTTGAGCAAATAACTTATTGTTTAAATTTTCTAATTCCCCGAAGCGCAAGTGAAAAAAAAAAGAAATCAAGAAAACGGTACCACGGTTTTACTTGGATTTTCTAATTAATTATGTAGAGAAAGATTGTGGAATTTTTTAAAAAACCTATACTGTTAGAATTTTTAATTTCCGAAATTTCAGGACTATTATTTTAAAACCCTAAAACACTTTTTTTTCTTTTTCTATGTGTGTATCTAAGAGAGTATAATACTGTTCGTTATGCCAAGAATATACAATAAGCTATTGATAGAATAAGTATATTTATTCAAGTGATAGTTTTTCTATTTAGACATGTAATAAAATTTTTAATATTATAAGTAGCTAGCTAGTTTTTTAGAAAGTCTTGTAATCAGTTATATTATATAGTGAAAATCAGATACATCTATATTCGTTTTCCTTAAAGCTTTTACATTTAACCCTAAAATATTGCTCAAAAATATTTTCTTTATCTTTACCAAACCCTCAAAAAATAGAAGTAAAAAAGAAAAAGGTTATAGCAAGTTTTGAAAATAGAGTTATTTTAATGTCCTCAAAAATTGCTCGGACTTTTCTAATGGCACTACAGATTCTTCGAATTTTATAGAAAAGTTTCTTTTTTTTCTTTGTTTCTTTGTTCCGTTCATTTTTACATTTTTGGACTGAGTCAATAAGGGTGTCTTAAGTGATATAGTGTAATGGACGAAACTATGAAACACAAAATGTATTTTTTATTAAACAATTATCGTCATCATGACTATAGGCTAACAATAGCCACTTTTGTTGGCCTTCTATATGGTTGTGTTATCACTAAAAAATAACTAATCATATAACAATAAAGTGTAAAAATTGTTTTAATAATAAATGGATATTATATTTATCCTTCTATTTAAAGGATCTATCCATAAAGAAAAAACATAGTGTGATATATGCTTACAATCAAAAGAATAAAATTTGCAAATTATTATAGAAGCACCCATTATTAACTATAGGTGATTTTACTAATCTGCTGAGTATATTCTTTTGTACCCTTTTTCTAATTATCTTGTTGCTTTTCTCTGCTTCTAAATAAAATTATCATAAAGGAGTGTACGAGTAATATATATACTCTTTCTTTTTTGTTGAAATAAGGTCTTGGAATCACAAATTCTATTACTGTTCATTTCGAATTAATATGATAAAATAATATAACTTACAATAGGATATTGATGGTATTCTAAGTTCTCAACTATTTATAGTAGGAAATTAGTCGTACCATAAACTGTTATTTCATTGCTTGGTCTTTTTCTCTTTACATAAATAATATACAAGATACAATATTATACAGTATACTCATTTTATCTTCGAGTTTTCTTTAATATAAATTTTCATACCTTTTAATCACTTAGTACGGTGAATTTACATTATCGAACATAACTCTAATCATATTTCAATATTTTTTAACAAGAAATGATATGTTTAGTATATATTTTTCTTTGTGTTTAATTAGAAGCAAGAGACTTCTATAATAATAGTTTGTATAGCTTCTCCCCTTTTTTTTCTTTTTTCTTCTTTTTTTTTTTATTTCTAGCATTATGATTAGTTTGAAAAGCCTTTTTTTTTAAAAATAAAAACTGCCATTAAATATAGATTTAAACTTCGGACTATCTTTAGTCATTACCTCTAATCTTATTCTTCATAATAAACATTATAAAGTGAAGAAGAAAAAAAGATCAAGACCCATCCATTAATAAAAAAAACATAAATCAAACCTTTTACATACAACCATGATAATTTTTTTTTTTCATATTTTTATCTATCTACATAAGTAGTAAAAATTTCTCTATCAAAATTTCACCAAAAAAAAAAATAAAAAAAATACAAAAATGCATCTATATATAAAAGACGAGAAATAAAATAAACCGACTATTAAATAGGAAAGAAAAAAAAAAAAGAATTCTTTCAAAGTGTTTATCCCATCATTCTTAAAGCGAATTCGAATGTAACAAAAGTGGCAGCATTAGCTGGCGAAGCTCTTAATAAAGTTGGTACAAACCCTTTAAAAAATGCACTGAGACCTTCTTTAGCATATAAATTTTTAGCAACCTTAATCATAGAATTCTTGAATACAGGGTTATGCAATCTATCAGTCTGTATCACAGATTTAATAACGTCCAATGGGTAAATACTTATCCATAACACTGTACCTGCAATTCCACCAAAGGTACAAAGTTTCCATGCTGGCAATTCTGCTCTCGCTATACCCTTTTTCATTTCATGTTGAATCAATGCTTCGTATACAAGAAAATAACAACCTATCCCATGGCCTGCCCTGAGCATCATCACAGGTAGTCCTCTCATTAAACTACGTTGTTTTATCAACTTGCTGATACAATCTAAAGGACCTTTAAACTCTCTGTCTAGACCATTGCTTTTCTGTGTTTGCAATCTGATTCTAACGTGTTCAATAGGAGACGAAAGAAATGAATTAACAAGACCACCGGTCATACCACAGAGATAGTATTGTGGCAGAGTGATCGGTAACCCATGATTTCTATGATGAAAGAATCTTTTCATAGCCTCGTTGACACCAAACTGCACAGATACACAAATACCAACACCAACCAATGGAGTCAAAGTACCTTTATAAAATGCTAGAGGCCCCTCATTTTTTATAAGAGAACGGACCACATCAAGTAATGTAGTACCAGATTTGGATGTTTGTAGACGAACTTTTGTAGTATCAAACGGCTGACCCACCAGAACTTGAGCGATACCACCCGATGTACCAGCTAAAATATCTTTAATTATTCTTGATGGAGTAGCATTAGATTTATTATTGACCAAATCTGATGTTGATGTTTCAAACGTATCTAAGTTTTCTGGAGTAATGAAAGGACTTGATTTGGTCATAGTTATTTGACTACTGAAATTACAACTTATTTTAGTATAATATAAAACCTAACTGACAACAATAGTAAAGTATGTAAATAAGTTATGTTTTTCAATAATAAACTGTGATTGAATAAAGAGGAACTTAAATTCTGTCGGAAGTTAAAATACGACTACTAACTGAAAACAAAAAAGAATCAGGAAAAAAAAGATTATAATAATAATAGTAATAATAAAAAGAAAGAAAGAAAGAAAGAAAAAGTTGAGTATAATGCAATGAATGTTAAAGAAGATAATTTAATATATAAGACAGTACTATTAAAGTAACGAATTAGATAGTTATTGGAAAATCATGCACAAATTGGTGGAAAAAAAAAGATATAAAAACAAAAAGAAAAAAAAATAGGATGTTCGTTGTCGATTATAATTTCTTCAAACTTTTCTTAATTATGCAACTATGTATACGTATATATATATAGAGAGAGAGGGAGAAAGAGAGAGAGATGACATTAATTATCTGACACCTTGATTACTTTTCACTATTATATCTACAAAAAATATTGTCGCAACGCGTTCATCGCACGCATTTCCATTCACAATCATTCATTTATTGCATATATAAATAAGACAAAATGAATTTTAAGTTCAGTGAAAAGCACTTTTCGAAAAGCGTGGGAATAGCAAGACTGGTGATTTTTAACAATCGAAGGAAGATTGAAAAGTAAGAGTCATGAAAGCCCGGGTTCGTGATGGTAATACTATGATAATGATGATAATGATGACCACGATAACGATTGCGATAACAAAAAACAGATGAACCGAGAAACAAAAAGAAAACGTTACGGGAGAGAAATGAAACAAAAAAAAATAAAAAAGACAAACACTTTTCTTTTTTTGCTTGTATATTTGTTTCTTTATTTATTTATTTATTTATTTATTTATTAATCTGATTGATAATTTTTTTCAAGTAACCACAAAAGGAAATAAAACGGGAAAGAAAACTGTGAGGGGATTTAAAAAACAACAAAAAGAAAAATAAAAAACCACAATAAGAAAAAAAAATAAAAAAAAAACAATAAAGACGAAAAAACTACACGAAGAGTCATACATACAAAATGAAATATAGGAACGATCTGTAAATTTATTAATTTTTTTTTCTACAATGTGAAGTGAAACGTCTAGTTGGAGAATAGAACTGTTGCATAGACATAGTTCGACTAATGATCCAACCGTATGTAAAGATAGGGATATGTCTATTTATCCTTATATTTAAATCTTGTACCATGACTTTATATAGGCCCAAAAGAAAAGATAAACAAAAGGTAAGTTCGTTTCTTGCAATCGTGTAGCATAGTTCAGCTGTCTAATTTTGTATTGAGTAAAAAATGGCATTCTGATGTCCTATATATATATATGTAAAGAATACAGGATTGAGACGGTGGGTATTGGGAAGATACTTGCAAAAAGTATCATCGTACTTCAAGAAATGAACTTTGTCAAGTTAACCCAAGAAAAAATTATATTTCTTGTTTATAGTGGAGTAGTATATTATATTTAATTAATATATATATATATTATTTTCTTATGTTCTATAAATTTCAAAGAACAAAGTACATTATTCCCTTATCCAAAGGTAAATGTAATCATTAAGACAAAGATTTGGGGCATATCGTCCTTGGAACCATGTCAGTTTCTGTAATAATGTTGTAGTAGGATGAATCAAAATGCCTTTTTCTTTTTTTTTTTTCCTTTTTATCTTAGAGATATAAGCAGTTGATAAACTTCGTTTTTCAAATACATTACTATTGAGTGTTTGTTTTTGTTTTATTTTTTGTTTTTGTTTATTTATTTTTCATCTTCATTTATTCAATCTTTCATTTCCTCGGTTTTTGCTCAATGTATCGGGATTGGAAAATAAAATAATTAAAAATAAACTAGATTTACAAATACAGAGTGATTCTTCCTTTTCCACTTTTTTTATTCTATTCTATTTTATAATCATAAATACCTTTATTGACACTGTTCAATTCTCTATTTATAACCCTTCTCCAATTTACAACAACATATACAAATAAGAGAGAAGATTACACAAAATAAAAACAACCAATCATGGCTAGAGTACAAAATCAGGTGAAAATTCCAAGGATTAAACAGGTCGATGCAGCTTTGGATAAACCATTAGATGTAGATTCTCCACCAACGATTTTTCAAACTACATTAACCCCCGAATATGCCACAGCTGCATTAAATCTCTCTGTTGATTTCATTAAACAGAGACAATCCCTGGCTAACAAATATTTATTATTGCATCCCTTTGTTCTAAGTTTCATTACCTTGATTGTTTTGATCATCATGATACCTAGATTGGTCTACCCTCATGGTTTTTTATCTGTTACACAATGGTTATATCACCTTTTCCTTCTAAACAAGGCCCATTTTTTCACCATGTTGATTAGTTCTACCATGTTAATTTCTTTGATTTTCACATTATTATCTCGTTTAGTGGAAACTGTCTATAAAGCAGAGGTAGATAAAATCGTTAAGTCCAATGGGTTACCATTATTTAATGTCGAATTGAATCAATTGGCTCAACAAAAAATTCCAGATGAAACAGTTTTGCAAAACACAAACATCATCGTCTATAGAAATACTCCAATTGCATTAATTTCTGTGAGTGAATCCCACGTGTTGTCCAGTGACACATCAATCTGTGTCACGATAAGCACTTTAGGTTGTAGAAAAGTATATATTAAGTCGGGGATTTTAGGCGATTTGATTGATTGGGCAATGATCAGAACAGAAAAGATCAATAACGGTAAGAAATCCTCTTGTAAATTGATTATTGAGGTTGAATCTATAGAACATGATCTACAGAAGACTTTGTTGTCAAAGGGATTCAAATGTTTCTCTAGACAAAGATTACGTTCCAACAGGATTCTTGGTGGATTGTTTGGTATCAAGAAAGAATTATGGGGTGTACAATTCCATATCAAATCTAAACAATCACAAAATTCAAAGAAATAAGGATTGGAAGTTTCGCCTATCTTATTATTAGAAAAGTATAAGTCAACACGCAATATATATATACATATATATATAGTTATAGAAGTAAATTTTGTAGAATCATATAATATAGATACAATATTAATACAGGAAAGTATAGATATACATAAAAAAACGGAAAACACAAATAATACATTTATGTGTGATGTATAAGTGGGTATCAATTCAAAGACAAATCTAGAAATATAAGGTATATAGCGAAAGTATAAAGAAAAAAAAAATTATGGGTGGTAATAACAAGAAACGAACTATAATTTATGCAAAAAAAAACAAAAAAAAAAAAAAGAATTTTTATTTTGATTTTTTTTTTTTTTAAATTTATTATGAAATCAGTAAAATATGATTTCAAGAGAACCAGATAAAACAGATACAGTACAACCGTCGGTGGAAGACAATTTACCATCAATATACGAGCAACTATCGCTGCCGTTCAAATCATCCCCTTTGAATTTAATATTGAAATTGGCGCCTTTATCAGTATTTGGATTTGGAATCAAGGATATATATGTTAGACCATTAGCCTTGCCTGCACCTATCACTAAAGGAGCCCAATTACCGACTCCAGATTGAGGGTCCCCCCAGATACAGCCATCTTCCTTTGAGACACCAGCGTTGTTTACATAATATTGTGCAGAAGTGTGTTTTCCACTCCACTTATAATAGGTGTCTTGATCGATCACAGCTAGTGGTTGTGATTGACCAGTACCAACCACAGTTGGGATATCCATGTTTTCCGAGCCTGGATAATCAGTCCTACACAAAACGACCTCTCCAATATCCACATTATTTATCACAGTGACTTGGCTGTTAGTATCCTCACATAGGTGATCGAAGTTTGTATTAGTTCTGTACAAATAACCGTTTTTACAATACAGCCCACCTAGAGAGGAACCATTATCTGGTTGGTCCTCAGGCCATTGGGTCTTAACTTGCCCAGCATCACATGCATAAGAACAATACATGCCGTCTTCACAACTTGTAACTGTTTGGCCGTTTGAATCTTGAATAGATGACCAACCACCTAGACCGATCCAATCCACTGGTATAACACCAGATACGAACGATGGAAATTCAGAACATTTGTAAATCCCATCTTTGAAGATACCATTAGCTGCATTATTAGTTGTGGATGAACCTGTTGTGGAAGTGGGAGTTGCCCCATCAGGGGATAATGTAGTCGTAGTCTGTTTATTTGTGTCAGTATTGGTAATGGTAGCGGCAGAAGTAGTTGCTGACACGATACTTTCAGGAGGGATCACAACTTTACCGTCTTGATCAACGTATTCTGTGACTACTACAACACCACGTTTCTCGTTAGGATGTTGATCATGATGCTTAGAAGATATTTCATTGGGGACAGCCAATGCAGTTGACATAAAGGTGAAATGTGATAAAAGTTGAGAGAACTTCATAATTAAATACAAAATGAAACAAAAAACTAAAAAAAAAAAGGAATGGAAAAAAGGATAAGTGTCAATAATAAAAAGAAAGCAAAAAAGAAAGAAAAGAATTCTTAATGAATGTATTCAAAGTTAGTTTATTGAATGAAAACCAAAGGAAAGGATAAACTTGATAAAATAAAAAGAGTGGATAGTATAAGATTTGGCAATAGTAATTCAACTCAAAGGGAAAAAAAAAGCACGCAGACAAACGTGATATCAAATGATAAATGAATGTAATAGATAGTAAATTTGGATTAGTATACTATTCGAGACCGACAATTGGTTTTTAGATACTTGCGAATTTGTATGAATTGAAGAGTTGTATAGTAAATAAGTATAAGACAAATATTAACAAAATGAAATCTCTATCCAAGAAACATAGTATCATACATTCCCAAACACATCTCTTTCTTTCTCTCTTTCTCTCTCTCTATATATATATAGGTATGTTGTAGTATTTATTACATACTATTACGGGAATCATCTTTGAATGGGGTGGGGAAAGAGATATTCTTTAGCTTGAAGAATGTTATTTATTGTTACTTTTTTCTTTTATTATTATTATTATTATTATTATTATTATTGTTTGTTAACTGTTGTTGGCCATAACATTGGCCCAAAAAATAGTTAAAGTGGCAAAAACACGCATAAATAACAACTTGCAACTTCTTTAACAGCCAGAGAATAGAACAACAACAACAACCACAATAAATGGTAATAATTCTATATTCTTCGTTCACTGAAAAAGAAACAAGAAAAATAAAACAAGATAAAGGCGGTGGAATAAAGACCTCAGCGGCAGAGAAAGAAAAAAAAAAAGAGTTCTAGACCAGAATTTTAGCCGCCCAATACAAGAGAGGAAATTCACAAGAAGTTTTTTGCCATGCACATTTCACCCAACACCTAAAATACACGTTGGATTAGGGCAAAGTGTTCGAGCCTGTCTTAATACTATTATTGTAAGGAAATCACAAAAAAACAAACAAAAGAAAAATAAAAGGAAAAAGGGGAGAAGGGAGGTCTCCTCTCTATTGTAATCTCGGAAATTCCCTTGAAAGAGTTAGCCGCCTACCTTCCCGAAAAGGAAATGTAATTAACTTTGTTCAGATCTGGAATTTGACTGCTCGAACAGGAAAGCAGTGGGTCCAGAACGTTTGCTCTATTTTCTTCATTTTCTTTTCTTTTTTTCTTTTTTTAAGACTATTGAATTTGGAGAGGTACGGATGTACGTGATCATGTGACTGACGCGTTACTAATTCTAATTTTAATTCTTTTTTTTTTTTTTTTTTTTTTTGTTTTTTGCCTTGCCCCAATTTTTTTTCTTTGTAACTTCACGCGTTTGCCAGATTTTTGTTGTATGAAGATTTTCCCACTATTTTTTTTTTTTTTTATTATTTTCTTATTTTCTGTCTACAAGTCAGCTTCAATTCCAATAATCAGATATACTATTTCCATCTTTTGTCCAACAATTACCACCATCAATAGTACCACTACTACTACTAATGATCGTAATAATAATGTTAGTATTATTAATATTATTAATATTATTAACGTTAATATTAATGGCAATGTCTTGACCTTTTAGTAAGTAAAGATAATTGGCACTCAAAAACTTCTTCCCTTTTTTTTCTTTCTTCCTGAAATGTTTCTTTATTCTCGTCTGTTCAAATAACTTACTTGGTATATCATCTTAAAGAACAGAATAACTTACCAACCTTTTTAATTAATTCAATTAAACAACAGAGGGTAAGGACACAAGAAGTTCAAAGATTTATTACATAAAAAAGAGAAAAAAAAAAAAGCAACAGGTAACAGTATACACATATACACATATATACGCCCCCACAACACTTTATCTATACCATGTCTATTGTATCTCTATTAGGTATCAAAGTACTAAATAACCCTGCAAAATTCACCGACCCTTACGAATTCGAAATCACCTTCGAATGTTTAGAGCCATTACAAAAGGATTTAGAATGGAAATTGACCTATGTCGGGTCTTCTCGTTCATTGGAACATGACCAAGAATTAGATTCCATCTTAGTTGGGCCCGTACCTGTAGGAGTCAACAAGTTCATATTCTCTGCTGATCCACCAAGTGCAGAGTTGATTCCCGCCAGTGAATTGATCTCTGTGACCGTTATTTTGTTAAGTTGTTCATACGATGGGAAAGAGTTTGTTCGAGTCGGGTATTATGTAAATAATGAGTATGATTCAGAGGAATTGAGAGAAAATCCACCCGTTAAAGTTCAAGTAGATCATATTGTTAGAAATATTTTAGCAGAGAAACCAAGAGTTACTAGATTCAATATTGTTTGGGATAACGAAAATGAGAGTGATTTATATCCACCTGAACAACCAGAAGTTGATGATGAAGTAGAGGAAGAAGAGGAGGAAGAGGAGGAAGAGGAGGAAGAGGAAGAAGGGGAAGAAGAAGAAGAAGAAGCTGAGGAAGAGGAGGTGGAAGAAGAGGAAGAAGTAGATGATGATGACGACGATGTAGAGGAAGATGAAAATGGTGAAATTGATTTAGAGGCAGAAGAAGAAGAAGAAGATGATGATGATGCTGAAGAGGAAGCTGAAGAGGATTTAGAAGTTGAAGAGGAAGAAGAAAGTAAGGATGACGAAACAAACAAGGACCAAAAGGAAAAAATAAAAGATACAGATGAGTCTTCTACACTATCTAATAAACATGATTTAGAAGATACGGTAGAAATTACCATGGATTCAAAAAAGCAAAAGGTGGATTTATGAAATGAAAACAAAGCAAACAAAAAAAAAAGATTGATAAAATAACATGTAATGCTGAAAGTACAAAAAAAAATAATCGATCTTTTGTTAGTCTTTTTTGTCAATATACAGTTCATGGTAAAATTAATTGGGAAGTATTAGCATATATATATATATATATATATATATAATAAGACATATAAGTAAGTGTGTTTCGAATATATCATAAATTTAACAACTCACTTACACCCAGTAGGCATAACAAGTCATATATTCACTAAAACCAAAAAGGATAACTATTGAGTCTAGAACATATATATATATATATATATAACAACATTCATAATTGTACACACAAATGTGTATGTGCGTGCTTGTGTATATGGTATTCTCTCTTTGTTTCTTCCCAAATACTTACTGTATGTCTAATTCTTTATACAGTGTCCATATTATTCTGCATGACACGTTATTATATAAGCAATAGCCGATAAATGGGAAAAAAAAAAAGGAAAAGAAAAAGGAGAATGGAAATTAGAAAAAGAGAAACAACAAAGAAATTAAAGTATACTGATTTTAAAGGAGAAGGGGAAGCTTCAACTCTGTCATCCTTCTATTTTAATATTACAAGAAGAAAAATGCATGCACAGACTGATCTAACAATTGGTTGATTATTTGGAATAGCTTTTGTACTGTTTATTGTAATTCATAGTTGCTTCTTTTTAACCAACCATTAATATTTTTGAATTTTAACTGTCTTTACAAGAATCCAATTTACACTAATAGGTCTTAGTAATTGAGAGGAAGAAAAGAAATAAAGCAAGAGTTCGATACGTATTAATAACATTAAAGACAGATAATAGATTATCGAGCTATTGCCGTATTCAATTAATTACAGTTATTCTCTCTCTTCCCTCCTCTCTCTCTCTTCTTCTTTTGTTTTTTTGTTTTTTTCTTTTATTTTTTAATTCATTTATTGACTTCTAAATCATCTATTCCTTTTCCTTAGTTGTTTCTGTGCATGAAGTTTATTTGACCTTTCAATATAACAATTTTTTTTTATTTTTTTCACTGATTAAACAACACTAACTATACTGAATACTTGATTAATTCTCTATATTACATTATGCCCACTCAAAATGATGGAGGGTATAAAATTACATTTAATTCTAACGATAACCGCATCCACAAAGCAAATACAATAAGTTCACTTTCTAACATTGGCAAAACTATAACATTGACAGCACATGCATTGGCCAACTCTTCAGATTTACATAGCACAATATTATCACCAGACGGCCCCTATAATAAAGTCATGACTTCCACTTTAAAACAATCAAATGAGAAAAAGTTTCACCCAAATAATGTTAACATTGTTAAAAATATTGCCTCTGTGAATCCACGAGATATAACTCAATCAAGTAACCAATATTTTAAAAATAGTCTGATCGATGAAAGAAAAACTTTCCAATTATTATCTTATATTAATGACTACTTATTAAAGGATCTTGATTATGATGGAAAAACTACTATTGCTACTACTGCCACTACTGCTTCAAAAAATAAACAAGTTGTTGCCGTTGGAAATCATACTCAGCAGATGTCAAACGATATTCTTCTACCGTCTCTTTACCAAGGATTTCAAACTTTATCCCTTTCTAATCAGAAAGACAGTGATATCCATGATAGAAAATTATTGAGCGATAATGGCCACTCATATGACAATTGTAATTCTCAAACAGATATTATCGACAAATCAGAATCTTCTACTTTTTTAAAAGACCTCGAATTAAAGATGAAAAATCAATTAACTAAATATGAGATTCAAAAAAATATTACCATATCAGAAATTAGGGATATCGATCAAAGGATTAATACTCTGAAATTTAGAAGAAATTTATTATTTAATAATATTGCCAGTTTGGAGGAAAAGGAAATTAATATTGAAAATGACTTATCGTTAATTAAAAATCGTATGGCTACTTTACATGATATCAATGACCAAATTTCTTTAGAGAAGGGCAATGGTACATCGCATAATGATACCACTTTAGACACCCTAATGGATTATAATTCATCAGTTACCTCATCCACTACTGTCTCTGATAATAGAAATTCTACATTTAGTAACGATACAAGCAACGCAACCTTATCATCGGTTGAACTTCATAACAGTACCAATAAGGATATTACCGTAACAGAATTTTTAGAGTACGATGATATCCACTCATCAGATAATTTGATTAAATTCTTTCAGGAGAAAAACAAAATACATTATAAAATATTACCCACATTACAACAATATTTCGACTCTGGTAGTGAAATATCATCGTTTGTGAATATCCATAATTCACCAATTTCCTCATTTCAATTTGATTTACCATTTGGTCATCTATTTTCATCTCCTAACGATAATCCTGAAATTAAAATATGGGATCTATCAAAAGATATTCAAATAGGTGAACTAAAAGGTCACCATGACACAGTTTATTGTATGGAATTAGATAAATCTTATAATATGTTAGTTACTGGAAGTAAAGATTCTACCATAAAAATGTGGGATTTGAATAAAAGTGTTCATACGTTTAATGAATATTCAGAACCAAATACAAACCTTTGTGTCTACAGTTTTGATGAGCATATGGATTCCGTAACAAATGTAAGTATTAATTCTCATTATCTAGTAAGTGGATCTCAGGATTCTACTATAAGACAATGGGATTTACATTCAGGTAAATGTATAAGAATTTTAGATTTAATATCTAATGATTCTATCAATCTATTTAGCCAATCGCCAAAGAGCGTAAGTAATTATCCTGGAAATATTCGAACTGTGAACAATAACGAGGTACCTAAGATTGGTGGCTTACAAAGTTATGATGTTGCATTAGCAACAGGTACCAGTGATGGGATAGTAAGACTTTGGGATTTAAGAAGTGGGGAAATTGTAAGATCATTAATAGGCCATTCAGACTGTATTTCCTGTTTGAAATTTGATTTGCAAAATATAGTGACAGGTTCCTTAGATAAAACAGTTCGAGTTTGGGATTTAAGAATTGGATCGGCAGTTCAACTATTTGAATATTCGTCACCTATTTTATCTTTAGATTTTGACTCGAAAAATATTGCAGTATCAGATGGTTCATCACAAATCCATATATTTGATCGCATTAAGTCTAAACATTGGGATTGTGGCAATATGGATTCATTGAATGCGAATGTGAATTTTATTCAGTATAATGATAATTATTTGCTTGGGAGTCTTTCCAATGGTAGCATACACGCTTGGGCAATTTAATGATCAAGCAATTAGTTGATTTTAACATATTTATAATATATCCATACTAATAAAGATAAAGTTAAAATCAAAAAAAAAAAATTAAAAAGTTTCTATTCATAATAATATTCTAGATCGTACATGCATATAAAAATTTATATACTAAATTAAGATGTTGATATTATTCCTATTAATAATAATGCTTACATGTAAATACATGGGAACTTTATACTTCTTTATAAATTAAGAAAGTGATTGTTACTAATTAAAAAGTTAATCATTATTACAAGATACTATTTATTACATAATGTAAAAACGTCTGTTAATATCTACTAGATAAATAAACATATATCAAAAGGTGGATTTTAGGAGTGTTGTAAGATTATAGATTATTTATTTAACTTTTCTAACTGCTGTTCATATTGATAGCATTTTTCATTTAGCTTAAAAATGTGGCTCCGATATAAATCAGTAACTGATTCTAGTTCAATAATTCTTGTTTTTAATCGTATAATTTCCTCTTCATATTGTAGTCTTTCCTCTAATGAATGTTCATTAGTCTTATGTCCTACAGATATTTTTCTTTTCTTATTTTTTTTATTATTATTTGTGGGACAAGTGACTTCAGGTGACAGTAACATTTTTGACATAGTCGGAATTGATGCAGAATATTTTTGTAGGAGGAGTTGTGGTGATGCAATTTGTGGGCAATGGTCTGATTTTACCTCTGATGAACCCGAAGATTCAGAAGGTTGTTGTCCAATATTATTAATAATGTGGTCACCACCAGGAAGTTTATCAACGAAATTCTTAGTTAAGGAATTAAACTGAATTTTTCTATGCAAAGGTTCAAAAGGAACATTTTGGGCTATATACTGTGGATTTTGTAATGGTGTATTTATTGCAGACGAATTGTGAGTAGTGATAGGTACCATATTATTTATAATAGACTGTTGATTCGTAATGTTTTGAGATTGGTTTGTCCCTAAAAGTATATTTTCATTGTACACAAAGGAGTTCGTCAAAGGCTTTGCTTCGTTATTCAGTATTGGGGGAGATATACTGTGGATATTTTTTTCTATATTCTCAATTTTAATAATATTATTATTACCGTTATTGTTTTTATTATCAGTAATACATGTTTCATGATGAAGATTATTTTCAGTTGTAATGATCCTAGAATCAATTTTTGTTAATATACTTGATAGACCAGGTAGTTGAGATGAAACATTAATAATACCTGAATGTGGAGTTGTATTATTTCCGATCCTGAGAGAGTCGACGACAGGTATATTTGGAACATTGCAGGGGAGAGAGGATTGGTTATAATTTAAATCTTTGCTGTCTATATTTTCTTGTACAGGACTGCTTATAGTATTGTTAGAATTTTGTATATTATTGTTGTTTTTATTACTATTCTGACTTGGTTTTATTCCATTAGAATTTGAGTTCTGGCAAGGGGTATTTTTATCTATCCTATTTGATTGATTTGGGGTATTATTATTAGTAGTAGTACTTTGGGAAGAACTTTTTCTTTTTTTATCAGATGAAGATGTATTTTCTTTTTTGTTTTTATTAGAATCTGTTGTATTATGGTTATTATTGTTAGTTTCGCCATGATAATTATTTTTCCTATTCCTAGATTTTATAATATTTGTCTTTAGACTGATAGGTCTTGGTCTTCCATGAAGTTTTAAAAACAACCCACATGCATTACATAGGACAGCACCATTTTCATCACGTCTCCAAAGAGGTGTGGTAGAAGTTAAGCAGTTTTTACAAACTGGTACATTGACAACACTAACTAAACCATTGGGACCAGTATTCCTAAATACTATTTTCCCATTAGGGGTTGTAGAAGATGGGGACGTGGGTACTTCTGAATTATTACTTATCTTTTCTTCTTTATTTTCTTTTTTTTCAATGTCACCTTTGTTATTACTATTTATTTCACTTATAGTGGATGAAGTTTTTGTATCAGGTTCACTTGTAGGATTTTTATCAACAATATCTATAATAGGATTTTCTTTTTTATTTATGGATACGTTATTTTGTTCCTGGCCCATTTTTATTAATTTATTAATAAGTCACAATATATCTAGTATTGAATTCATATAGTACTTAGAATATCCTGCTTCTACGACTATATTAACAAAACAGAAATAATGTGGGAAATAAATAAAAAGAAAAAAAAATTACCCTATTCAATAAGGAATCAATACAACTACTTTTAACAAATCAACTTGAACAAAATAATGATATAAATGAGTATATAATAGGGGTGTTTTCTGATGAAAAAATATAAACTTCTTGTGTTACCAATTTAATTTGAAGAAAAACAAAATTGCAACTCCATTTAATAGGTTCAGATACTCTTTCTTGTTTCCTCTTTGTGGTCGACAGTTTCTTGCATTTTTCTATAATGTTTAAATTTTGGAGCTCATCTCAGTCTTTGCAAATCTGTCATAAATTTTTTTTTTGTTTTTCACGCCTTGTGAGTTTTGCTGACGCGAACCTCTTTAAACAAGCATCTGTACAGATTTCGTCGAAGATCCCATCACACCTAAAGAAATCAGCATTTCTGTTTTATAGAGCTGGTATCAACTTTAGCTGATGTGTCATGGCAGTTAAATCAAAACCTCCCCCATAATAATAACGATAGGATTAGAAGATATGAGAAATAATATATATATATATATATATATTTGAAGATAAAAGTGAACTGGCGGGAGATGGTTTCAAGTTGTTGGATTAAATGTCTTACTTGATTAACTTGCCAATTTGTTGGTATTCCTTATTTATTCTAGGATAAAAAAGACCCTATTTTGAAACTATTGTGAAACCTATATTAGGTTAAAATAAATCATATAGTCATATGTATATATATGGGATTATAAAAAAAGTCTTTATAATGAGCTAAAGATAAAGAACTCCTGATAAAAATACTTGCTAGATATATTCATCCGATTTTAAGAAAGTGTTCCATATAACTGAAGTAACTCGAATCCTTGATAAAAGTTGTTCTCATGAAGGGATGTCAATTTTCTTATTGGAGGACTCTTCAAAGTATCCTTTCACGTTCAGGTTACAATTTAATGCCACAAAGAACAAGAAATGAGGAAGAAAGAGAGAGGCGAAATGGAATAATCACCAATCAACTAAGCATATGCCAACCTAATATGTGATAGTTGAGATCATTTATTGAATACATACCTATTAGATTTTATTTATTATTATTATACACGCTTAATAAAGTAACAAATGCTTGTATTATTTACTTATTTCTATGTTTTTAAGTATCAGACAAGCAGATGAATTAGAATTTAATTTTAGTAGTAAATGACATTTTATTTAAATATTATTACCTTCTTAATCTAAATATCTATCAAACGGTTCACCTAATACATTTTCTACTACCCTGACTAATCCTGTCCTAACTTCGTATTCCACTTCTTCATCATCGTCTTCCAATAATTCAGCAATAGTTGGAACTAATTGAGGTAATAATATTAACCAGCTCTCACCAACCTTTGAATAAATTAGTTTAACACTTCTAACAGCCCATAATTTTTCTCTTGATGAACAAGTAGCCTTCATATGAGTTACTAGTAATTTATTCATGATTTGATTATGTTCTTCAACACCGCTATTATTAGCTGTAAGAGAACTTATGGCTTTAACTAAAAATTTTCCAATGGAGTTTTCAATAACGCTTAATTGATTGACTAAAGGTTCACATATTAGTTCAAATCTGGATGTAGATTTCCAATATTCATCTTTATCATATTTGAAGGATGATGTCAAAGATATTAGTAGTAAACGATGTAACGTAATATCTTCAATATCCTTGTTGACAAATCTTATCAATAATTTAGTAGTATATTCTAATAAGTAAGTAAAATAAGATGTTATAATACCTCTTAAGTTTTCTTGTAATTTATTAAAGAACTTAAAGAATGCTATTAATCTCTCACTTTCTGTCATCTTTTTGTTAGTAACACCTTCACCCTCAAATGCCCACTTAACCATTATAACAAATAATGGCCTAAACACTTTATCATTCATTTTAAGAACATATGTATTAGCTGTTTGATGAACTGTTGCCTCAATTCTACTAATAGTATTATTGTCAAACTCACTAACCGATCTGTATTCAAACAACTTCAAAAGTAATTTAAAAAAGATTGGTGATTGTGATGTAGCAATTTTCTTATCAATTGCATCCACTGTGCTTTCTAAACAGCTCAAAAATAATGATATAGCAACAGAATTATGTACAACACAAATGTTAGACCATGTCTTGTATAACATCTTTAAGAGATCTGTTAGATCAATATGTTTGACTACAAGTTCGACCACAGAAAGTCTAGTAGTGATGTCTACTTCATCACTGAATAATATAACGTCAAAGACATCTGATAAGTTTGATGTAATAAAACTTGGAATAACTTTTAATAAGGTTGCCACTAACAATAAAATGGCTACTTGTAATTGTTGTTTCATAGAATCATCAGACATTTTTGTTTTGTTGAATAACTTAATGGCAGCTGGAACAATCTTAGTGTAATAACTAATGGACTTAATACCCAATACTTGAATACAGTTGTTAATAACACTAAATGCTGAGACAAGAATCTCGTTTACTTCAGAATTTAGCAGATCAATAGCCAAATTGATACTTCTATTAACCAATTTCTCATTTAAGTTTGAACCATATCTACTAATTAATGTCGATAAAGTATTCAGCATTACTTGAGCCAAATCAGGAGTACCCACCTCTTCCATAATTCTTGTTAATAATGTCTTGATAACTTTAACAGCAGGATCAACAGTTTCAATGGGTTCAATTTCAAATTTATCGCCCATTATTAAACTGATTTGGTATTTAATATCTTTATTTGAACTATCTGTTAATAATGGTAGAGTACTTTCAACAAACTCATTTATTGGAAGCATATTTAAAACAATGTTTAGCATCGTGAACAAACTATTATTAATATCAGTGGTCTGATCATTTGATATCTCAGGGTTTGTCTTTGAATCAAAATTGTACGACTTTGCGTCGTTAATAAAAGTTAATATCAGTTTCAAAATTAAAGTAAATTTACTTTTAACCGAGCTAACAGTTTCCTTAGCTGACGCTGTATCAAGTAAAGCAGCACGAACTCTTAAACTGAATGTACCATTAATATTAAAGAAGTCAGTATCATCATCCTGAATAATTTTAATTATGTAAGAAAAAGTATGTTGAACAAAGCCTATTAATTCACTCAATTGTTTATTAAGGATGTGATTGGAGAATAAGGCAACGGAGTTTAAGTCATTCTTTGAACCTTCATCAATTGTGGATTTTAATAGTTTGGTAATTAATTGAAGCAAATCACGTATACCAGACAACTGGTCGGATACTATAAAATTCACTAATAAAGACTTACAAAATTCTATTAGACTTTTAGCTTCACCCAATTTGAAGTTATCTAGACAATTAGAATATTGTTGTGCAACTAGAAATAAAAATGGACCAATTGAAGTTGAGGAACCCAAGGATTCTAACAACGTGGAAAATAATGCAACCCTCCTATGCTTTGGAACATGTTGCAGAGCAGTTGCAAAACTCATTAATAGAATATCTGATTCATCCGAAGTATTTGCCTTTTTATTCTTTAACAATGCTGGTACAACAGTTCTGATAGTGTTTTGAACGACTTGAAGTGTGAAAGCATCATCTTGACGAATACTATGAGCCCCCATAAACGTAAAAATAGGCATAATTGAGTGCAATATAATTTCAGAATTCAACGAAGCTAGAGCACCCACTACCATTAATAACTTGTTTTGTAGTTGAGGAGATGATGAATTACGAATTGCAGATACCAATATATCAGCTCTAATATTCTTAAATTCAGAAATACCAGACTTTTTCATTGACTCAATAGTATTCAATAAACAAGAAGTTAAAGTTTCTTGCGCATATAAAACTGGAAGACCACCATCCTGATCAAGAGTTTCAAGATCAGACAGTAAAACAAATAGAGAAGACAATAATTCAGAAGTTGCCTTAATAGAAGATTTGTCTAATGTTTCCAAAATTATTGTGATCTTACGAAGGTGAATTTCAGCCAAAACAGTGATTTCCTCCTTTTGAAAGGCTGACTTGACTGTAGAAGAATGTCTTCTTCTTCTTTTTGGTAAGATCTTAATATCATCATCTGAATTTATTCTGTTCTGTGATAAAATAATACTGAAAATATCAGCAGATAATGGAAGACTTTGTAACAATCCAATTGAATCATAGATAGGTTCCATCTCTACAGTATTATCTAAAATTGATTGAACAATTTGAAGTTGTTGTGAAAAATTAAAAGAACTGAATACTGTAATCAACCTTCCGGCAATTGTCTCAGATAGTGATTCACAATCTGATTTCAAACCGTTTATTGCAAAATCAATCATGAATTGGTTCTTCTCTTTGACAGAAATTAAGTTTACAACAGTCTTTTCAAATATAAAAAAACTTGTTTTATTTAGTTTGCACCTTTGTTCCCATGTTGCTCTTGATTCAATGTATGATGAAATAAATGGCTCAAGGATTTTGGCGTAAGAACTTTGCGAAATATTACATTTCTCTAGATTTTGTAAAATAACAGATTTCGCATACGGAATAGGAATGTGTAATGCTTGATTTGCCCAGAATAAAGTGTAAACCTTTGAATTCTTTTTGGGTATCAACAGCTCAGCTATTTCATAATTTTCAACTGCATAATCATCAAGGAACTTTTTTAACCAATACGATGAATCTTTTGGATTTAATAACTGCAATGCAACATTTTCCCCATAAATTTTTTTAGATAAGAAGTAGTGCTTGGAAGGTGGTCGATTTGCCACTTGGATTAAAATCTGTCTAACTTTTGCTCTAACATTTTTAGATAAATCATTTAAGGCCACAAATAGGCATGGCACTAATGTAAATACATTAGAATCCTTGTCAATGTTATGAAGGTATTTACTTATTTGGTTCAAAGAAATGATCTTTAAAGTGGACGGTGTAGATGGTGAAATAATAACTCTAGATAAGAAAGTAATTCTTGCTTCTAAAGTAGTAAAAAAAGTATTTAAAAATTGGCCTGGTGAATATTGTCTACCAACAGCTTCAATAAATAGTGTTAATAATTTGATGAAGACATCATCATTTTCACATAGTAAAGATTTATTCTCTGTGTAAATGTAAGAAGAATTCTTTTCTAAAAACTCCTTGAATAATGGAATATCACTTGCTTTTCCAACTACCTTTTCAGCATCAATATTTTCTAATTGTTCAATAGTTGTCTCAAAGTTAGAAAATAAAGACGTTGTTAATCTAATTTCAAATATTTCAGGTGTAATATTTAAAAATTTCAAACAGTCTAAAACTAGTTTCTCATTGACTGAAATAAAGTACTCAAACACTTCAGCCAATTGGATTTTACTTTCCAAAATTTCTGATAGGTTAATTAAATCTGTAATTAAATATTTGATTTCGAACTTTTCTAATTTTATGGTTTTCAAAATTTTGACAATTAATGTTAATTTGCTATGGTCGTATCTAGCAATAGCTCTGATATAGCATGTAACAAATTTATCAGCAGCTAGAGTAGGATTTTCTTTCAAAAAATCAACTAAATCTTCAAATGAGAAATGCTTATCAATAATTTTATATAACTTGATTGGTAACTGTTCCACATTTCCTTGTCCTTTTAATGTTTGAAAAAGTTTACATATAGTTGTCAATGCAGACTTTTTTGCTTCTTCTGAACTTAAATTAGATAAAATAGTCTCAGTTGCTGCTAATATAATGATTTTTTTCAATGGCAATGCTGTTGCAAATACAACTAAAATAGTATGAGCTGCTATTTGACAATCGGTAGAGGTAGAACCTAGGAGTTTGGCAGATATTTCCAGTAAAACAGGAACTAACAAATTCAATTTGCTTTCATGATTGCAGTTAAAGGCAATTAAGTTAATAAAGCAACATGTTGTAAATAATAGTTGATTAGTATAGGTCAAATTTTGCTTGATACATTTACTCAGGTAATCAACATATAGTTTTAAAAAGTCTATATCATTGAATAGCTTAATTATGGTCAAATTTGTCACCGACTTTTCACTTCTAATGAAATTAGATAAAGGTGCAAATAATGGAGGTAATTTTACAATATTTAAAATTCTATTGAAAACAGGAGTTTGGTAGTAGTTCAAAGTAGATAATAAAAGCGTTTCAGCATTCATGATATGAATTTGAAAACGACGAACCAACCATTCAGTGGCATGTAAAGTTGGAGCAAGATGCCACTTAGAAGAAGCTAATATTAAAAACATATTAACGGCATTGTCTAACTCTTTATTTTCTTCGGCAGTTTGAACGTTTCTGTCAATAGATAACGACGTTTCAGAGAATAAGGATTTATTGAAAATAGCAAATTTAGGTTCAATTTCAATCAAATCATTCAAGGCTTTAGATGCATTATCTAAAATGAATTCATAATCTTGAGTTGATGCAGTTTTTGGATTGTAAATAAGAGAGGTGGAATGAAGTTTCTGCCTTCTTTTTCTATCTAAGGCGACAGTGGCATTTTTAGCAGCAACTTGTGCTAACTGTGCACTTAAAGAGGACATGGTTGCTTGCTATTTTTAGTTGGAATATCAATCTATAAGAAGTGTACCAAAAAATACAGCTTTTTCTATCTAACACTCATAAACTCATCACTTTTTTCATCTAGTTTTTTTTGTTAAAAAAAATTTTTTTAATATATAAATTTTTTAATACGTTACTTTTGAAATTTTCTAGCTGGTTTCGGAAATTTTTTTTTTTAAATGTATCAGATTTGCTGTACGGCTATGAGTTAGATCATGTATTGGGAGAGTGTATGTGATGGGAAAATATATAAGCTTAATGACTATAAAATGTCATGCACTTATAAATTGATATCTGTAAATAACATTGTGATGATAAATGATTGTTTTTTCTCTTTCTTTTCTTTTTTGATATGGATTATAGATACATACGTGTAATTGGATAATAATATAAAAAGGGAATGTTTCCATTAATGAGTCTTAAGATAGGTGTGATAAGTTACAGAGCATATCTTGTCTGATAAATTAGTATATCAATAAGGAAAGGTGAACATATATCTAATACTTAACAAATAATGAAACGATTGAATAAGTCTCATAATAGTTTGGAAACATATAGTAATAGAAAAACTTATGTTTACATGTAGAAGGAATCATCGCTCGGTAATACCCTTATTTCTTTGAGATGTGATTTATCATTTGGCGTATAGCTTTTAATATCATTAAGTTAGAAATTAAATTACTGTGAATTTATTGCTATACAAATATTAAGAATGACCCTTTGATTACCTTAGAGTGTTTAATGCCTTATATTGTTCACCAATATATAAGATAATCACAATCCGCAACATTATACACAATTTAATATATACAAGCATATCGACTGTAATTAATTAGTGTTTTTTAGATTATTTTTAGTCATACATCTGTATTGGTTGGTATGTCTTTATAAAAAGTTGTCTCTTTCAAGATATGATTTGTATGATGATGGTCATACAGGAGAGATCTAAGTCTTCTTTTGTTTTGTTTTTTTTTAGTAATATTTCAAAGGTAAATATCGCCAATTAATACATCACAAACAAGGATCTCTTTTTATCTAGTTGGATAATACTCTATACTCTCGTATCTGTAAGGCGTATGTGTTTATTTGATTGTATGTTTTTTTATCTTATCTTTTTTTATTTTACTTTTTGTGCGCGGCTAATTTATGAAGTTTCACAAACAATATCTAGACACCTTTCACAAAATTCGTTTTGTATCACAATGAGAGTTGTGCAAAGTTGCTACATTTTCATGCAAAATTTGATTAAAATATTTGTGCCATTTTGCTACTTTTTTAAATAAGATATGGTAATGGTTGGTAATTTGTATTGACAGATTATTAGTATGTGCTTATCTTGTTATTTTTTTCTTAAATAATTGTTGATATGATAGATTATTAACGTTTCTGCCACAGGTATACTATTTTTTTAGACCCTTCTTTTATTTGGCTAAATCTTATTCTTTTTTTCTTTATTTATCGATTTAAGCTGATTTCAGGCAGTAGGGTGACTAGATATTCAAAAACGAAGTCGAATATTAAAAAAGTGATTAGTATAAAGCTGGTCCTTTAGATCAGAATGGAAACATCATATTCTGAATATGAAGAATCCAACACAGGTGATTTCATTCCTCCAGATTTGGATTTCCCCCCTAGGTCTATTCCTTTGAAACCAATTGAAGGTCGGTATATATTTATTCGGGCATTAGGTCATGGGTCCTTTGGGACTGTGACTTTAGCTAAATCTCAATTTAATGTAAATCGTCTGCTGAATAATGATAATTCTGGTGCAACTTTAATGTGCCAAGACAATCTTTTCCCTGCCAATAAAATTACTCATTGTCAAAACCTGGTTGCAATCAAAACTATGGTAACAAGACTAAAAACATTACATGATTATAAAAAAGTTAGAGAAATAAAGTTTATTTTGAAAATGGCACCCAATCTGCATTTAATACAGATATTTGAAATATTTATTGATACTAGAAAGTATCAATTGCATATAGTAATGGAATATATGGAACAAAATTTGTATCAAATGATGAAACATCGAAAGAATAAAGTATTTTCATATCCTTCTTTAAAATCTATCCTGGCACAATTGTTAGTTGCTATAAAACACATTCATTCTTACAATTTTTTTCACAGAGATATTAAACCGGAGAATATTCTTGTGACTCCAAGCTCTATGTATTTTGATAAACAGTACTTGAAAACAGGTGATTATAAGGATAATTATGTCATTAAATTAGCCGATTTTGGTTTAGCTAGAAATATTTTCAATTGTAATTCATATACGCCTTATGTTTCAACTAGATGGTATCGATCACCTGAAATTTTGCTAAGGAATGGTTTTTATTCCACACCTTTAGATATGTGGGCTTTTGGTTGTGTTGCTTTTGAACTTACTACTTTTAAGCCTTTATTTCCTGGTAATGATGAACTAGACCAAGTTTGGAGAATCCTAGAAGTCCTTGGAACACCCTACAAGTCGCCTGAATTTTCTCAGCTTAATTCAGAACCATTTGGAGGATTTTGGAAGGAATCATTATTGTTATTAAATAAACTAAATTTAACATTACCGTTTTCAGAAGGGATTAGCATGCGAGCAATCCTGCCTAATCCACAATTAAGAGACTTGACAGAAGTTATTGAACAATGTTTAAAGTGGGATCCAAATGAAAGAGTTTCTGCATGTGTGTTGCAAAATTTTAAATTTTTTCAAAATACTATTATTCAGAAAGAGTCTTCAAATGAGACTAATGGAATCAGTAATATGCAACAGGCCATGTTATTTGCTGGTTTGAATTCAAAATCTTTTATGTCCAGAGGTAAAACTTTGAAGATAAATGTGGAAAACGAAGACTTAGAAGATAAGAAGCAGAATAGTTCCCAAATTAGGAACTACTTGTGTACTCAATCACCAAAAAGACGGGATCCTAACTGGCAATTTGCTTCAACTAATTCATCTAATAAACTTATATCAGAAAAGCCTAAGGAAGAAAAACTAACGGTTAATGAATTTTTGAAGGAGTATAAAAGAAATGATGTGAATAACCTTTTGGATACAACTATTGAGAAAATGGTTCCTTCGACAGATGCTTTTCTTGAAAGTACAAAATTATCAGTGGTTAAAAATAATGATACTTATGAAGATTTGGATATTGATATAGATGAGATATATGATAGTGATCAATTTTATAAGGATGGTAACAAAAATTGCTTTATTAGAGATGAGATCTACGATACAGAGGAGGAGGAAATTAAAAAGGAATTGTCCAGAGAAATTGAATTAAACCTTAAAAATTCTATACCTAGGGAAGTCCCAAACGAAGGTGACTCATTAATTTTAAAGAAATGCTTTAATCATGCTTCTTATGGAGATTTTTTTACCGTAGGGAAAGACGCTGATCCAGAGTTAGAGAATCTCAACATTAAGATACAGCAAGAACAGATGAAGGACTTTTCAGATGCATTTCCCATGAACCTTGAAACTTCTAATGGAAGAACTAATACAGGGTCCATGTATACCGGTTTGATTAATGCAAATGTTGTTACTATTAATAAAAATGATTATGATAACTACAATAAAACAAATCCAAATTCCTATATTCTTTCAAAAAATATTCAAAATGAAATTCAACATAGACATAATAATTTACTAGATAGTTCGTTTGACTCTAGTATGAATATTACTGCTAGAAAGTATTTTGCTGAAAATCATAAAGAAGAGCCCTTTTTTAATCTTTCCAGTAGCAATATTATAGATAATATAGAAATTGAACATAGTAAACCTCATGAGGAGACAAGAGGAAGTCAATTTGTAGGCAATATTACATTTTGAAATGATAATTTAGAGCCTTTTCAATGTGGATAAAGGTGGTATTGTATATATAAGCATTTTGTAGCTATATAATTTTACATAGGCGAGTTATATTTTTTACGAGCATTAATGAAATAAGAGGTATGAATAACTATCCAATTTAGCTAATCATTGTGTTTATAAAGTGTGTACAGGTAATTTAGAGCCAGGAGAATAAGTAACTTCGTGCTTATAAATATTAATCATATCTTGTTAAAAAAAAAAGAAAGAAAGAAAAAGAAAGAGACGGAGAAAAAGAAACTTTTGTCTACCTTCGAGTTTTTACACTTAGATATGAATACAACAAGAGAAGACTTAGGTGTGCACAAACAGATACGGCTAAAAAAATGAAACTTACCAGTTGATCATTAAATAACTGAAAACAATAATTTCTAAGAAAACATTGATATACAAATAAAGTTTAATGCATCATCAATCATCTCAAGGTTTATAATTTACTTATCCATTGGCCTTGTATTTTTGTTTCTTCCGATCATATATGAGGCTCTATTTTTTCTTTGTTATCTAAACTTATGCTTATTTGATTGAAGTTAATTTTTTTTTTAATGTACTTTTTATCTTGAGTATAACTTTTTTTTTTTTTTGGCATATATTTTTTTCAGCTTTTAGGTGATTGTTAGCTAGCGTGTCGTTCCTTATAAATATAAATCATCAAAATTGTATTGTTAATGTTCTTTTTTTTATTTTTTAAACGACATAATAATTGAAACAAACCCCGACCAAACCCAAAGTATCTTCAATGGAAATATATTTTAGATCCTATATAACACAAAAAATAATTTTTACCTTTCAAACAATTTAGATAACATCTAGTTCTTAGTCCAATATTGATGTTTTGTTCGTATGCCAGTTATGTATAAATAACAATTCCTCTGAATTAACGTGGTTTCTCAATGATGTGTTTCTTTCATATTTTCCAAGAAAAAAAAACTGTGGGAAAGATTTTTTTTCTTTTTCTTTTTAATTTACTATTAAAATATGTTATTGGGAAGAAGATCTTAATTAGACCGGATGTTTATTGTTTCTGTATCGTTAATTAACGAAGAAGCAAGAAACACCAACGAGTTTTGGACAATTTAAAAGAGTTTATGGCTTCATTCTGTTTTCCCGATCTCTTTGTTTTGCTTATTTTTTTTGTTACAAATAATTTACGAAAGTATTATATGTTTGGACTGAATGAATACACCCTTCTACACTAAAAGAATAAGAAAAAAGTAATATCATAGCTATTAGTTCTTGTTCACAGAGTATTTTATTGTTTTTCCCACTCTTTGATATAAAGTACAATGTGGCACCAAAATTTTAGGAAAATTATTTGTCTTATAAAAGTTTGATTGTCAGCGAAGAAGATTAGTAATAACTTAGCTGCACTTTTGTTTCTATAATAATAGTATTCATTGAATATATTTTTGTATACATTCTTCCTGCAGATACATTTTTATTTTCTCGTTAATATAATTTCCTTACGAGTCATTCTAAAGTTTCAATTACCATTAGCTTAATTAGAATCGAGGTAGTATGCCGACAAAAGTAAAAATAAAATATGTAAGGTCTTTTTTTACGAGTGATTCTTAGAAAATGACAATAAAGTACAAACATTAGGAGGAGAGAATTCAATCTATATCTTTTACATATAGTATTGAAATTGCCTCGTTATTAGAAACTCAGATATATGTGTAGATCATATATCGTAGGATATGATTATGAATCTACGAATCCAGTTACATCCATACAACACAATTACAAAGAAAGTAGAAAATCGTAGAAAAAACTCTTTTTTTAAGATGTAAATAATTCGTATGTTTATAAAATAGATATTATTTTTATCTTTCGTCAAGTGAGTCACAATATCTAGTCAATATTTGAACAGAGTGATATTCTATGAGAATGTATCCTAGAAGAAAGAAAAAAAACATTTCAAATTCCTTTGAATAGTAATAATAATAACAATAATAATGCTATTAGTATTGGCATTACTAACGAATAATTACAGTCGAAGTTGTATAACTATATTCTTAATATTCATCATAAAAATAGTTGGAGTTATTTAAGTGGATTTATCTTCTTTTTTTTAAAAAATTAACGATAAATTTGATGGTTTCAATGCTTCGAGTAACTGTGTGTAATAATTGCTGTTAGTAGTGGAGATTTATGCTTCTTATATGTTTATTTCTTTTTATTTTTTTATTCTTCTTAAAATATATAACGCTACTTGATATCCTTGAATCCTAATGTAACAGCACAAAACCAAGATGTTACATTAGCAGGCAGATAAGATATAATGCGTCAGCTGTAAAACAATGATTAAAATTATTCACCCCTTTTGACTTTGTAAAATGCTTGGTCTTCTCAAATTTTATTTCTGTTTCGTTTTAGTTTTCCCTCGTTAGTTGTTTAAACACAAAAACAAAAAAATAAAAACAAAAGAAGAAGTAGAGCATAAAAGACACATAAATAACTGTTAGTTATATTGTTTTCCTTATATAAGAAAGAAACGAGCCTAGTTAAAAGAAGAGTATACATATCGCAGCCAAGTCATAGAAGATAATAAATATATTATATATGCAGTTTATAATTGGAAGTAACGATAGGAACGTAGATATAAAAGTAGAAATATACTTTTTTAAACGACGATATAAAACGATTTACTTTCTTAACCGAATTAAGAAACTTACATACTCCATTAAGAAACAAAAAATGGATTTTTTTCTGATATTTTGTCTTTTCTTTGTCTTTCTCCATTCTTTTTTCTTTTTTATTTTCTCACACACAAAAAAAAAAAAAAAAATAATAATAATAATTGTGTTCTTTCGTATTTAAAGTAAAAATAGAAAATAAAAAGAAAAAAAAAATAAAGGCGATTAGAAATTGCAATCCTCCTCTAAAAATTGTGCCATGATTTCCTTTTAGAGATACGCTTGTTAGAATCTTTTTTTTCTTGTTTTGACAAAATTACCCTGAGTAAGAAATGGAGACGAATGGAAAAATCAAAGGTGTCACTACCCCTAGGACAGAACTAACCCTACATTATACATGACTATTGAATATTTCGATTAACTTTTTATAGAAGCGATATTAATATTATAAAGAGTTTTAAAAAAGATATTTTCTTGGTTGAAATACATCTAAAGTATAACAAAGTTCATCTTTAAAAAAAAGAAAAAAAAAAAGTAACGAGTTCTTTTCAATTATGTTCATTATTGTATGATTTTGTTAAAGAACTAGTCTTCTGTAGCTTGCTGAAAATATTCAAGGAAGAGTTATCTTTTCTTGATCTATTTATTTTTTCAGTCTCTCGCCTCCCCTTTTTTCTGATTTAATATTAATATATTATTTGTCTATCAAATAAAGTAGAAAGTATTTAAAATCGTTTATTATCAGCTATTTCTATATAATACCTATGGTAATATAAACTAAGCCCTAGAGGTAAGCCTTGTAGATAGACATCACCGATACATTGTACCCTAATTAGGGAAAACTTTTTTTTTTTCTATTTAATCGAATAAATGATTTTTCTCGAGATAAGAAAAATTAAAATAAAAAAGAAAAAGACTACCGTATTTAATGATCTTGTGGATAACTTTTTAGGTGAGATTGCAAATTTCTGAAGGAAAACAGAGAGGGAAGAGGGGATTAAAACAGTCTTTTGTTGTCTTTTTTTTTACCATCTCTTTCTTTTTAAAAGTTTGTCTTTGTTTTGTTTTTTATTGTCTAAATTCATCTCTTGTCTGTTTGTTTGTTTGTTTTTTCTTTTTTCTTTTATTTTTATCGTTATTATACGATACGAAATTACCGAAAAATTAAATTTCCATTAACTCCATCTAAAAGAATAGAACCCAACCAGATGCGGTCTGGCCTCTTGAATTTATCCTTAGTAATACAGAAGTTGTTCGATGTTGACGTAGCATTAAATCACCATTTTATTTTGTTTTCTCGCTATTTTCTACAGCCCCTTCGTGTAATAAACTTAATATAGACACAAAACAGAGCCCATCAAACATAACCGTTAGATGTTTAGGCTTGCACTTGGGTTTGGGTTTAATACACGCACGTACAGACACAAACACACACAAACACAAAGACAAAAAAAAATATAAGTATATTGTTTTGTTGTTTCTTGACGTATCTTATCTTCTATTCAATGTGCGAGTGTGCATATTGATCTTCTTCTATTTTGCTTCGTATACAAATGAAATGAACTTAATCATTATCTCAAAGAGTGGTACAATCTTTTGAGCTTCTATATATATACATATATATTTGTACTTTATACATCCATATAACTTTAACTCGATTTTCTAGGAGGTGGTCATCATACTTCATTGTCAACCAACTATACCTCTCTTCCGTGTTCAGTTGTGGATTATTTTATCTGATTTCCTGCTTAATAGATTGAAGGTCTTTTTTTCTTTTTTTTTTTGTATTATTTTGAGTGGAGGTTCGAAAATAGTTAATAAGTATATAATTAATCAATAATATTGATAGGTTATAATAATAATAATAATAGTAAAGATGACTCCATCTAATGATTCTATTCAATTAAAATTATTAGAAGTTAGGGAACAAATCCAAAAACATCTGAATTCCTCTGTGTTAGAAACTAGTCCATTTAATCCATTAATATCTCCTGGTCCCGCATCCATTACACTTTTACAATGTGATATTCCTTCAAATAATAGCATCAGTAATAATCAGCATTTTAAAATAAAAGAATACACTCATATCAACTCCAATTCCTATCTACAAAAGAGAAGAGTCTCACATTCAAATTCAATAACTGGGTCTAACTCTTTCTGTTCTACTTCTTCTAATATATCAAATTCTCTTAATGGAAATGCAAATTCAACCACATTATCATCTGATGTATCAGAAAGTATAAAACATAATACTGCTAATAATAATTATTATAACAATATTACTAACACTAGCAACACCAATAGTAATAATAATAATAACGATTCAAGGAAGGGTTTGGTAGCTGCTGCTGCTTTAACTGTTGCTGTCACCAATCCATTTCCTAGTAAGAAAAAACGACATGTTGCATCAAAGGTGGATTCAAAGAATCATATAACCCTGAATAACAATAAAACTCCTAAGTCATATATCCTTCCAAAACAGACAAATATTCTGACATGTAAATGTGGCGTAAATGGAAATCTTATCGATATTAATGATAATAAAAAAATTCTAATACAATGTCATCATTGTAATAGATGGCAACATATGAGATGTTATGGATTGATAAATAAATTAGAGATTTTACCTATCAAGTTTTATTGTAATGTGTGTCAACCTGGCCTGAAAATAAAAGATTACAAAGTTTCCAAAAAAATTATTGATAAAAAGAAAAAATCTAAAAATAATAATATTAATATAAATATTAGCAATAACAACTGTACTAACAATAACAGGAGTAATAGTAATAGCAATAGTAATACGTTTAATGTTAATACCAATGGTGGACTTGTATCTAATGAATCAAACTTTAAAAATACAGCATCGCAAACGGAATTGGATGTTGCAACACAACT